>NC_135786.1:183580000-183889166 GCF_051106095.1 Pogona vitticeps
TTTAAACTATAAACAATAAGGAGGCATCTTACAACATTAACAGGCAATATTAAGCTTCAGGTTCTGTGAGTACAGATAATAGTTTTCCATTTCTCAGAGTGACTTTTTTTGTATACTTATTGATCCTTGCCTTAATATTGCCTGTTAGTGTTGTAAGATGCCTCCTTATTCATTGTTTATAGTTTAAAATAATGTATTTTTATGATGTTAAGCATCATTGTACACTCATTGTTTGAATATTGTCTTTCATTGTTTGTAAGCCACCTTGGATCCTTTTCAAGGAGAAAGGCTGGGTAAAAATATTTTGAATGAATTAATGAATTAATAAATAATAAATAAGCTTCAATCAACGTGTCTTTGCAGCCTTGAATTATGAACTACGTGGGACAACTTGCAGGACTTCTGGTTACTGTGAAGGAACTCTACAAAGGCATTAATCAGGCAACACTTTCAGGATGCATTGATGTAATTGTAGTTCGGCAGCAAGATGGTTCATACATGTGCTCACCGTTCCATGTCCGGTTTGGGAAGCTTGGTGTCTTACGTTCCAAAGAGAAAGTGGTGAGTACTATTTGATGATGCAACTATGGGAGTAAACATTGTTCAGTCAGTGGCTGTATCCCTGATGGCATTGGTACCTTTGGAATTGCTCCTTTTGGAGCTTCTCCAGCCTGCTCTTCTCCTAAGGACCTGTGCTCACTCCTTCTCTGCCTTGCTCACACAAACAAGTACAAACTCAAGATAGCTAAGTGTGCCATTTACTTCAGTTAATCTCTTCCTTCTCTTAAATTAATCTAATTGAGTCCATTGTAATACACAAATTCTAGCATTCCAGTTCTAATATTGTGAAAGAAGATAAGTGCTTTCTAACCACTTTTTATAGTATGTATAATTTTTAAAGATTTTATTATATTCCTTCTTTATTGCATGTGTTCTGAACTTAGATTTCCAGATACAGTGGTGCCTCGCAAGTCGATGTTAATTTCTTTCGTGAAAATTGTTTTGCGAAAACATCGTCTTGCGAAATGCGTTTTCCCCATTGGAATGCATTGAAATCTATTTAATGCATTCTAATAGGGAAAATAGTCATTGTCTTGCGAAAATCGCCCGTAGAGAAACCGTTTTGCGAAGCGCGGATCAGTTGTCTAAATTGCTTTCTTGCAAAAAACTGTCCAGAAAAAAACCGTCTTGCGAAGCATGGTCCAAAACATTGTCTGGCGAAAATCGCCCATAGCGAAAACCGTTTTGCGAAGTGCTATCGTGATCGCAAAAACTCATCGTCTTGCGAATAAACTGTTTTGCGAGGTAAATTGTCTAGCAAGACACTAGTACTTCCTTCCCCTTGTAGGTGGGGTTGACTCTTCCCCAGTCTTTTTAGTTGTGCCTTTTTGAATCCCTTCGCATTCTCTAGGATCCTTTTTTTACAATGGGGAGACAAAAACTTCATACACCACTCCCATGTGTAAACATGGTATTGTTTATTTGTGCAAGGTTATAGCAATACTGCAGCTTTGTATTCATTTTTTATAAAATAAATTTAAATTTCATTCCTGGTGCATAATTTGCCTTTTCCACATAGGTCATAGGACCATATACCGTGACTCCAATATCTTGTTCTGAGTTAGTCACTGTGAGTTCTGACCTTATAACACAGCCATCCTCAATGGGCCCTTGGCATATTTGAAAAGGGCCACAGACTGGAAACAATTATTCACACACCACCTTATAAAGTTTGTTGTGCAACTTTTGTAACCCTGATTCTGCCTATATTTCATATTGTGTATAATATTCATATTCATATTGGCTGTGGCCAAGAGAAGATTGAGAATGACTGTGGATATGCGAATTGGCTTTGTTTGTTTTTTAAATAATTTTTGTTCTTGTACTGAACCTCTTTTGTTATTTCTATTGCCCATTTATCCAGATAGGGGAAATTGTATTGGAGTTTTCTTTGTTGGGTTTCACAACTTGTAATGATGTGGTAATATTTATAAATTTGTCAACTTCAGTGTCCCAGTACAGGTTCTTTGGGATGGTGGTAGAGAGCCAACTTTTTATTTCATTTCATTGTGAGACTAGAACATTTATTTTTGCTCCCTGGTTCTTGTTTTTTTTTTCTCCCAGTAACTTTTTCCTAACTGTTTTTTTCTCCTTATCTTTTATCAGCTATATTTAAGTAGAAGATTTGAGTGAAGGACTAAGGAAGTCCAGTAAGTGGGTTAGAAGAGTGAAATCTCAGGGTCTGTGGAAATCATACGGGTTTTTTGGGAATCTCCTTGTGATTATATGAAACCAGCTCAAATATGCCAGGACAGTACTAAACATATGTGTTAAGCAGCCCATGTCATGCTCTGAATATACAAGTTCAGCAAGTACATGGATCTCTCTGGTTACATTTAGAAACCAAAGTAAATTAAACTATAAAATATATGAGTATCTTATTTTTACATGCAGTCTCAACAACAACAAAAGCATTTCAAATTCTACTTAGAATATGGCAAGGAATGTTACCGGCTGTCTTTTGCTGAAAAAGGAGTCCCACCTGGCTGACAAAGTACTAAACAAAAAAAGCATTTCCTTAGATAATTTTTGGCTCTCTTGACTGGTTCAAATGGAGTGTTGTAAAGCCTGTCATTTTCATTCCTCTTCACCTAGATAGGAAAAATACTCCCATTTCTTTTTCTTATCTTTCTAAAGCCTCACTGTTTTTTGCTGAATCACGGTAAGCTTCTTCAATTATATTTTGTTTTATTAACTAGGCAGCCTATGTGAAATGGAGTTACATTTGTCTGAATGTCCTTGGGATTATTTTGACAACACAGTGGTGGAGAGAGGAGAGACCTGTTGTGGACTAGAATATGGGATAGAGAAATAAAAGCAAATGAATCTGACTCTCTTTCAGTCCAGTTCAAAGAATTTGGACAAATGAGTATATATTGTGTTTATAGGTGAAGTAGTTTTTGCATGAGTTTTTCATTTAACTGCTAAAAGGATATTGAATTTTCCACAGATTGATATTGAAATTAACGGAGAAGCAGTTGATCTTCATATGAAGCTGGGTGATAACGGAGAAGCTTTTTTTGTGCAGGAAGCCGAAGAAAAATTTGTAAGTAGCATAGTGTAAAACTTAGAGTTTGTATTAGTTCTGACACTTAGCCAGATATGTTTTGATAGCAGTAAAGAAATTAGCCAAAATCCTAATAGTTACACAGACCACATAATGCAGTTAATGTAAATCACACTGGAGAGCTGTCACAAGTTAACAAGTCAGTGTAGTCATTTCTTCTTGTGTCATCTCAACATGCAATTAGAGTTGTGCATGGAGGTAGAGTCCAAGATAGAGGGCATCAGGTGCTCAGCACATAGTAATCCCACAAGAAAAAACTGTAGCATTAAACATTCCTTGCAGGGTTCCATGCAGAATTCAAGATTCTCATTCTGATTTTTTGTCTGCTGACAGCACATTGGATGAAAAATTTCTCAGGCCATTTGACAGACAAAAGGCGAAAGGGCACTAAAAAGTTATACAAAGCAAAGAACACAAAAAATTAATATTTCATAAACACAAATCATTTGCATTTAAGAGGCTCTTTTTGGCAGTCACCAAAAGAATGTGAATTAAATGAAAGAGAGATTTCTCTTTCAGCATTTTGTCACAGATTTTTGCTGACTGTGTTTCCCCATCAAAAATGTATTAAAATCCCGGCCATTGTGTATTAGGATATAAGCTTTTTTTTTATTTGGATATTTGCATTTAATAATCTCTGATTTTACTTTAACTCAACAATGATCTAGGAGTTTATATTATATCTCTTATATAATTTAAAAAGAAACAGATAAGGAAAAAAAGTGGGAAATTTCTTGGAAAAAGCATAAACACCCTTTCTTTTCAGGTTTCCTAACTCTTTTCTACTAGTGTAAAAGAATTTTCCTTCTCCCCTATATTTCTTTCAAGCTACCAATTTTTTCTACTATCTTCTTTCTCATTTTCTGTTCCTTCTTGTCTGTCATTCCCTCTTTCTCTCTGTTCATAGTTTTACTTCCCATCTTGCTTCTTAGAAACGCCTTTGACAGGGCACTGCCTGGATATGGGAAGGGGGCTTCACCAGCGGCTAGCATTATGGGGAAGAGCTTGAAATATGTACTAATAAACTTGGCAAAATCTCATTAGGGATCATAAGGCTTTTTCCTTGTACAGTATTTTTAATCTATAGAATTGCTGAGCCTTTTCTGTTTTGGCTCCATAATTAGTGGCATCTGTTTTTTATAACTTGAGTACACATTAGTAGACTAGCAGAGAGTTAGATCCTGAAGTATCAAAAGCAAGAATTATCTTTCTGTTGTTTGAATTGTTTGAAATATATATTTTTATAGTGCCCTTTATAAAAATTGATTCCAGGTTATTTAGAAGGTTAAAAATAAAATAAAAGGGCATACACATGGAACTGCATGTAAAAATGGGAGCAGCAGGCAGTAGGGCAGTCAGAACCTGCAATATTATTTTTGAAAAGTCAATTGTTATGTTAGTCATTACTGTTCTTGACTGAGGGAATTAGCTCATTGCTACTGGGGGGAAAGGTAGTGTGGTGACCTGTTATAATGCCTTTTAAAGTATCACTCCTGCTGTCCTTCAGATAGTTGTGATATGGTTTATTCTGTTTTAAACTGTTGGCCAAGAGTCTGCCACCTCATATAGAGAAGCACAGAAACTGTGTGCAGCTACTTCTAAGTTTCAATATCAAAATACTGTACAGATTACTGGATTTTACTTGCAAATGCAATCCTCTGGGCCCTAGAAGAGCTTTGGCTGACCCATGTCTTGAGCAAATTGATGTGGATTCTGTATCTCAGTCTTCACTGATCTGTATGTTGCATCATTCTTGTTCGTTACTTTAAAAGACAGAACAGAACCACAGTTGTAACCACCACACACAGAAATATAATCAGAATGAGAAATATAGCCTGGGTAATGTTGAAGTCTGTTCCGCTTCAAAGTAATATTATTATCATTCATTGCTCAGAAGACTTACAAGTGTTTGCTATTATTCATTTAGCTGCTGTTAATAGATGTGTGATCAGTTCCAATATCTGAGAGTGAACATGGGAATTGTACAGCAAGAATTGAGCACAAATCTAACAACAGTGACTAATAACTGCAAAGAATTGGAAAATAAAGTGTGATCTCTGATTAAATGAATGGTATACAGAAATAGGGAATATAGCTATTAATGATACATTAACATATAATATTAAAATAAAAAAAGGAATAGCAAATAAGATGTTTAGAGATATATGGGGGATATTTTATTGATTTTGTATTAACAAAGCGTAAGGCCTGTGTACCTTTGCAAGAGTCAGTGTATTTCTAGAAAAGGACTGGGGCTCCATAAGAGGAAGGAAATAGAGTATCTGCACTGGTTCTGGGACAAGCACATTAAGTGTAACTATATGTAGATTTTCTTTAGGGTTTTTTGTTTTGTATGTTAAAATTGAATAAAAAATGAAGAATAATAATTATTTTTCTTCATTTTCTGGGCAGAAAAAGGAACTCAGTTCATCTGGAATTAGGAATGTTCATGCATTATAATGATTACATACATCATGCATTGTGTTTATTAATGTATGTATGACTCATAACTAACTTAACTTTTTAGGAAAAAGTTCCTGCACATTTGGCAACATCACCAATTCCTACAGATACCCACTTCTTCAAAGAAACTGATGATGATTTGCTAAAGTTAAGTGAAAATGAAAGAATGTGTCCAAGCTCAGAAATCCCACAAATTCTGGAAACAGAACCTGTTTTTTCCTCTGGGTCAGTGAAGAAGAAGAAGCGGAGGAAAAGAAAATGCAAACAAGATACAAAGAAAGATGATCACATCTCTTCTCCTGGAAGTGAAGAAGTCTTTGAAATGGAAATGAGTTCTGATGATGAGAGAAATATTCAGCCTGTTAGGTATAATTTTTAGGTACCCTTTTTGGGGGGGAAGAAATTGTCACATTATGGCAAGCTACGATGTTCCCGCTAATATTTATCCCTGCTCTGCAAGAGCCTCTCGCTCATCTGCGCACAGGGGCAAGGTTTCATCCAAAACCTGGAAGTAAACATGCATTGACTCCCAGCTGCTGTTATGTAGTGTTGATGGAGCTCTGCATGCCCCCACATGTGCGCATACCGTAGAGGGAACATTGCTCATAAGTGATAATATGCGTACAGTGTGAAATCCTGGAAAAAAATTGTCCTCAACTCTTTGAAAAACTGTTTAAATGTTTAACTGTCTAATTCCTAATGGAAATTAGAATTTAAAGAAAGTAACTGCATATCTATTCTAGTTGGTTGCAAAAATGGATGATTAAATGGATGATGATATAGGATGTAGTATACATAATGTGTTAATATTTTATCACTATAGAGAGACTGATACCATAATTATTCACTTGTGATTTCCTCTATTACTGCCAAAAAAAGAAAATTGAAATACTATTAATTCATTAGCAGTTAGTGAACATTATGGAATTATGGAATTTTGTGGAGGATCTCCTTTGGAAACCCTTAAATCTCAAATTTCCACATGTGTTTTGCACATATTATAGCAGTTGAAGACTCCTATGTTTGTATAGTAATGAAATGTGTTCATAATTTTTTCATGGATATTTTTCATGTTGTTAGAGCACACATACTGAAAAAAGTCAGTATATTAAAAACAAAGATATCATTCTGCAGACAGTATATCAAAGAAACAAACAAAAGCTTTGGGCAGAAAGATTTTCATTGAATACCCCCCTCTGCAGGCAACTTCATCTGATGCTGAAGTGCTAAAGCAGAGGCCAGCATTTAACTCACCCCCTTGCACACACAATAGCTGAGGTAAGGGATGGAATGTTCTGAGAAAGCTGCTGTTACTGTTCAGAAGTAAGGATGTGCCAGAGGTGTGTGTGTGGAGGGGGAGTAATTTTCTTATTCCTCAGCTTACATTATTAGCCTTCATTGGTTGAAGATACAACTCCTGTTGAAAATTTTATTTTATTTATTTATAAATAAAATTTATAACTATATATAAAATATAAAATATTTTAAAATAAATAAAAATAAATAAATAAAAAATTAAATAAATAAAAATAAAAAATAAATAAAAATAAAATAAAATATAAAATAAATTTATAAATGTGGTGCTACCATGTGGGCGAGAGGTATCTTTATCAGTTCCCTTAATTTACATTCTTCCCTTTAGTGCCATCAGTTACTGTATGTCATTTGATTTTTTTTTGGAAAGTCCATTTTAAACACGCTGTTCCTACTTTCACAGAAGCGCCCCAGATTCCCCACTGAAGGATGAGGAGTATAAAGAATCATTGATTTATCACTCAAATGATCATTACCCCTTATCAGATGGAGACTGGTCACCTTTGGAGAAGTAAGTAACTTTCATCAGTCACATTTTAACAATTTGTAATATTCCAGACTAGTGAATTTCTAATATAAGCATTACAGAAAGTAGAACATTTGGCTGTTTACAGATGGGCTTGTGCAGCTTGCCATGGTTCTGAATATTCATTCATTCATTCATTCTTTCTTTCTTTCTTTCTTTCTTTCTTTCTTTCTTTCTTTCTTTCTTTCTTTCTTTCTTTCTTTCTTTCTTTCTTTCTTTCATTCATTCATTCATTCATTCATTCATTCATTCATTCATTCATTTCATGCTCTCAAGAAAATAACTAAACTTTCGTTGCTCCAGCATCTGAAATTAGAAGCTTTTCACAAAGTGTGGCAAACTCTTTTGTGGAATTTGTCTTCTGCTGCTTAAAATTATTGGAACACCATAGCAAATTATTGAGCAAGACAAGTGTCACCCTGCCAAGGCACACAACCTACCATGCACCCAAAGTTAAACAAGAAGAGGAAAACAGTAGCTTCCTGGTGTTCCCACTACTGGTTAGGATTCAGCATAGAGGAAGAGAGCAACCAAAAGAGCATTAATAGCAGTGCCAAGGAGATGGCCCTTTCCAGGTATCTTGCTCATAGGCCATGTAAAATCTGGGTTTGGCCTATATGGGTGGATAAAATGATGATGAAAAATAAGTTGATATCTACAATCTGTAAAAGAATTCAGAGAAGAGCAACAAAGATGATAAGGCGACTGGAGGCTAAATCCTATGAAGAACAACTAAAAGAACTAGGTATGTTTAGCTTAACGAAGAGAAGACTAAGAGGAGACATGATAGCAGTCTTCCAATATCTGAAGAGTTGCCACAGGGAAGAGGGCATCAATTTATTCTCCATTGCACCTGAGAGTAGGACAAGAACCAGTGGGTGGAAACTTGTCACAGGGAGATCCAACCTGGAAATAAGGAGGAATTTCCTTACGGTGAGAACCATTAAGCAGTGGAACAGCTTGCCTCCCAATGTTGTGGGCGCTCCATTGCTGGAGGTTTTCAAGAAAAGATTGGACAGCCATCTGTCCAGGATGGTGTGAGGTTTCCTGCCTTGGTCAGGGGGTTGGACTAGAAGACCTCCAGGACCCCTTCCAGCCCTACAATAATTCTATGATGATCACATTGGACAAGTCAATGAACCTCCTTGTGTATGTCTTTAATAAACATGGTCAGTTCTAGAAATAAGGAGGTTTGCTAGTGTTATAGATACCATCCTGTTTTGGACATCTCAGATAATATACATGCCTTAGTACTAATAATTCAGATTTGATCCTGCCAGCAGTCAAATATGTGTTTAACATCTGGTTTGGGTTGAGAGTCCTCTGCTGTTTGTATTTAAACCTGCAGAATATGAGTTTGTTTGATTATCTATCCATCTATCCATCTATCCATTTATTTATTTATTTATTTATTTATTTATTTATTTATTTATTTATTTATTTATTTATTTATTTATTTATACATGCATGCGTGCATACATGCATGCATGCATGCATGCATGCATACATACACACATACATACATACATACATACATACATACATACATACATACATACATACATACATACATACATACATACATACATACATACCCCGTACCATCTGGCAACCAGGCCACTCTGGGCAGCTAAAACTAGATATACAGCACGATATCAAAACACAATAAAAATAATAATTACATACACTCAACAAATAAAAGAGAGAACTTGCAACTGTAACCATTTCAGATTTGGTATATATCTCATGAGGACAGTAATGTTGGAAACATTATACAGAAATCTGTTTAAATTTTATAGGCCTGCTGTAATTTTTTGTTTTAATTTCCAGTCTCAAAGTCTGAAACTCTAGCCTGGCTTTCTGCCTTTCCTTTAAATAAATGAATCTCTCTAAATGGGAAAAAAAAACTCCCCTTGAAAGTAGCTGCACATCATATGTCCTAAAACACAACTTTTTTTAAATTTTAACAGCACCTTTAGCAAGACAACATGTCCTAAAAGTGATTCGGAACTGGAAGTTAAGCCTGCAGACAGCTTGCTTAGAGTAGAGTCTCACATGGAATGGACATGGGGAGGCTTTCCAGAATCTACCAAGGTAACATTATTTCCCCATTGGTAAATTTAAAGAAAATCCTCTTAAATGCTGACAGGTAACACTGTTATAAACATAAATACAGCTTAGAAAGAATGTGAAGATAGCTCCCCCTTCTGGTTCATTTGAAGTTCTTTTTAAAAAAACAGTTTGTATTTTCTGGAAGTAAAATAATTGTTGTATGCCTTACATTTGCGTGGGTATGAAAGAGCCTTGTGGTGACTCCTGTTGCAAAGTTCTGTATCTTTGAAGTCTAATGGACAATTAGGCATGTGTCAGTGATAGATAGCTGTTGCTCTTTGTAAACAAACAAACATGATAAACCTATAAACATCTGTCAGTGTTGCTGCTTTAAATGGCACTTTTCTGTGTTAATGGCACAGGCTAGTAAAAACTACCTGCACTTGGAAGTTTTTGTAACTAATGGGCAAGTCTGAATTAATCTGCAAGTAGCTTGCACATTTATTCTGTTTTTTCATTAGTTTAATTTTGCACTGACATTGTTATAATTTTTAAATACTTAAAACAAGTTGTACTAGTTGCCACTGATATGGCTTGCATTGTTGCACTGCACCGATTAAGCTTGCATTGTTCTCAGCTTCCAAAATATATAACAACAACTTCAGACTATGAAGTAAACAGAAGCCTTCCCCTTTCCACTTAATGTTAGGGATATATCTTCAAACCTTGCCAGTTTCTTTCAGATATTTTGTGCAATTTATTCTCACCACTGTTAAATACAGAAATTTAGCTTATCTGACCAGCTCAACTCTTCATGTAATTCTACTGCAGAATATAGAAGCAATTTTTGGGAAAAAAAACACCATTCTTTTTCAGATAAGCAAGAAGGAAAAATCAGAGCATCCTAGAACAGCCACAATAACTCCATCAGAAAAGACTCATTTTAGGGTCATATCCAGCACAGATGCAGTGGAAGATGATGTTTTGGTGAATGATTCTGTCTGTACAGTACTAAAACCTGAACCAAGGACTCATCCTCTACTAAAGGAACTAGATATTAAAGAGAAACTTACTACTTCAGCAACAGAACCTGTTATAGAAGTGCTTCAGAGTTCATCTTCATCATACTCTGATGTTCTTCCCAGTCCATTGGTGGGTTCTACATCAGAAGTTAAGCCACCAGCAAAACTGGATTCTCCATCAAAGAGAAAAGGTACATACTTTTTATTGATTATCTGCTATCAAACTTCATTTTTGCTTGCTTCCAAATTCTTAGTCATTTTTGAGAGAGATTCTTGTATCTTATATTCTTACTTTACCTTTCTCCTAAAAAAGGGCCCAAGGCAGCTTACATCATTAAAAAATATTTGAAAGCTGAAAACAAAAGAATGAAATAAACATATTTAAAATGTTAGATAAAAGCATTTCTAAAACACATTTAAAAGTAGCAAAAAATACAAACCATCCCATTAAAAAATAAACTTCTTAGATAGCCAGTCATTAAGAGAAAAGCCTGTCTGAAAAGAAAGGTGTTCACCTGCTGGCAAAAGGACAACAAAGATAGGGCCAGCCTGCCATCCCATGGGAAGGAGTTCCAGAGTGTAAGAGCAGCAACAGAGAAGGCCCTTTCCTATGTTCCCACCACATCTTGCCTGTGAAGGTGATGGGACCAAGAGAAAGACCTCCCCTGACTATCTTAACACCCAGCATGGAGATGTTGTATTTCAGACAGTTTGGACGCAAGCCATTTAAGGACTTTATAGGTTAAAACCAGCACTTTGAATTGGTCTCAGAAACAGATCAGCAGCCAGTGGAGCCACTGTAATGGAGGGGTTGTTTTTAAAAGTTTCCCAGTCTGTGATGCATAATATAAAGTTATAGTAAATGAAATCTGTATACAGATTCAAACTGAATTTCTTCTGCTATATGCCTCACATTCTAACATGTGCAGTAGCACTCTCAAAGTCAATTTCAGTTCAATGTATGTGAATGAAAGGATAAGGTGATTTTCCCATTCCTTCCCTCTGTAACATCTTGTGCCACTAACTGAGCTTTTGCGGCAGATTGAGACCTTCTTGCATAGCATAGCATGGCATGGAGTGCATGTGACTTGAAGATTGCCCCAAATTAGATTGAGGTGCATGGCTCATTTTTTATTTGGCAGCAGTCGTAACAATGAGCACCTTTTCACAGAAACATTGCCACCAACTTAATTACAGTGTGTGATTATGTGTATATGTTCATCAGCTGTTCAAAAAGGACTTTTCCCCCCTCCCAGGGATACATAAGAGAAGCCATCACCAAGGGCCCGCTGACATATATTTGGATGACCTAACAGCTTTGGAACCTGAAGTTGCAGCTCTTTATTTTCCGAAAAGGTACTTTCTAATTGACAGGAGACCATACTGTATGCCCCAGTGAAATGTTCAGTTATATGTAGGTCTTCAGATGAATGAGTAGTTGATACTGGGCATTAGCTTTTGAATTTTGCATAATCTTGTGAATTGTAAAGAAAGTCAACACAGAAATATGTATGTTTTTTTAATGTATCTCTCCTAATATAAAAAGCATGCTTTTAAACATTTTGGCCATGAATATTTTTGTAAATTGTTTACTCATATTTTATAGTTTTGTGCATTTCTTCACTAATAATATGCCCTTTACTGAATTGAATTAGTATACATACTCTTCACATATTTATTTTTGTGCTGATACTTGAAAAGGGTGAAGCCCAGAAGGTAAGTGTTCGGTTTCACATGTTAAGGTTAAGGTTGGATTATAATGCAAATGAACACATTTCTCTCCTATCCCTAATAAAAGACTTGTTTTTCTTGCTTTCAGTGACTCTGATCCAGGTTCCAGACAGTGGATAGAGTCTGATACCCTCTCTGGCTCTCAGTCTCCACAGTCAGTTGGAAGCGCAGCTGCAGATAGTGGTACGGAATGTATGTCTGATTCTGCAATGGACTTGCCTGATGTCACATTATCACTTTGTGGAGGTCTTAGTGAAAATGGAGAGATATTGAAAGGTATGCAGAAATGTCTTAAGTTTAATAACATATAAACACCTGCATTTATATGGCTTTGAGAACACCAATTGCTGTGGAACAGTGCACTTTATCGAACTGTAAGATATGTATCATCATTTGTACTTGAAATTATTGTTCCTTTTTTTAAAAAAAAACCTAAAGTTGGTGAAAATTCTGTTCTCTAAATTCAATTTGTATAAGAATGATGCCATCACTGGCAGGGGGAGAGTTTCCATAAACAGTTTCTGCTTATGTTCCATGGATTGTCTTATCCATCTGTAATCATCTTGCACATGAGCTGTGTAAACCTTAGGACAGAAGCAGGAACTCTTTAATTGCTGAAAATCTCCTTTTACATCATCCAGCAGATTGCTAATATTTAAAGAGTTCTTCTCTGCACCAGGGCTCCCATGGCTTGCACACAATGAGACTCATTACTGACTGACTAAATCAGCCATGGGACGGCAGCATGCATTTTTTAATCACTGAAAAATAGCCCCTTGCCAGTGATGTCACCACCCTTATGCAGGTATAATTTGCAGAACAAGGTTTTGCTCATCAAATAATTAAGTAATTTAATGATGTAGTTGTCAGTTATAGCTAGTAAATGTTTATAAAAGATAGTGAAGCCATTTAGAAACTTTTAATAGTCCAAAGTGCAATTTCAACTTTCATTGCAACAGAACTACCCTGAGGGATTATCTTCCAGAGTCTCTCAACTGAGTTGTCTACAAAGTGGAACACTTTTCTTAAGGCATAATAGTCTGCTGCTGTTACTGGAATGACAGTTTTTTCAATAACACAAACTTTTTTCCCTACTGTGATTATTTCATAAATAAAATAGTGTTACAGAGTCCAAAAAACCAGACATTTCTTGAGACTTCTTTCAGCCTTTTTGTATATTAAGATTTGACATAAGTGTGCAAAAGATTCTAATAAAGTATTTATGTATATATTTATTAAATTTGTATACCACTCCATTAGTGCAGATGCATTACTCTGGGTGGTTTACAGTCAACTAAAACATTATGTATAAATAAAAATAAAACAAAATAACAACACTTCAAGAGGGGGAAATATCAAAATAAAATGTTACACGGGGCATGTAAACATATAGAGCAGCAAGGGATTTGTGGTCAATTTGCCACAGGGATGCCCGAAAATAAGACCTAACCTGAAAATAAGCCCTAGTATGATTTTTCAGGATGCTTGTAATATAAGTCCTGCCCCCAAAATAAACCCTAGTTAAGTGAAATCCCGCCCTCCACTATTGTGCATCAACCAGAAGAAGATGACATGACTGTAAAATAAAACATACCAAGAAAATAAGCCCTAATGCATTTTTGGAGCAAAGATTAATACAAGACCCTGTTTTATTTTCGGAGAAACACGGTAGCATAATAATTTAAGGCACTATTTGCAGAAGAGAACAAAAACATCTTAAGTTATGTGAATTAATAAAATAATCTTTCATTGCAGAAAAGTTCTTGGAACATATCATTACTTACCATGAATTTGCTGAGAACCCAGGACTTATAGACAACCCTAATCTTGTAATAAGGATATACAACAGGTAATACTCCTTGAAAGCTGGCTGGATAGCCTTAATGGGTTGGAGTGACTGGCCACAGAGCCAGGGATTGGGAGTTCCATTCCCCATTGTGCCTCCCTGAAGAGAAGCCAAGCAGTATAGCCTTGGGCAGGCTGCATGGTCTCAGAGTGCCTTTGGAAGGAGGGCTGGTGAGCTACCTTAGATTATTTTATACCTAAAAAAACCCCTCGGAAGTGTTCTCATAAATCAAAGTTGACTGGGTAGCATGTAATTAAATATTAATATTCATTGAATCTTTTGTTAGTTCTGCTACATTATTTTTTAATTATTTTGATTCGTTGATATATTTTCTGGCTGCCATTCTTTGGCTTCCTTGTCCCTCTGAAAAACAATGTAACATTAAAATCCTACTTTATTTCATAATTCTTTCTTGTTAGTAGAGAGTGTAAAAAGTTCTGCTGTACAGTCATAGCAGATTAAATTAAAGCTGCCAAAGGAATGAGAACAACCCAAACAAATGACAATCCTTTAGTTTACAATAAAGAATCTGTATGTTGTTTTACTTCTTTTGAGTATATAGTTTATATTTCCCTAACAAGAAACTGTCTTCTATGTAATAGGTATTATAATTGGGCATTGGCAGCTCCTATGATTCTCAGCTTGCAGGTGTTCCAGAAGAGCTTGCCACAGGTAATATAATATATATTCAAAAATACAGGAAACTAGGCTATCACTTTTGATGGATCACAGAAGTGGGAGTGGCAGCAGCATTGTCCTCTCCTCACATCCAAGTCCTAGGGGAAGCAAGAGCTGACATAATCAGGGCATATGTACAAAGTGAGATCATGCCTCACAATATGTATTTGATGTGCCTTTATGAGGGTAGAATCACCAACTAGGCAAAAGGCAAGTTGTGATACACTGATATCTCAGTTGACATGACTGTACTACATGTACATAACAAGTCAGATCTATCGGGTACCACATGCATTCCTCTGAAAATTCCTGGTTATCCCATTCTTTTTCCATATGCCTAATTGATGCATGAGATGGAGAAATAAGGGGGTGTGAGGTCACAACAGAGAAGGGGACCCCATGACTTAAATAAAGTTGCATTGATATATATGAAGGGGCAGAGCATGTGCAGATAATTGCACTCCTTCCTGTACATTATGTGAAGACTTAAACATGTTAAAATTTCAACATGATGAGTGGAAGTGCCAGAATTGTATGTACATGATGCCCTCAGAGCTTGGAACATTCATCTCTGAAAATTCATTAGTTAATGTCAGAGGTTAAAATTTTTGGCATTAACTTGCTGTTATTAAATTTAAATTAGCATTATTAATATATTAAACATTAACTTGGTGTGCTTTATACAGAAACCATATGTTAATCAATATTCTCTTATCTCCAAATGGAAAATTACGTATATGTTTCCTTTTAAAACTAGACCTATAGAAAGTAGGCCAAGTTTGGCCATATAAATGTATTTGGCCCAGAACTCCTAGAAGATATTTTAAGAATTCATATAGTTCTCAAATCTTTTAGATGTTATTCCAAAACCATCAGGAGCTCAAAAGTTGGGAACCATTGCTCTATAAAGAGCCAAATAACTATTTGTAGATACATTTCTTTAGCACAACATTGATAGAAGTCTAGGCTGAAAGTAGAAACTTGTCATGAACTTGCCTTGAAGCTACCTTCCAAGACAGCTAATGAGATCACAGCAACAAGTTCCTGTTGCATCCAAATCAGTTCAACTCAACTGTCCAGCTATAGGAGAAAAAGAAAAAAACCTAGCTGCTACCTTCCATGCATATATTTGAAAAATAATGTTATTTTGAGCTAAACTACAAAACAACAGACTGGGATGATCTGCCTAACATGGGGAAAGGGCCGAGGTAAATATAAATGATTTTCTCTTGGATGAAGAAGAATGTTGAATGTGTGACTTGTAAAATACAGTGGTGCCTCGCTTAGCGATGTTAATTGGTTCCAAAAAAACATCGCTATGGGAAAACATCGCTAAGCGAAACACCATTTCCCATAGGAATGCATTGAAAACCAGATAATCCGTTCCAGTGGGAACGGATTACCGTCCTTAAGCGAAAATCGCCATAGGAAACAATCGCTAAGCGAAATGCAGTTCCCCCATTGGAATGCATTGAATAGGTTTCAATGCATTTCAGTGGTTTTGACAGGTCCACTTTCGCTATTTTAAAGTGTCTTAAAATGTTCAAAAACTGTTTAAAATGCTTGGAATCGTTAGTGCACCCTGTAAAACCTTTGCAAACTTAATTTGGCTTTGTTCTGAGTCTTCATTAATTTTTGATGAATTTTTTCTCCCCCCATTGAAATGCATTGAACTGTAGGTTTGACAGCTGTCAATGCATTCCAACGGGGGGGGGGGGAAATTCACCAAAAATTAACGAAGACTCAAAACAAAGCCAAATTAAGTTTGCAAAGGTTTTACAGGGTGCACTAATGATTCCAAGCATTTTAAACAGTTTTTGAACATTTTAAGACACTTTAAAAATAGCGAAAACGGACATCGCTAAGCGAAACAGGGGCCCCCGAACTGTCATCGCTATGCGAGGCATGGTCCCAAACATCGCTATGCGAAATTCCCCCATTGGAAACATCGCTAAACGGAGCGCAAGATCGCTCCTAAAACCTCATCGCTAAGCGAATACATCGTTAAACGAAGCAATCGCTAAGCGAGGCACCACTGTACTGGATTCTTAAAGCCTTTTCTGACATGAGTTTTTTTAAAAAGGAATTTAATTTTCATATGTTAACTGTATATGTACACTAAATTATAATTTGTTCAGGCCACAGTTGAGTCCTGGATAAAAGACAAGATGCCAAAAAAGTCTGGGGGATGGTGGTTTTGGCGTAAAAAGGACAGCTTGATCAAACAGGTAAAGTGAATTCACCAGCTGACAATGCTGGGCCATTCTAAATAACAATGTATTAATCCAGGAACAAATGCAGTGCTCTTATTTCATTGCAGATGCCTTTATTTCCAAAGGTAAATTTAGTTTTACTAACTAGAATCTTAACCTGTAGTTCATTCCAGTCTTAAATGCATAGTTAGCAAAATGCTTTTAAAATTGAGTTCCCTGCTTTAGATGTAATAAGGAAAGGGCTGTGGTGTAAAGAAATCAAAACTGGTATATATATGTTATACTCCTGTCCTTCCTGGAACATGGTTCAGGAATACAGGTATGACACACTGAGGCCATATATTCCTCTTACAGTATGCTGGTTATATATATAACCAGCATACTGTAAGAGGAATATATGGCCTCAGTGTGTCATACCTATATTCCTGAACCATGTTCCAGGAAGGACAGGAGTATAACATCTGCAAAGGTTCACTAATTTACATTTCTGAATGGTAATTTTCTCCTTGCTTATCAGATTTTTGGAAATTACTTCTCAATTTTAATTCATTCAACTTAGTTTAAATATTACATTGCATGTCTTGTATCAATCTTTTTCTGGGAACTACTGGAAAAATGGAGAAGATTCCATTTCTTCCTGCTTGGTACTGCTCTGAGTGCCCCCCCAACCCTGAATCAAGTTGCCTTATTGCTTTGTAATGCCCGACCCACCCTTGCTGCTATGGCAGAACTACAACAGTGCATCTTAATATTTTAAACTATTTGATAACTTTTTAAATATAGCGACTAGATAAAATGGCTTACATGCATGTAATCATGATCCAGTAATTGCTTCCATCAGCAGGACCAGTGGGGATTGCATCACCCTTCTCCTTGCAGCCCTTTCCTATGCCACCCTCAAAATCTGATTGGAGGGCTTGGAAACACTCTGAAGCAGCTTTTTTGGTAGTGCAGAAGATCAGAGGGGGAAAGCTCCACTGGTTATATGCTATGCAACATTAGAGTTAATTACATTCACAGTTTTAATGTAGATTGTTAGGACTGGGATGTAAGAGAAACATTTTGATTTTGTTGTTGAAGAGTTATATCTGTGCTTTCAATTAGTAATGCAGATTTGGACTAGATATTTCAAAGACAGAGATTGGTCAGAATCTTATTAGTTATGCCTATTGGCATAACACAATCGGTGTAAATCTCACTGGCAAATTTCTGCATGTTATGAAGTTTGTGTAGGCATTTGCCATTGTGTTCCCAGTTGCATAACTCAGCATTCAACAGTAAATGCCCATGCTATTTTCTTAACTTGTGTCAATTAACCAGTGAACACAATTGCATTATGTAAGCTTAAAAAGGCAATAAGATTTTTTTTCTGTTGATTTTGTTAGTGGCCTGGGACAGCTGATAAAGCAGCTAATGATCTGTGGTTGTGAAAACATCTTTCAGCTCTTCACAACCCCAAGTGCTGCAACTACTATTTCTGAAGAACCTTTTTGCAATTAGACTGGCATATGAATCAGAAATATTGCAAATGGTTTTTTTAGGTTGCCATGCATCGTGTCCTTTGTTGATGTGGTCTTAATGTACTTTTTGTATGCTAGCTTCCAGAAACAAAAGAGGGAAAATCTGAGGCTCCAAAAAATGACCTGTCAACAAGTACGAAGGATCAAGTTGACAGTCGGTATGTTTGCTTTAAATGAGTTTAGTGTCAATTATTGATGTTTGAAGAAGAGAACAGGAATTAACTACTGAATTGTTTAAGCTAAGTTCTTGTGTCTCTGGTAGGCCACCTGATTTCCATGCAGAATCACAGAGGTTCAATCCCCAGGAAGGGGCTTAATCACGTGCCCTGCTGTCCTTTAGGTTTGAGACAAATACATCAGTTAGCTTCTCACCCACCAGGTTCAGTCCCTTTTATTTCCAGGTAGGAACTTTGCAACCAAAGATTTTAGGGCAACCATTCTTAACCTTTTCTTTACCATGGATCCCCTTTAAACATCTTTTGATGCCATGTATCACCAAATACTTAACTCAAGATTTAAAACCCTGAACTGGATCAAATATTAATTTATAGTTTCTCATGATGGTATGATTTCCTTAATCCATCCTACAATTCCAGTAAGCTTTCCAGACATTGCCTGTGGGTGCTAATTCCAATGCATTTCAAGTAGTCCATGTCACAAGATGTTCTAAACTTAAGTCTGAAATACGTCTTCAGCTGTAGTGTATACCAATGAGGAAATGAACAGTATATCTTTGAAAATATTTATCTTATGTTCGTATCTAACATAGCACAATAAAGTCGCTTTGTTATGTCTATGCTTTCATCCAGTTGCAGTGCAAAGTAGAGGGGCATGTGTATTCTTTTTAATAATTGCTCCTTGATATTGGCTGACAAACTGTTGATTTGCTTCTTAACTGTGCCATTTGACAAAGGCATTAAGGAAAGGTCCTTGCAGCTTTCTCATTGACCAATGCAGAAATCATGATTTTTGCAGTAGGTAATGTAAGTTCTTCAGATAAGCCAAAATTTAAACAAACAAGCAAAGGAAATTAAGATTTTGTTCTGCATTTCTTTTTCTTTCTTGCTTTCATTCATTCATTCTATTTTAACTGCAAAAATAGATTCTTAACCTGTGGTCCTCAGACCACAGGTTAGGAATCTACATTTTAGGGGATTCCACTCTCATAGGTTGGCAAGAAACTGATATGCCATATTATGGGAGGGAAAGCTCTCAAGCTAGCAGGAGGCAGAGCAGCCATCTCATCTCTCTGTCCTTCCTGTGTGGCTTATTTGTTGAGCAAGAAGAAATGCGAAAAGCCTCATGGTTGCCTCTCCATTGGAACTTGCCTTCTCATGCACCTTTGTGAGTCACAGGCAGTCCTCATGACTCTCACATTGAGAAGTAGGGTGCTTTTCTTCCTGCTTATTGATAAGCAGCATGGGAAAAGCAGAGAAGTGAGAGGGCTCCTCTACCTCCTATTGGTTTCAGAGTCTTCACTACCATAATTTGGCCTGGGGGTTCTCATGAAAGGCTCATCCTTGTATAGAACTCAAAGAGTGTTGTTCCCAGTCAATATGGACAGCATAGAGTGACATAAGTAAAAGTAAAGGTTCCCCTTGACATTCTTAGTCCAGTCATGTCCAACTCTAGGGGGCAGTGCTCATCCCATTTTCAAGCCGTAGAGCCGGTGCTTGTCCAAAGTCAGTTTCCATTGTCACGTGGCCAGCATGACTAGGGAACGCCGTTTTACTTTCCCACCAAAGTGGTACCTATTTATCTACTTGCATTTGCATGCTTTCGAACTGCTAGGTTGGCGAGGAGCTGGGACAAAGCAACAGGAGCTCACTCCATCACATGAATTCGATCTTACGACTGCTGGTCTTCTGACCCTGCAGTACAGAGGCTTCTGTGGTTTAGCCCGCAGCGCCACCACGTTACTCTATAGAGTGACATACACCAGTATAAAGCAGACTTGTGTGACAGTTCATCATAATAAATGCGGAGACTTGACTAGTACTTAGGGGTGAGAGATACGTAGAACATTTGGCACTGTAAATATCCCATATGTTCTTTTTTGTTATTTCACAAAGTCCTAAAACTGAAAAGAAATAAAAACGGAATTCAGTGAAATCTTTTTAACTTCAAACAAGTAGTGGTTAAAACCTTACATGCTCACTTTGCCAAAAGCTTAAATTACCCAGAAGTATGTTTCTTAATCTTCATAATGAAGACTACACTGGCCAGAATCCCTTTCACTTATGCTAACACAGGGGAAATGATATCACCTACAGAGGCAGATCACCACTAATTAGAGTCTATACAGTGATTCATCATGTGATCCAACAGTATGTACACATTGGGTGACTGCATGAACAAACCAGAATTCATGTTGGGACTCCTTAATTAGCAGCAGCCACGTTCCCTGCTTCGATTCTAGGTCTTGTGCAGAACCACAAGATTTGTGCACAATGAGGGATCACATGGGGAATTAGCAGTGACCTGGTGCTGAAGACAGTTGCCATTTTTCCTACATCACCTGAAGGTATGGAAGACTATTTTGGCCAGTATTGGTGCTTCAGAGTGACAGGCTATACTTCTGGTCCATTACACTCAATAGTATGCCAGTGATGGTACTTAAATTGTAGTATCAGGTATGTGTTCTCTAACAAAGGAATACGGGATGTAAATGGAGAAGAAACACAAATGACTTAAACCATTCAGTTTAGAGCCATACTTTTAAGAATTTTCCCCCCAAAGGAAATGTCAGTTGCATATGCAGCTTGATCCATTAGTGTCTTAATGGCTTCTCTGATCCATAAGCTTTCCATTTTTCTCTAATCCTAGGCACAGCAAATGCTTGTCCTTCTTGAAATGTTTTATTTAGATACAGTTTTGCAAGTTGTATATTTCCAAGGACCTCTTTAATCATCTCTGAAATATCTCATGCATTTTACTGTTATGTTTGTGTTATGCTATGCTAGGCCTGCAAATGATTATTCTTCCAGTGATGATGAAGGATCACAAGAACTGAAAGAATCTTTAGAAACAAATTCTGCTTCACTTGAACATCCAAGCCATGGAAATGCTACCTCTTATAAAAAGTCACTTCGGTTGTCTTCAGAGCAAATTGTAAGTGATACTGTGTTCTTATAACTGTCCTCACAGTTTTAAGTATTTAGGCATCTAATTGAACAAAATTTTCCTACAGTGCTTGACTCTGTGGCTATGCAGCTTTCCTATTTGTGGCATATCAAAGGTGTGACTTAATTTGGTGACTAACATCTTTTAGAATGATTAAAATTTAACTTACCATCTTGTGAAGAGTGAAATAAAAACAAATTTAAAAATAATATCAGAAGACTTGTAATATGTCTAGCAGAATGACCTGCCTGGCCTGCAACTTCAGAGCAGGAATGGTCAACCTATCAGCATTTGCAACCCTCTCTTCTCAATTTTCAAGTCTCTAGACATACAGAGGGACCACCCCTTTTGGGAAAATGTGTCTGGTAAAAAAAGACACCTCCAGGGGTGGTGATTTTCCTTTAAAATGAGGTGCAAAGCCTACCCCCTCCATTTTTTTTATTTTTATTTTTTAACAAAATTGGGAAGTGGGCTTTTAGCCATTCTCAGTTTTAGTGGGGAGCCCTCTGTGGCATATCAGAGGGGGATTGGCCTCTGCTGCTCTCCCCACAAATTGTCCACACCGACTAAAATAAGGCTTTCATACATATTTTAAAATCCTTTATTTAATTCCTGTATTGTTGGAGAGTGACTTGTGTGTTGCTACTTCCAAAAAGAATAGTTGACATAGAGGTCCCAAAATCCTTAGGAGCTGGTGACTTTGCTTGCCCTGACTAGTTTTCTGCAGTTTTGCAGTCATAGATGCCATTCACGAAATCTCAGAACTTAAAAGGCTTTAAAGAAGAGGAGATTTTCACTGCAGCAGAGGTTTAGGAACAATATTTCAATTGGTTAATCCTGGATTTGATTGAAATAACCATATTAATTTTTACTTGCATGCAAGTCCCATTGTCAGGCCGACGTCCCAGTCTTATGATTGCTGCTCTTTTAGTGAGATGGCTGTGGTTCTGCTTTTTAGCCTGATGCTAAATTGCGGTGATTTATTTATTCTAAGAGAAAATAAGTACTAGCACAGTATTCTAAGTTGTTATATTGTGCTGAGATGTAATGTCTGTATTTCTGTGTTCCCTTTTACCTTAACTTGGATTGGTATATTTTTTCTGTTAAAAGCTTGGGAAAGGTATTATATACTGGCTGCCATCCTGTTCTACTTGGCATACTATAAAGTTAAGCTTGAGGAAATTTGCAAGGAGTTATGCCCAGGCAGTCCACATAATGTGCCAGGTTATGTAGTTTATTATGTAACTAGTTGTGTGGCTCTGCCTGCAAAACTGCTTGTAGATATGACTTCCACATTTGTGTGGATTCTGAAGTTGTTTGCAGAATTTCAAGTTATGCAGCTGTAGGTACGCAACAGGATTTTGGCCATTATCTTCAGTTTTAAAATGTAAATTAGATTGGAAGGGAAATAACAGTTTCCTTTTGGTTAATAAGCTTATACTTCTTTATTATAAAGGAAAAATTGAAGCTTAAAGATGGACCAAATGATGTTGTGTTCAGCATTACAACTCAGTATCAAGGAACTTGCCGCTGTGCAGGAACAATATATCTGTGGAACTGGAATGACAAAATAGTTATTTCTGATATTGATGGAACCATAACCAAGTAAGCTGTAGAATGATACGTCTTAATAAATCAAAACCTGTTGTATTAAACCATTTCTACCCCAGAGATCCCACTTTCATACTTTATATACTAAAGATTAATATTTTTCTTTAAATCTTGCAATATACACCTGTCTTTTGTTTCAGTCTTTGTAGTTGTTTAGCTTTTCTTGTAAAGGAAACCAATGTTTATTTTCTTAAACATTTGTGGTTGGTAAGCTTTGAATTGCTCTGGGCTATGGAGATTTCATTCACTACTTTCATTTTTTTCTCTTCTTTCCTCCAGTCAATGTAGGACAGTATATACGGCTGTCTTCCTCCTCATTATAGAACCTAGTGCTGGTTATTTTGATATTTGATCTGATGAATGTGTTTTTATCCTTTCTTCTATATCTAATCCTTGTACTTTGTTTAGGTCTGATGCTTTAGGACAGATTTTACCACAGCTTGGCAAAGATTGGACACATCAAGGCATTGCAAAACTCTACCATTCTATTAATGAGTGAGTATCTTGCCTATAAAATAGTTGTAGAAGAGGGGCATAACTGATTATGTTAATTTGGATGACAATTGATAAAATAAAGTTTGACATTACTTCTTTATGTGTCAGCTGGAGAAAGATGCATTTTAGAATCTTGTATTCTAGTATGGAACAGTATTACTACTATGTTTTCAAGTTATATTTCAGTTGAGAGCAAAATAGGAACTAAAGTACAAAGAATTATACATACAACATGTGGAAGTGTTCTGCTGTAGGTCTTAGACTGTTATGATAACAATACAGTGTAACCCTGCCAATGATGTATATATAAGGTTTCTAATGAACAAGTAAGAGAAGGAAATTTCAGTCAGAGGACTTCAAAGAAAAAATTTTGGTTTCCTCTTTCTCCTTCTGCCCGCTGAGGGGAAAGGTAGGTATATATAAAAGTGATTTTGGTAGATGTTTGAAAGCTTCCTGCTTATTATTGTTTTGGCTGGAGAGGAGGAACACCATTGACTATCTTCAAAGCAGCTGCTGTTGTGATTGCCTGCACATTTTCTTGAATGTTGTGTCTTCCCATTGTTTACACCCTCTTGGTGCTACCATGCTTCAGCGTTGGAGGTAGTCTAAGCTTGCCCTGTACAGTGGTGCCTCGCTTAACGGGTGCCTCATTTAACGACTACTCCCCATACCGATGAAGATTTTGCGATCGCAAAAGCGATCGCATAATGTTTTCAATGGGGAAAAATCGGTTTGCGATTTTTCCCCATACACCCCATTTTCGCGCAGCTGATCGGCGGGGCTTCAGGATGATCACAGGGAAGTGCTCTCCCCCCCATCATCCTGAAGCCCCGCCGATCAGCTGGGCGAAAATGTGGGCTTTGGGATGATGGGGGAAAGCATTCCCCCCGTCATCCCGAAGCCCACATTTTCGCCCAGCTGATCCGCGGGGCTTCGGGATGATGGGGGGGAGTCCTTTCCCCCATCATCCCGAAGCCCCACCGATCAGCTGGGCAAAAATGGCGGCTTCGGGAGGATGGGGGGGAAGCCCTTCCCCCCATCCTCCCGAAGCCGGCATTTTCGCCCAGCTCGGGAGGATGGGGGCGTAGCCCTTCCCCCCCATCCTCCCGAAGCCGGCATTTTCGTCCAGCTGATCGGCAGGGACTTTGAGAGGACCACGGGGAAGGGCTCCCCCGTGGTCCTCCCAAAGGCCCCATTTTCGCACAGCTGATCGGCGGTTCCAAAATGGCCGCCTGCTGTGTTGCCTCGCTTTAGAGGAACCGAAAATGGCCGCCCTTATAGAGGATTTTCACATAAGGTGAGTTTTAAAGCCCATAGGCGTTTTAATGTGTTTTAATGTGTTTCTTTGGGCTTTTAAAACTCGATTAGCGATGAAATCGCTTAGCAACGTTTTTTCCTGAACGGATTAACGTCGCTAAGCGAGGCACCACTGTATTTTTTTCCCTCTAGTGCAGCAGTTCTTCACCTTTCCTTTACCACAGACCCCCTTTTAAATATCTTTTGTTTCCATGGGCCACCAAGATGTAATGCAGGATTTAAAATCCCAAAGTGCATCAAATATTTATTTAAAGTTTGTCATAAAGGGTCTCATCGATAGATACTCCTTGCTATAATGGCAACATGTTTTAAGATGACTGGAAGAAGCTTCATTTTGCTTTGAATGGAATGCACCTTCATCAACAGCATTGGTTATTTTATATTTCAAATTTACTGTGATAATATTGAAAAGTCACTTTACCTGACAGTAACCAAACTGTTTTATTAGCAGAAATCAAAGAAATCCTTCCTTCCTTCCTACCTACCTACCTTCCTTCCTACCTACCTACCTACCATTGCTTCAAGCCTTCATGGACCCCCTGTGAGGACGTTGCAACTCCCTGGGGGTCCATGGACTACAGGTTAAGAATGTATGCTCTAGCGTATTGCTTCACTAGGAATAATACTGTGTAAGTTTCAGAACCAAGGTCCAGTTTAAGTTAGAAACAGCAAGCAGTGTTGATGATGATGGAGATCCAACACAAGAGGAAGGGCAGTTGTATGAGGAATCATGTCGTATTGCAGTCTGTGAGTTAGAGAATGTGCAGAAGACAAAGAGAATATGAAGTAACAACAGATTTATTTTGATTCAACATTTTCTCCATTTATTTTTTAAAAACATGTATTCAGTCACTGAGAGCTACAGTGCTGTATGCTTTTGAAGATTTCTTAAAAGGCTAGTCTTTGGCATGCTTACTCAAATGTGGGAATTGGCTCTGAATAAGGATGCACGTGATTAAGCCTGAATATTGCATGGACACCACCCAAGTTAAATCATCAAATTCTGTGATTCAGACATGTTAATGCTTCTGAAGGTTCAGATATTACTTATCACACTACGAGACATTATTTTGTGGAGAAAATTAAGTACTTTTGATAGTACAGTATACCCAAGTGTATTATATTTGAGGGCTCCAGCGAAGATATGTCTTTCCTTACAATGCCTTTGTCCATCTGTGTATGTGTCTGTACGTTCTCCTTTGATTTTTAGGACACTTCAAATGATAAGATTCCCAGCAGGAAGAAGGATTTTATTCAGTATAGAAGGGGAGAAATAGCGGCCCTATGCTAGATCATTGCACACAGTCATTAATCTTAGAAACTGATGCACAGGCATACCATTCTGAGCTAAAATTAAAAAGATAATGATCAGAACCACAAGATTAATATGCTCCTAATTTCTTGCATTTGAAAACAAATGCAAGCTTTCTATAGTGAAGTAATGCTTACAAAAGAATTTAAGGAAAGAACTATGCTAAACTCATTACTTTGTCAACTACACTCCTCCCTCCAGCTGTTTAGAGAGTAAATGCTTTAGAGGAAATGATGAATTGACAAATCTTTGTAAATACAGTGTGATATGAATGGTTCTTTTAAATCTTTCTATCTCAACCAGAGTGATCTTCCCAATCCAGGATTGAACCTGAACACGTAATTTTTCTCTCTCCTAGGAATGGCTATAAGTTTCTGTATTGTTCAGCCCGTGCCATTGGAATGGCAGATATGACAAGAGGGTATTTACACTGGGTCAATGACAAAGGAACAATTCTGCCCAGAGGGCCATTAATGTTGTCTCCCAGCAGTTTATTTTCTGCTTTTCATAGGTATGTAAGCAAAATATAGCTTCAAACTGGTTCAGAAATTGGTGCAGAAATAGCGGGTTCAGTATGCGGCAGCCAAACTGGTCTCAGATGTGAATAAGTTCCAGTCACATCTTGCTAGCTATGGTTCACCTCCACTGGCTACCAGTTGTTTTCCATGCCTAGTTCAAAGCTTTAGTGCTAGTCTACAAAGCCCTTAACAGTTTGGAGCCCTGCTATCTGTCAGAGCATCTCTCCCTCAGAATATCAGCCTGTTTGGTCTGTTCAACATAGGCCTTCTCTGTTTTTTTGCATGGTGGGAGACTAAGAAAACAGTCACCAGAAACCATGCACTCCTGACTACTTTATGGAATGGACTCCCTGTGAAAGTCCATCAGGCCTCTTCCTTCCCATCCTCTAAGAGCATGCTAAAGGCATTTTTGTTCCCTTAAGTCTTTGTCTATATGTACTCCCCAGAGCCTACTATCATTTGGGGTTTTATTTGAAGTATGTATCTTACTGGTTTTTTTCTGGTGGTTGGGGTTATTGTTTATTTTATAAAACCACATAGAGCAGTGCGGTTTTATAAAATATGGAAACCATGTGTAAACCACGTAGAGCAATGTCCCACACTTGGTCAGCAGTATATGATAGAGATAGGCACTTTGTATCTCGGGGATATGATTATGAACTGCAGCACCACAGGTGCTGCAGGGGCTCAGTTGCCTCCCCCAGAACTGGGTGGCTCACTGACCAAGCTCTGTGTTGCACTGCAGTCCTCCTTCAGCAGTGGCGCACCAGTCCCGGCAGAAGCCCAGCCAGCCCTTCCCTGCTCCTCTCTCCACACAACCAACCACTCATCAGCTGAGCGGGGAGATTCCCCATCCTGCCTCCACAACGAAGTGGTCAAATAAATGAAATGGGAGGGGTTTGTCATATAACTAGGAGAGAGAAATGAAATAACTGAGTTTGTCACTCGTGATAGTGTTTTTTCTGTCATTATACATTATATGTGAGTCTTGATGAAGAGTGTATTCTAAATATTTCACTTGTATGTAGACATACAACTACCAACATGAATTTGACGCAACTCTGGGAGGCAGTGGAAGACAGGAGGGCCTGGCATGCTCTGATCCATGGGGTCACGAAGAGTTGGACATGACTTAATTACTAAACAACAAAATGTAGACACACCTGGCATTGTATTACATACAAAAAAGAGGAGCAGTTTTTTGGAATGAAAGCTTTATATGTTGGGCAGTAACAAGGTCCTGGAATGCAATTCATTGATTCATTCATTGATTCATTCATTCAATAAATATACATAATTCCACTGATTTACTGTAGGTTCTCTCACTATACATGTGCTCTAATTTATTATTTTGCTTCATCTGTTTAAAAAGTTTTGCTAAAAAGAGCAATACTTGGTATGTCACACAACATATTAATCCATATTTCCTCAAAAAAAAAATCCTAATTACATGCCTCTGTTACCACTTTATATTTTACTTAAAGATGGGAAAACATTGTTCCTAAGCATTGTCCTACTATTAGACCACAAATAACATCTAATTCATTGTAAGTAGAACTTAACTATATACATTTTTCTCCCCAGGGAAGTGATTGAAAAGAAGCCTGAAAAATTCAAAATTGAGTGTTTAAATGATATCAAGAACTTATTTGCCCCATGTGAACAACCTTTCTATGCTGCTTTTGGAAACAGACCTAATGTGAGTTGCCACCATCCCAGAAGGAGTCAAATATTTTCTTTTTTTATAAAGGAGTGCTAAATATAAGTGTAGTTTTTAAATACAGTGGTGCCTCGCTTAGCGATCGCTCCGTTGAGCGATGAATTCGCATAGCGAGGGGGTCCGGGCCATCGCTGGAGCGTTCGCTCAGCGATGGCCCCTATGGCGTTTTTTCGCTGTGCGACAATCGCTAAGTGATTCGCTTAGCGATTTTCGCACAACGAAGCGGGGGAAAACAGCTGATCGGCGGTTCCAAAATGGCCGCCGCAACTTTTCCCGCCGTGCCCTCGCTTTGCGAGGGCCCAAAAATGGCCGCCCCTATGGAGAAGCTTCGCTCAACGGTAAGTTTAGGGCCCATTGGAACGCATTAAACCAAGTTTAATGCGTTTTAATGGGGTTTTTTTGTTCCGTTGAGCGATGTTTTCGCATAGCGAAGGTTAATCTGGAATGGATTAACCTCGCTATGCGAGGCACCATTGTACTTATAAGGTGTGTGTGGCGATCTCCTCTGAAGCACCTATTCCCCCAGGCCTTCACGAGGTTCTCGCCCTTCTTGTTTCTTCGCTGCATTCAGGTATTACTTCTTTAATACCACTTAATCATGGAGACATGTGTGCTTTTAAAACTTAAGTCATTTATTAGGTCAGGGAAGTTAATATATGGTTAATATTCAATAAGTAGATCACAGGCTGATAATCACTAGTATCTGAATCTAAACTGCTATAACTTTAAACCTCTTTTAACTATTCCATTCATTGTTCTCACAGATCTCTAACTTACTCTTAGTTCACTTTTAAGTTTCACACTGTCTCTCACTACCCGAATCTCTCTCAGGCTCCATACACCAGCCGTTATATCCAGCCCCCTCCCCCCTTGGCTCCGCCTTCTGTCCTCTCATTGGCTCCTTCTCCACTGTTCTACTGTGACGGACAGGTGAGGGCAGGGCTGCTCGCTACAGTGTGTAAAGAAAGAAATCTGACACACTGGGATAGACAGCAAAGGAGGCTTCAGGGCAGTGTTAATCTTTGTCTCTAGCAATGTTTTTCAGGATTCCTGTTATCTTTTCCCTGTTGTGAATTTGGTCTGTGTACCTGCATGATTACAGCAAAAAAGGTAACAGGTATAGACAAGACCTTTCTTGCTGAAGAATGAAAGGGACTTGAGCATTTGTTGTATACTTTTCCAAGCTACTAATTGCAACAAAGCTTCTATTTCTCTTGAGGTCTGGCAACATGAGGCCAATATAATGGCTTAGGTTCCAAGTATAATTTTAATGTTTAGAAGTTCATGGAAAGGACATTTATTATAATGTTTTCACCCTGAGCCCTCAGCAGTCTCTCTGGATGGTCAGGAGACCTTTCTGAACTGGGGGAAGAGAAACTTGCCATCAGGGAACTTCTTGAATTAAACTATCTTCAGAAACAGTTAATGAACTGTTTACATGTCTGTGTATTAGGAATATACATTTGCTTGTGGCAATAAGTAGTCATAGCAAGGGATGAGCATTTGTTTTTGTTTCATTTTGGGTTCTTTTGGAGATGCCTCTTTTTTTTACTTTTCATGTATTGGTTCTTTCACTAAGCACAGAAGTGATTGCCTTTTTCAGGTGGTTTCATTTCATTTTTCTCCATTCATGTTTTCTAGTGCTAGTCCAAAACAGCCCCTAAAAACTAAGAATAGATGCTCGCAAACCTAGTGCTAGTTCAAAACAGCCCTAAAAACTAAGAATAGTTGCAGCAGTACAATGACTAATTACAAAAACCACAAACAACCTGTAAAAATATTCTCTGAAGCCTCAGAAATAGGTCGAGCCAAACCTAATTACTCCCACTAAGAGAAGATGAAGTAAAAAAAACACCACAACTCACCCTTTTTCTGAGCCAGCTTTGCATGGAAACTTTCAACCCTGTCCCCCAAAACTTTCTATGAAGGTTCTCTGATCAAATCAGAACATGGCACACCACTCCCTAGGTGAACTGTGGAGAAGTCACTGCTGTCACTATGTCCCCTCCACCCCCTAGGCAGATACTTCTTCCTTCTGCAGGTTCAGCTTGGCTGAACATGTTCATTTTTCATGCTCTTCATGGTCTCCAGCCTCACCACCAAGTGCCCGGCTTGCTGGGGCAGAGGTAGTTGCACACAGGTGGGTATGCTAAGGAGGTACAGTGGTGCCTTGACTTGTTAACTTAATTGTTTCCGGAACTCCAGTCGTAACTCAAAATGGTTGTAAGTCGAAGCACCATTTCCCATTGAAATGCATTGAAATGCAATTAATCCGTTCTGGCCAAAGAAAAAAATCACCAAAAAAAAATCACTGCAACACCCATTGGAAATGCGATTAATCCATTCTGGCGGGGGGGGGAGAGAAAAGTACACAAAGTGTGCAAGATCCATCAGTAATGTAAAAAAAGCAAAGCAGAAAGCAAGTGAAGCATGCAAGACCCATCGAAAATGCAAAAAAAGCACAGATTGTCCACACAAATAACCTTAGAGACAGATTCTGTATAAGCATAACATCAGCGCCCCTGAAGAAGGCTAAAAGTGCAATAGCCGAAACGCATTGGGTTTATCTTTGAATAGAGTATTGATAACAATTTTTACATCCTGGGACCACCATCTCTTTTTGCTTGACAGCTTCAGTGGATGTACCAGTCCTTATTGTTCTTGACCGACAAGAAGTGAAAGGAAATGATAACTGAAAGGAAGACTTGAAAAAACATGTAATATTTTGTTTCCCTCCCTTTCATTAACACAAAGCACATGTGTTTAAGTACAGTAATCTCTTGGAAATCAATGAAATAATGCAAAAACAAAAATAACCTTGTGTGCTTGTGTGTTGTCATTCATGATAACATAGAAATCCCATCCCCCAGTGGTGCCAGTATGAGCCGGCACATGTAATGTAGCATTGTCAATTCTAAATTGGCTCCAGAGACTCTAAATAAAATGAAATTGCATTTTGTATTTGGCCCACAGGATGTGTATGCCTACATGAAAGTTGGAGTTCCAGTGTGTCGAATATTCACAGTCAACCCAAAAGGTGAACTGATTCAGGAGCAGACAAAGGGGAACAAATCTTCGTAAGTATTTGGGTTTTTAAGCAGAGAAAGTGCCTGAGTTGCTGGGTAGGAACAATGGCAAATACACCATTTTACTGTAGAGTAAAATCCTGATGGCAGCCTTTTTTTTTACACATTTAAATAGTACATTTACTAAAGAAATGAGGAACTGTACTCTAAAATGGCATTCCTAAAAATGATTGAAATTTTGTGGGGGGAGGGTTAAATGTGAACATGCACAAGGCCAGACCTTCACATTTCTCTTTAACATTGCTGGATTCTATTTAGGCTGCAACACTGAGAATAATTCCTATTAGATGCAGCAGGTCATACCTCTGGTAGACATACATAAGACTGCTGAATTTTAAAAAGCAAGGATAAAAAATAATGGTTCTTTTTGCTTTTAAACACAGATATTGCAGACTGAGTGAACTCGTGGAACATGTGTTTCCACTTCTTAATAAAGAACAGAACTCTGCTTTTGTATGTCCAGAATTCAGCTCCTTCTGCTATTGGAGACAGCAGCTTCCTGAGGTGAACGTAGAAGACTTATCTTGAACAGCACTCTTTGCACATAACTTCCTCCTACAGACTATAACTGTCCTTTCAGTACCATATGTCTTACTAAATACAGGAAGTGCCATTGGTCTGGCACACACCAGTGAAATGCAAGGCTGATCTATGTTCTTCAGACATTCTCACTGATTGATTCAAGGCATTGAAAAGATTGTTATCCTTTGAAATAACAGACCCGTCATGATGACAAGATGAAAAAAGATGGGAATTTAGTGCATCTTCACATATACAAATTACAGTGGACGTATGTTTCATATACTAGTTTCCTTAATATATTATCTCAAAGAAAGCAGAGAAGTGTGTAGAGTTGATTGCAAAAACTTTAAGCCGATTACAGGGATCGTATTTAAGTTAGCACTAAAGCTGTTTCCAGAGGCAGCATCTGACATTTCAATTCAGTAAAAATGTCTTTTACCAAACAATATATATGTATTTAGTGGACATTCTCAGTTTTACTGTGTCTCGCAGGAACTGAGGATTGAAGTGGGGATGCTTATATTAGCTTCCAATCATGATTGCTCTGCTTCTTCCATTTTTAAAAATATTACACATAGTGATTTGGCTGTCTCAGATAATTTTTGTTACTTGCAGCATTTTTTTAAACTTTATACGCTGTTGTGTGACATTGGAGGTCTACAAAGTGGTAAGATCATCTTTGCAGTTATCTCTTAATTGCATTTGCTGTGTATGCAGTGTATAGAGAACTAGGCAACATAAAATTTTCAGGGATAAAGGCTTGTTTTATATCACGAAGGTACTGTATATTAATCTTTGAAAACTGGGAATACTTCTATGTTATTACAGAACTCTGTATCAGGGTTTGTCAGATTGACAAAAGTGACACCGAACAGTAGGGTCCAAATGAAGAATACTGTGCATCAGCTATACATTTCATGTCTGATAACTAAGATTACACATATTATTCAGCTGTGTGAACTCCTGATTGAAATAGCTGCTTACTTTTCATTCTTCTGCCTGTTTTTTCCATTTTTGCACAAAGCTACAAGATGAAATAATATATGTAAATAAACAGTTTTCAGCCAATTTCCTGCCAGGCAGTCATAGCTTCCTATGAAACCAGCAGAGATTATCTGACAGCTAAATTTTTCAGGTCAGTATATAACATGTACTTAGGGTCAGATCTTGAGAATGGACAGAGATGAAACACTGGCACCACTTGGGAATGGCTAGTCCTTTTTGCATCATGTGAAGCTTCCATATAAACAAAAGTTTATATTCTATATAAATAATAGCAATAGTTCTACAGTTCCCATAATTCTTCACTTTTGGCTGTGCTGACTGGAAATGATGGGAGTTGTAATACAAAAATGCAAAGAACCACTATTGTCAACGTCTGAGGTATACATTTTGATATTATGTGTTCTATGTCTGATATGAACTGTAAAGCTTCACCTTCAGGTTTACTGCTGATTATGGTTTTATGCTGGGTCATTTGGGGTGATACAAGCTTAAAAACTAGATGCTACTCTTGTCTTTGGATACATTCGTTCATGGAGATCTTTCTGAGTGTCCAAATTAGTGGCTTGGTTCTTAGGACATATGATCAGGAAATATAATGGAAGACTTGGAAATCTCTTGTGTAATTACAGCAGTAGTGAATAGGGATGTGCATTTTAGATTTTTGGACTACAAATCCCATAATTCTCCATCCTGAAAGACCCACCTGCCAGACTCAGGCCGTACAGACACCTAAATTATGTTCACCTGGAGCCTTATTGCTGGGATAGGCCCAACTTCCTATTTGAAAAGACAGTGGTCTTGATTATTGCTAGGAAGCTTCCTTTTCAAATAGGTTAGGCCTATCCCAGCAATGACAACTGCTAGCTGGGCTTTCTCTCCAGGTGAGCACAATATAGGTGTCTGTAAAATATGGGTCTGGCATTTGGGATTCCCAGGATGGAAATGTATGAGATTTGTAGACCAACGCACCCCACAAGTACACATATGAATAGTGATCCATGTGAAATATAGCTTATTAAACTGTGGGTTAATCTGGAGTGTTTGAAAAGATTCTCCAGTTAGAGTGGGGCTGTAGAATCTGTGGTTCTCCAGATGTTAGTTTTCAATTTCCATCAACCCGTTCCAGCTTGGACAATGAAGAGGTGTAATGGGTGGAGGAATTCTCATTTGGAGGGCTGAATTTTCCCCACTCCGATTTAGGCATTAATTCAATACAGCAACAATGTATACATTTCCCAACACAAGAAAGTACAAATTAGAAAATTCTTGTTAAAAAAAAAACCTGCCAATACTGGATAAAATTTATTTCAGAATATAAACTTTGTTTACTTTATTTCCTTGCATTCTGTAAGCACTCTGGAAGCTTGACGTCTGCTAGATGGATATTCTAGCTTGACTAGAAAGCCTTGGTTTCTTCCTCTGTATTCCACACTTTTAGTAACAATTACATTATTTGTAGTACATCATCTTGCTCCTTCAGAAACCAACAATAGCATTGGCTGAAGTGAATATTTCTGTGACAAAGTGGTTGGAATAGAAAATCTGCATTTGCTTTTGAATGTTAAGAATTTCCAAAAGACTTCTGGAATATTTCCCTTTTATAATTATAAGCAGACCAAAATTTGTTACTCATATGTTTAATGCTGAAGAGTGCTCTTGAGTCATCTCGATCCAAACAGTTGGAAATACATATGCACTTCTAACAATGGTATGCTATTGTTTATCATCTCTTGGTCTCACTTAAGATAGTACTATGTAGACCATTATACAGTAAGTTTGGATCCTACCTCAGTGACTCTAGAGCAGGCTAATGGTAAACAGCAATATTGGGGCACTGGCTAATCGTCTCTTTGAGCTCCTCTTGATTCTATTTCCTTGCTGCAGTGGTAATGGATGGCTTGAAACTGGTTTTGGGAAACAAAGCTTGTACTACATCTATTTCAGATCAGCATCGTAGCTTATTCTTTCTGTGAAAGAGACCGATTTGTGCGTAAGAACAAGCAATCTTAATGTTTTTTTTAAATTACATTTTGTTTTACTTTGGAAATGTTTTTGAACAGTTTCTGCTGCACCTCTCCAATTACTTTCTTGGACTTTGTCATATAAGGTGAATATGACTGTTTTAATATCTCTGCAGCACTTAGATTAAAATATAACAATCAAGTTATTCTGTATCACAGTGTATGGTTTGGGATTTAAATGTTGTATTCAGCCTTGTATTTGCAGGAGTGTATTTGTGTGAGTGTGAGTGAGTGAGAGAGAAATTCAAAAGTATTCCTGGTACATAAAGCAGCAGATATGATCTTTGAAAAAACTTCTCTGTTGTTATTAGTATACTGTTTCAAGAATTTAGTCTTATCTGGAAAAGTCTTAATGGCTAAATTACCTTACTTAGAATTGGAAACATTCAAAGTGAATTCAGTTTATGTTAGTATAACTATGATCATTGAAGTGTTAAATACAGTGAATAGAGTTCTTAACAATAAGAAATATACATCCAAAGTAATGCTTTTGAGCCTTTCCTTTTAGCTAAGAAAGTTGCTTTTGTTAATCAGCAACATGTTGAGATACAGGTTTTTAGAATAAATCTGCATGTTGATTGATTCCGAATGTAAGGGAACAGAACTCTTCAATACTTTGTTTAATTGTTATGAACAATTTTTTGCTTTAACTGAACTTTACTGGTAAATCAGTGAATATTCTCACACAGTGTTTTTTTGTAAAGACTGTGTCTGTTTAAAAATAATACCACTTTGCTGTATTTAATAAAATTGACAGTAATATTTCACCTAAGCTTGTTTCTTCTCTATGCATTCAAAACAGCTTCCTGTAGAGCTCAAAATGATCTTTGGCCTTATAATAACATACATAATTATAACACATAATTGGTGAGGAGATAAGTTATCCTGGATACAAGATGAACTTGATGATCTTGTTCAAAGAATCTGTCACCACACACAGCTGTATTCTAGCTGATGAGAGGATGCAAAGGCTCTGAATCACTGTAGGAGTGGGGTGAAGATCCATTTTGAAAAACTTTCCTTCTGCTGTAAAATCAAATATGCATATACAGGTGCCAGCAATGCATGAAAACAGCTCCCAACTATGCAGTTCAGCGAAATCATTGCAGTCAACAAGCACCATATTTCCCAAGCTTGTGGAGTAGTATCACATTCTACTTTTCGACTACACTGGTGCCTCACACAACGATGTTAATTGGTTCCAAAAAAATCAACGTTGTGTGAAACATCGTTCTGTGAAACACCATTTCCCATAGGAATGAATTGAAAACTGGTTAATCCGTTCCAATTGGAACAGATTGCCATCGTTCAGTGAAAATCCCCATAGGAAACATCGTTGAGTGAAACAATGTTTCCTATATTGGAATGTATTGAAGCCGACTCAATACATTTCAATGCCTTTGCGAAGTCCTTTTTCGCTCCTGTAAAAGTGTCTTACAATGTTTGGACACTGTTTTAAATGATTGCAATGGTTAGTCCACCTCCTGAAACCTACGCAAACTTAATTTGATGTTGTTCAGAGTCGTCCTTAATTTTTAGTGATTTTTTGAATTTTCTCTCATTGGAATGTATTGAACTTTCCGTCCAATGCATTCCATTGAGAGAAAATTCAAAAAATCACCAAAAATTAAGGACGACTCAGAACAACACCAAATTAAGTTTGCATAGGGTTCAGGAGGTGGGCTAACGATTGCAAGCATTTAAAACCTGTTCCAAATATTGTAAGACCCTTAAAAATGAGCGAAAACGGAAGAGCTTCAAAAGCACTGAAGCCGGCTTCAGTGCTTTTGAAGTCTTTTCCGATGTCCCTTTTTGCTCATTTTTAAGTGTCTTACAATGTTTGGAACAGGTTTTAAATGCTTGCAGTCGTTAGCCCACCTCCTGAACCCTATGCAAACTTAATTTGGTGTTGTTCTGAGTCGTCCTTAATTTTTGGTGATTTTTTGAATTTTCTCTCATTGGAATGCATTGGACGGAAAGTTCAATACATTCCAATGAGAGAAAATTCAAAAACTCACCAAAAATTAAGGACGACTCAGAACAACACCAAATCAAGTTTGCATAGGGTTCAGGAGGTGGGCTAACGATTGCAAGCATTTAAAACCTGTTCCAAACATTGTAAGACCCTTAAAAATGAGCGAAAACGGAAGAGCTTCAAAAGCACTGAAGCCAGCTTCAGTGCTTTTGAAGTCTTTTCCGATGTCCCTTTTCGCTCATTTTTAAGTGTCTTACAATGTTTGGAACAGGTTTTAAATGCTTGCAATTGTTAGCCCACCTCCTGAACCCTATGCAAACTTAATTTGGTGTTGTTCTGAGTCGTCCTTAATTTTTGGTGATTTTTTGTTTTCCCTATTTAAATGAATTGAACTGTCCATTCAATTGATTTAAATGGGGAAAATAAAAAAATCATCAAAAATTAATGAAGACTCAGAACAAAACCAAATTAAGTTTGCACATGTTTCACAAGGTGCACTATGGAATCCAAGCATTTAAAACAGGTTTCAAACATTTTAAGACACTTTTAAATGAGCAAAAAGGGACATCGTTAAGTGAAATTCCCCCATAGAGAACATCGTTAAACGATGGGGAAAATTCCTCAAAAAAACCCATCGCTGTGTGAATTCATCGTTGTATGAAGCAATCGTTGTGCGAGGCACCACTGTATAGGCGTACCTCAGTTTATGAATTTAATGTGTTCTCTGGGATGTTACATAATGCGAAAAATTCATAAACCAAAAGACGGTTTGCCATAGGAACATGGGGGAGCACTATAAACCTCTAGGAAAACTTGCTTCGTACTGTGAAAAAAAAAAGTAAACGAGGCATTATTTTCAATGGGTTTCTGTTCACAAACCGAAAATTACGTTAACTGAGGTGTTTGTAAACCGAGGTACTACTGTAGTAAGAAAGAGAATATTTGAAGGAATATCTTTCAGGATTTTGTTACACCTGAGAAATTGGATAAACAGGCTGAATCTCAGGCTGCGAACACTAAATTTTCAGACATCAAAATTACCTTCAACAGTAAAGGAAATAGGCAGTTGATCACAATAGAAGCAGTAAGTCTAGTCTTTTCCATTATGCACAATAGTAATGACATCCTGGCAATGTTCATGCCCAAATTCTATTTGTATAGCTTCTGGTTACATTATATAGGAAAGCCAAGTCCAAAATGGAGAAGTCAAAGCACCCTCAGGCCATAACCTAGAACTTCTATAACATAGAACAGCAGCACATAGCTTCAGCTTCACTGTATTTTCTCCAGGAGAGAGTTCTGTGTACATTTTTTAAAACAGTCATCAAACTGGAAAAAATAAGCATGGTAATCAAGGCCAACTAAAATCCTATTATGCACTTTACACAATGTTGTTACTTTTAGAGGGAAACTGCTGTCAATTAAAAAACTTCCATAGCCCTTACCTGGCATATGCTGAATTGTGCAACTCAGTATGCAACAGGTAATGTCAACAGAAATTTCTTCACCTGGGCAATTCACTTCTAAAAGTTAGGCTATTTGCATAACTGTGTAAAAGGATTTCACCCCACATATATTAAATTCATACTGTTCCCCCCACCGCATATTGTGAAACAATACAATATAAAGGGAGTGTATTGGAAGCACGTAGTTCTTATGAAACAATAAGTCACATGTACAGGAAACATTTTTGTACAGCTGATGTATTGGCTTAAGAGTGTGAGCTCAGCATTCAGGATGAGGTTTGCTTTATGTTGCCTGGAAACAAATCTTTAGGGACTGGTTCACAGAACTAAGAAAAGTATAATGCTTTCTCAGATCTCAAGTAAGAAGATTAATGAGAGATTCTTATGAACCCACTTCATGAGGGATCTTTTCTATAAGAACAGATTAATACTCCTAATAGTTCATTATGCAGGAAAAAAGAAAACAGGGTGTGTCTTGGGCAGGGTTTGTTTTTTAAAGCATAGTCTGCTACCAAGAAAAGATATGACATAGGAAGAGACACAAGTTCGTAAGAGTTGTTTAAGGCTTGTTTTTCTTCCTGTTTTTTCTCATATGAAAATGTGTACACTTGTAACAACTGAAGACAGTATTGTGTGAACTAGCTCCATGGGAACAGAAAACATTTACTTATAGAAACTAAACCAGTTGATGATGCAAATGTCAGATGCTGCATTATAAAAATAGCACCAGGTACTTTTAGTGACAACAGAGAGAAAAATAGCATTAGAGGATTCCTCTCAAAAAATATCAGAAGTCTGTATCAACATTTAGCATCACAGCATAATGGCTAAGATACAGTTATGGATCAGAATGACTCCTAAATTTTATGTCTGCAATGAACTCACTGAGTGGCCTCAAGCAAGTATCTGTCACACTCAATCCTCCATCAGCAACAGGACAGGCAATGTTCATTTCCAGACATGTTTTACAGATACTAGAATGGGTTGAAATGACATTTCAAAAGTCCTTGGAAAGCCATTAAATCAGGTGTCTTATCCCTCCTTTGGCAATTTTTAGGCAGAGAGAAAATAGGCAGTAATTCTTGAGATTTTCACTGTGAGCCATAACCAACATTGAATTGTGGTCTGCAACAGACATGACCAATGGAACATGATTCAACAACAACAACAACAAAAATGCTTCCCTCCCCTTTACTAGATGATATATATGAAGTCCATAGTTCAGACTTAAGAGAACCGAGGCTCTCTGATTCTTTGTTCTACCATTTTACCCACCAAGTATAGGGATAATGAAAAATAACTTTAAACAGTGTTTAACCCTAAAATTTCCTTGCCTTCGACTTTCCATTGTGTTCTCTCTTTTATAACTCGGCGAATGTTGCACAAAGAATCTATTGAACATTTTACATCAATATGCATAGAAAATACTTTTCTCTTTCAGTGTGCTTAAATATCCACATCCATAATAAGAAAGACAGATAAGAGGAAAGGTACAATGTGCAATCTTGTTCGTTTCTACACAGACAGAAACCCATTGAATTCAGTGAGACTTACACTAGATAAGGCTGTGTAAAGACTGCAGTTGAAGCTGTGGAGAAAAGGAAACAAATGAAATCTGAACATTTTACCATTTATTACCACTGCTACCTTCAGTATTAGCTTAGCCCTCTTCTTCTCAAGCATCTCCTATGAATGAGAAATGGAAGGGTATAGGAAAATCCCACTGAATGTGGAATACATTTCATCAGTATCTGTATAGGCCAGCTTGCCTCCTGTAACTACAATGCTGACTTCTGCTCCAGATTTGAGGTGAAGAACAAGATGGAAAGCTCCAGTCCCACCACATGTCCGTTTCCCTGATCTTGGTTTGTGATATTCAAGCAGCTCTCTTCTATAGCCAGCTGTGTGGAGATGAGCAACACTTGCATTGGAAACAGAAAGCACAGCTTCTACATAATCATCCCTCTCAGGAACTAGAACAGCTGTGATCAGATAACGACCATCATAAGGTGATGTGAAGATGCCTGCAATAAAAGCAGACCATCAGATATGAACAAAAGTCGAGTATTGAGTGGCATATGGTCAATTCCTACTTTCCCCCCATTGTTATGAAAGTACATAAGCAATGAAGCAAAATTAGTCATCTTAGGCTACAGATGAATTCATTCTCCCTCAGCTCCTCCACATGCTTACTGTACATTTTTCTTCACTGACATGATTCTGATTTCATTAGCAGCTCCCAAATACATAGAGAGCAATGCAATTTTGTCTGTTTCTAGGGAGTCCACCACCAGTGCATCGTCCCATTTTGCCACTTCAGTTGAAGAATTCTGCGGGCAGGGGAGGGGGAGGCATTCTGAATGCCTATGTAATTCTGCATAGCTTAGAGCAGCTACAGCATCACCTTTCTAAGTATGAAAGATCTTGCAGCCTTGGAAAGATCATCTGGAAATAAGTAATGCAATTTCATTTTTTTTCATTTTTTTAAACTGTTACTTTGCAAGTTTTTTTTTAAATTGCAACATAGTAGGCCAAACCAAAATCTGGAATTAGGATCTTGGCTGTAACTTTCAGACTTTTGGGAAGGAATGGGCTATATGGAACTCTCCATATACAGTGGTGCCTCGCTTGATGACCATTCCAGCGAAATCACTGTAGAGCGAAATCGTTGTCAAGCAGGGGAAAAACCCATTGAAACGCATTGAAAACTGCTCAATGCGTTCCAATGGGCTAAATACCTAATCGTCCAGTGAAGATCCTCCATAGGGCAGCCATTTTCCGGTGCCTCTCTCGCAAAAAATCTGTCCTAAAAACAGCGGGGAGCCATTTTGCACAGCGGATGGCCATTTTGAGAGCCGCTGATCAGCTGTTTTCAGACCATCATTAAGCGAAAAATCAGTTCCCGAAGCAGGGAATCAATCATTAAGTGAATTTTGCCCATTACAACGATCGCAAAAACCTCATCGTCAAGCGGATTCGTCATCTAATGAAGTAGTCGTTAAGCGAGGCACCACTGTATTGGAATGAAGCTTCTTTCAGCCCTCATCATTTGCTGTGCCCCCTAGGACCGATTAGAATTAAAATTCAAAACAGTTGGAGGAAAATACACTCCCTGCCCTTAATGTATATTAACTTAGCTCATGTTACATTTATTAATTTGAATCCTAAACAAAAAGGAATGACATTCTGCAACTCAGATCCATGAGAACAAAATGGTTCAAAATGGACCCACACAGATGAGCTACTCATACTTGGTAGAAGTTAATTGTTCTAAATCAAAGGATTTCTACTTAGTTTCAGCTGTCAGAGTCAACAAGGCAGAAGAAGTCATGGCAATTTCCCCCCTGCAAGTGACAATATATTCTCATTGTTTAAATATATCTATACATTTACACTGTTTGGAAAGAACAAATAAAGTTATCTGTAAGGGATTGAATTGCCATGTGTTAATTTGTTGGTCTTCATGCAATATGTTTCAAATCATGCCTTAATCTCTAATAATTGTATAGAAAAGGGTTTTGATTTCCCCCTCCATCAGGGGACGTTTTTCTCATCTTGCATGACAAGCAGCGTATATCAAGAACCCATTTCTACACAACTCTATGGAACCTTTTTTCCCCATCTGGCTGCCTGAGAAGAAAAAAATTGAAGTGTGAGCAAAACATTAGGAGCAACTCACTATTTGTATTTAAAGGTGAATCCAATCTGAAAAGGCTAGAGTCTGTTGTGTTAAATTTTACAGCACTAAGCAGGCAGAATACTAATTCCAGAGGCACTACCCAGATAGTCATCATCAATTGTCCTACCTGTGTTAGGATTATAATGGTTTCCATCGTTTACAAGCACTTTGTTAAAATGAACAACACCCATGCCATTGGGGAAAGGCTTCTGTGTGAGACCAGCAGAAAATGATACCGGTGAAGTTAAAGCTCCTAGAATGTAAAAATGAGCATCATTTAGACTCCTATAGCATGAAAAGAACTGTGTAAACAAAGCCCTTTTTTCTCAAATGAATACTTCAGCACACTATTGAAACTGCAGCTTCCTGGCAACATCTTCACTGTTATAACTGACAAGAGATAATCTATTACGTTTAACCTTACTAATAATCTGCAATTTGGATTGCAATACTTACCCTGTCCTATTGCGCAGCCTGTCAAAAAGAACTCCTGAGTCAGCTAATGTTAAATGATGACTCAGCCTGATCACTGAGTCAAAGTCAGTTGCCTGTTGCTAAGAGTGCTTGGAATAAATCAGTCCCTGAACATAAAAGTTATTTCACTTCTGGATGTGGGAATGAAAGCCAATTCTGATGAAAGGCAAAATCCCATGGTAAATATTTCTATGTCTTTCACTCTCAGATGATTAACTAAGAAGTCTCTAACAGGATGGATGACAAACCTTGACAGCATCTTAAAAAGCAGAGACATCACCTTGCCGACAAAGGTCCGCATAGTCAAAACTATGGTTTTTCCAGTAGCGATGTATGGAAATGAAAGCTGGACCATAAAGAGGCTGACCACCAAAGAATTGATGCTTTTGAATTGTGGTGCTGGAGGAGACCCTTGAGAGTCCTCTGGACTGCAAGGAAAACAAACCTATCAATTCTGAAGGAAATCTACCCTGAGTGCTCACTGGAAGGGCAGATCCTGAAGCTGAGGCTCCAATACTGTACTTTGGCCATCTCCTGAGAAGACTCCCTGGAAAAGACCCTAATGCTGGGAAACTGTGAAGGCAAGAGGAGAAGGGGACAACAGAGGACGAGATGGTTGGACAGTGTCATCAAAGCGACCAACGTGACTTTGACTAAACTCCGGGATGCGGTGGAAGACAGGAGGGCCTGGCATGCTCTGGTCCATGGGGTCATGAGGAGTCAGGCATGACTTAACAACTAAACAACAGTAGGATGGATACATTACCTGTTTTTCAGAATTGTTTTAAAGCAGCACATGGTAGCAGTGCCTGCCTTGTAAACAGTTTCTTCAGAGGGGCTTGTTATATAGATTTCTAAAGCAACACCATATTTGCGCTATTACAAAATTACATGGAATGAACTAAATTAATTGCAATTAGTACTAGAGATAGGCATGAACCAGAAAAATGGAGGCTTGTCATAGTTCATGGTCCGTGCTTAACCACAAAACCTGAACCACCATGAATCACTCAGAAAACAAATTGGTTCATGGTTGTTTGTGCCCATCTCTGTTCCTCTTCTGCCTGACATACCTGCCTGCCACCACTGCCATTGCCTCAGCCTCCCTGTGTTGCCTGGGGAGGCCATATTGGTGGTGGAGAAGCCAGCCAGAGGAGCCAGGTTGTAGTAAATGCTGGGCTTCCCTGGCAACCAGTTTGCCAGCAGGCATAGGCACTGAGGTAGCCACCCTGTTCCTGTGGCTGGCTTCTTTGCTGTTGCCATGGCCTCCTCAGGCCATCCAGAAAGGCGATGGCAGGGGTGAAGAAGCCAGCTGACATGTATCCACCAACTAACTGGTTGCCAGGCTTTGCTGGCAATGAGCTGGTGGTGAGCACATGCACAGAGACAGCCCTGCAGCTCCTGATAGGGAAGCCAGGCCTGCTGCCTGGGAGGATAGTGAAGGGGTGGTGGTGGTGGCAGGAGCAGATTGAAAGGTGGTGACAAGATCAGTGGGCAGGGGGATGAATGGGCTACAGCAGAATGAAGCAAAAGGGGGGGGGGAGTTCAGTGCTTCATTTTGCTTTGGCAAAATGTGATCACCGAACTGGGTCACGAACTAAACTGCAAACTAGAGTGGTTCATCATTTTTTTTCTGGTTTGTGGTTCAGTTAATGCCTGTCTCTAATTAGTATCCATCAAAGTGCAGAAGTTACATATTTTAAAGTCACATTTATTTCAGTGCTACTGTAGGAATCCATAAGCACAAAATGAAAAAAAAATCTTTCAATCCAGTTCAAAGTCATAGAATCCTAGAATAATTAAACTGAAAGGGACTGACAACCCCCTGCTCATTGCAGGAATCCAAATCAAAGTAGATTTGACAGATCATTATCTATTTTTCTCTTGAATGCCTGCAGCATTAGAGTGTTTACCACTTCCTAATGTAACTGGTTCCATTATAACACTTCCAAGATCCTTCTCACATGTCATGCATGTGCAGCTCTATTTCCTGTTCTTCTGAAAAGAGAAGTTTGCCTAGCAAACTTAGAAAACTGTAATTCCAAATACTAGTGGACCTGGATTTTCTTCTCTTCCCCGGCTTTACTTTCTAAAAATAAATTTGTCAATCACACACAATATCTGTAAAATTATCTCCTACATAAAATATGCCAAGTACAAGGTATCCATGCCAGTTCTCTGCCAATGCAGGAAATTTACAGCAAAAGCATCTCTGACAGATGGATATCTGGCAGAATAGATATGGACACTACTTCTGTTAGAACACCCTAGAATTGCATTAGCCTCCACATCACACTATTATCTACATTTAGCCTATGGTCTAATACGACTTCTAGACCCTCTTCATACATGTTACACTCCCAGATAAGTGTAACTTTTTCTATATTTGTGCATCTGTTGTTTTCCTGCCTACTATCTTTTAATGATGTAAGCCACTTTGAATTCTTTATAAGGAGAAATACACAGTTAGAATATTTTAAATAAATAAATATATAAATCATAAACTTTACATTGTTGGAATTCATCTATATTAAAGAAAAATATGAATGTGTAGCAGAATAATTACTTTTAAAGTATTAGTGCACATGTTTTGCATGTACCTGTACTACAAACACATTGTATTTAAAATTGGTTTTTTATATAATCTTAAGTCATCTAAAGTTAAACATTTCCACAGCCATTTTCTTTTATTCTTGCAATGTAATCAGTCCATTGTGTTACTTATTTAATGCTCCTCTCTAAGAATCTTTTTGCAATGTGAACAGCATGCAATTTGCCCCCATGAGTTAGCAGCTTCCCTTACATAAGCTTAAGCTGGTAATAAGATTCTGGCCAAAAATGTCAATTTGTAACTTATTGTTTCTCCCATCTTTTTTTCCTTACCAAAGAAAAGCCATTAAGGAAAAAAGGATGGAATAGCTGCCCAAGCCCTTTTATTTGTGAGCAGTACCTGCCATCTATTAGGAAGTACCTAGATGTTTAAGCGATAGCATTCATTCATTTTAAAATAAGTTACCTCCACAGATTTACAACCTGTTTGAAGGCTACATAATTTTAGTACATTACTGATAAGAATAATGTAAACATTTGTTCTGATCTTCTACAATATTCTGTTATTACAGTTATAAATGATATTTAACACATATAAGTGCAGCATAAAAGCATAATCAAGTTTGCAGCTATTCAATTCTTTATTTTATTTAAGACTTCCCAGTGATGATGAATCCACAAACAACCTATCATGAGCAAGATGAGTTTATCCAAGCATTAGGAGCATTGAGTTGTACTTTTTGCATATTTTACAGCACTCTCTCCATGTTTTACAGTTACCTCTAAAGAGAGGTCTGGAATATGTCAACAATCAATTACAGTACACAGAGTTGCTGATCTTGGTGCATTATTACTCTGTTGAGCTAAGCTCCTCTGTGTCTGTCCTTGTATGGTTATAATAAAGTGTATCAGACACAGATGTCTGGATCTGTATGCATCTTATGATACAAAATAAGTACAAATCCAAAGATACTGATATTAAACTAGTGGTTCCCTATCTTAGATCCCCTGATATTCCTGGACTACAGTTCCCAGAATTGTTATGTGTTGCACTCATAATAGTTGCTTTTTCACAAATTATTCTGCTCATGTGCCCATTTTCAACTTCTTATTGTAAGTTGCTGTTCAGATAAAAACTAGAACACTCTTAAGATTTTCTTTGCAAACAGCTAAAAAGGAACACCCATTCTCTTAAACAGCAAACTTGTATACAGTACTTCAGTAACACCAGCAAGCAGATTGAAAGTATTAGCAACTCAACCCTGGCAAATTCTGAAGAACAACTGGATTACCTTGTGTGGTCTTAGGTGGAGATTGTGGTTTTGGTTGTGATTTTGGATAACCTGCAAAACAAGTATGCATGAAAAAGATATGATACTACAGTCTTACATTTCTCCACACCACACTGCTCCCCTGCCCTATCATATGTTCATTCCAGCACCAATACAGTACTTCTGTAACTTTCAAATAATTTTTGGAGTGATCCTTTTGGAGCCAGTGGCATCACTCCAAAACTCAGTTGTTTGATTACTGCTCTCTGTAATGAAGAATCTAAAGAGCTGTGCTTGAAGTATTCTCATTCCCCCTTCTCCGGAATGACAGAGTGAAGAAAAAAAAGGACACAGAGGCAGAAGTTGATGCCTGTCAGCTGGGAATTGTCAGAGATAAGCAATGATCCAGCAGAGAAGAACTGCTACTACCTTCACACCTTGGGGGTAAAAGTTCAAAGTAAATATGGGAAAGGGACTTGGGACTGGATGGAGAGAACTGTGAACGCTAGAGTTCTCAGGGCAGATCATACTAGATGTATATTATTTTCAATATGAACTGTTACAAGGCCATCAATTACTGGGATGCTGTGGTTACCTTACAGGCTTCCTTCTGAACTATGGAAAAATGAATGAATGGGTGGATTGCTAGCAAGATTATTTCATGGGAGGGTACTAAAAACCAAGCTTGATTCAGAGTATTAGAACTTAAAACATTCAGTCTGTTTTTAGTACCAGGATAGAGAGATTGTGTGATACAATAAGAAAGCAGCTTTGCGAACATACAATGCGTAATTTGTTACTGAGGAATAAGGAAGCTAGCTCCCACATATAAGATAAAGAGGGAGCCTTTCCCTAAGAATGGGATTAGGCAAGTGTCAGCTCCAGAGTCTGTGACATGACCCTTCTGCATTGCTGCTTGGTACAGTTTGTTTAGATCCAAGTTGTTGGTATGGATCTGTAGCATTCACCCTGCTCATTAATACAGTGGTGCCTCAGTTAGCAAGCGCACCGTAGAACGACGAATCCGCATAGTGAGGACGTTTTTGCGATCGCTAATGCGATCGCAAAGCGATGGCCTCTATGGCCGAAAATCGCATAGCAAAGGTCGGTAAGCGTTTCGCTTACTGACCTTCACTTTGTGACCCACGGATCAGCTGTTTGGCGGCTCCAAAATGGCCACCGGAAGCCCTGAAATGGCAGCGCGCAGCATTTTCGCGCCCTCGCTAAGCAAGGGGAGGGCGCGAAAATGGCTGCCGGCCATAGGGAAGCATCGCTCAGCGGTGAGTTGCGGGGCCCATTGGAACGGATTAAACCAAGTTTAATGCGTTTCAATGGGTATTTTTGTTTCGTTGAGCGATGTTTCCCATAGCGAGGGTTAATCCGGAACAGATTAACCTCGCTATGCGGGGCACCACTGTATTTATGTGGAGATTTGCATGCACCAATAGGAGTTGGTGAGGGGCAGAGTTAGGTGGAAGAGAGAGTTAGAATAGCCAGTTAAGAGTGAAGGGGGAAGGTTGTTTTAGTGGAGAGTTAATTATATTGACTGGACTGTTATCACCTGTAACAATAAACAATTTCTACTTGGTTCTTAAATGGTATGTCACCTGGACCTCTGTCATTAACAGTAAATAAAGTTGATGTAATCAACTGGTGGCAGTTGAAAGACACGTTGCTTGTGCCTTTGTTTGGTTAAACAGCCAAGGGACAGACGGGAACCTGACAGGATCTAACAGTCCCCTTTTAAACAGAGAATCTGATCAATGGATTCCCACCAGAAGAAAGATCATTTAGTCAATAACAGTACAGAAGGAGCCCTCAGGAAAAAAAACTTCTAACTTGCTCACCTGGTGCTCCAGCATATCCTTCTGAAACAGCCACACTGTACTGCCCATCTTGGCCATCTATACTTTTTGGCCGACCTTTTCCTGACATTAGGACAGCACCAGGAGGGCCTGCCTCTCCAGTTACCATAAATATCCCACTTTTCCCAGGCAAGGAAGGCATGCCTGATCTTGATCCTGGTAATGGTGGCTGTCTCAAATATGGCTGGAAAGGTATGCCTTGTAATGGTGGTTGTATGATTACTTGCGGAGGTGGTGGTTGCAAAGGTATTCTTAGCTCTGGAATGTGAGGTTCTGTTCTTGGCTGTATCGGTTGCAGATGGTCTCCCGCTTGCGGCTGTAATGGAGTCCTTGGCTGTGATGGTGTCAGAGGTGTTCCTGGCTCAGGCAGCTGTAATGGTTTTCTTGGGTCTGATGGTGGCAAGGGAGCTTTTCCATGAGGTCTCCTTGGTGACAGCAGTGGTGGCTTTTCAACTAAAGAGTTTGAGGGAGAGAACATTCTCTAGTTAGATGTATTAATTAGTTTCTGTGAACATGTTTATGAAGCAATGGGAAACATAAAAACAGTGAAGCAGAACCAAAAGTCTGATTGCATGCTTCTGTTTTCAAAACAAAAAGACTACACCAAGCAACCAATCACAACAAAGAAACATGACTGAATTCTTAAAACACCATGGCGCAGAATTTGCCAGATACACTATAGTTCTTTTGGAAATACTCTTAAGAGATGATACTGCTACTTTACGGTTAAAATGACTTAGTGAACTTCACCTATAAATGCATGTGGACTACAAAATGAATTAGGAATTCATAATACGGAGGTGACCATAATTATCTAATGCAGCAAAGACCTGTTATGACTACTGTATTAGCAAACCTTAAAGACACTGACTAGGCTGCACAGTTTTTATAAAAACAATGGGAAATTTAAAGCAGCAACAACACAGAACTGAAGTGGTGAATGGAGATGATTAGTGGTTGTGCCAGTGTTACTACCCAGAAATCATATTTAAACTTCATAAATTTGTACATTTCTATTAACATATCCTAGTTTCTAAGTGCTGAAATGTTCTTTCAGAGATATGATCTATGTTCCCTGTGTTAGACAGCCCAAATAAGCACAATTAGCAGGTGGTCCTATAGTAGCTACACAAATAAAGCATATACCAGCAATTTCTGTAATGTTAATAAAACAGGTTACTACATATGGAATATGCAGAAAAAGTCACTCTGAGCCTTGGCTTTCTGCAAAATAAAACATTATTTTAAAAAATCTGATTCAGCATTACTTGGGAGAATGAAAGGACTCTACAGATCTTTTTTAAAATGATCAGAATATTACCAGAAATGTTCCCATTTCATGATGGAGTTGCCACTTCTCTTCATCACTCACTAGCAACAAGATTCTGGTCTGTACAGTAAGAGCTTTGTGGCGCAGTAGTTAAACTGCTGTACTGCAGCCAAAACTGTAGTCACGACCTGGGGTTCAATCCCAGGTAGCTGGCTCAAGGTTGACTCAGCCTTCTATCCTTCCGAGGTTGGTAAAATGAGTACCCAGCTTGCTGGGGGGGGGGGGTAATGTGTAGCCTACATAATTAACTTGTAAACTGCCCAGAGAGTGTTTGAAGCACTATGGGGCGGTATATAAACAGAACCCTTTGCTTTATGACAGTATCTATCTATCTATCTATCTATCTATCTATCTATCTATCTATCTATCTATCTATCTATCTATCTATCTATCTATCTATCTATCTATCTATCTATCTATCTATCTGTCTGTCTGTCTGTCTGTCTGTCTATCTATCTATCTATCTATCTATCTATCTATCTATCTATCTATCTATCTATCTATATCTATCTATCTATCTCTAAAGAAATGGATGTAGCTGGTGCACTAGTATTAACTCTGCAAATGCACTTCTGGTTAGTGCTGGGCATACAGACACAGGGATGAATCCAGGAGCATCCCCAAGCTGTACACTTGTTTTTTCAATGGGAGTGTAACCCCATCAGGTACCAGCTGCATCCCTGTTCCTTGATCTGCCTTTCGACTGACCAGGAGCCCCTCTCTCGTCTGGATTAAGTTTTAATTTATTCACCCACATCCTGTCCATTACTGATACCAAACACTGATCTAGAGCCGATGCAACTTCCTCAGATTTAGGTGGCAAGAGAGGTAGAGTTGGGTGTCATCTGCATACTGGTGACACCAAGCCCCCAAACTCTGGATAATCTCTCCCAGTAGTTTCATATACTGTAGATGTTAAATAACATAGGAGACTAAAATGGAACCCTGAGGGACCCCACAGCTCAGCCCTCAGGGTATTGAACATAAATGTCCCAGCAACACTTTCTGAGTTATCTCCTCCAGGAAGGATTAGAGTCACTGTACAACAGTGCCCCAAGTTCCATTCCAGAAAGACAAGTCAGGAGGATACTGGGTTTTCTGTAGACCTTGTGTCCCAATAGGAGGTCAGTTTTGCGTATGAACATGACATCTAAGAAAGGGAGATGGCCCTCTATTTCTTTTTCCATGATGACTTGTATATTTGGATGCTATTGAGATGGTTTAGAAATTCTTCCAGTTTTTCTTCAACATGGTTCCAAATTGTGAAGGTGTCATCCACGTATCAGAACCAGACTGTGGGTGCAAAGGGTGCCAAAGCCAGGGAAGTTTTTTGAAATGTTCCCTGTAGAAGTTTGCTATAACCGGGCTGAGGGGGCTCCCCATGGCCACTCCATCTGTCTGTTCATAGAACTCATTATCCCACTGAAAGTAGCTGGTCGTTAGGCAGTGTTGGAAAAGGGCCTTGATGTCTTCTGGAAAGATCTGCTGGAGGAGTGTCAGTGTGTCCTTTATCGGTACCTTTAACTACATCAAAGCTAATCAGTCTGTGGGGTTGAGTTTTAGGATGCTGATCTTGCTTATGAAATGTCCTGAGTTGGATGTAGGATGAGGTTTGTCCAATGTGGGTCTGTAGGAGGGTGGCTGATTATTTTGCCTGAAAAAGACAAAAGCTGACCCCACAGCTATAAATACTCAACTATTCAACAAACTGCACCAGAGCACAGACAAGAGTTCTGACTCCTGTCCTCTGAAGATGCCAGCCACAGAGACTGGCAAAACGTTAGAAAGAAAAACCTTAAGAATACCCACAACAACCATTGGATCCTGGCTGTGAAAGCCTTTGAGAATGGATTGTTGTACCTTATTGCTTTGAATGTCCTTTGGAGTTTCTTATGCTTTTTAATATTGTATTTGTTTGATCCTTTTTAATAACTGTATACTCACTCTTGTTAGCTTTAAAATACTGTCTTTAATGATACAGTAGAAGCACCTTGGGTCCTTTTTAAAGGGAAAGGCAGGGTAAAATATTTTTTAAATAAATAAAATTATGTCCTGCTTTAATACAATGCTGCAAATCCTAAATGCACTTGCACTATTCATCACAGTATACACTTAATACTTCTTAAAGTTTCCATTCACAGATCAAAGGAACTACGGGAATGCTGGCCCTTTTATATAACCTGATTGCTCTTTGCTTGCAGCAGGAATGGCTACAGTAGACGTATCGTGTGAAATGAACTCCAACTTGGGTCTGTTTCTCTCCCAGCCAGCCAAAAGACCAGTCCGCATGCAAGTCTGATAGAAACCATTCATTTTGTCTTTGTTTTGTCAGGACAGAAGGTTCAGCTAGGAACAGCAAAGCTCTTTGTTTTGTTGGTTTCTTTAGCTACTCCCATTCCATGGGCGAGCAACTGGGCAGTATGCCTCTGCATGCTGCTCACACGTGATAAATCCCTGGACTGCTGTCATGAAACACACCCTTAGGGTTCATTTATGCTTCTGTTCTTTTAAAGATCTTTCCATTTTTAAAACAAAATAAGAAACAATTTTGAAGTAATCGAAAGCTTCATTTTCCCAAAGAGAAATGCAGAGAATTATAAGACAACACACCTCTCTGTAGCGTTTGTGTGGTTCACCAAAGGGATGAATATATATGAGGATGACACTGCCTACAAGCTAAAGCTATGTCTTATTTCTTCCTCACTCCATAGTGGGAGCAAGGGCCCAAAATGGAATTGTAAAAGGCTTTTAACACCTTGATCACTTCTAGTTCCAATCTGAACTGTACCCTCTGCACTTGCATATTTTATTGATTTAAACCCCTCCCCCCTCTTTTGTAATAAAAATCACAGACGCAGGGTCTGCACTCCAGGCTGAGAATACACTGGATTCAAGCCCTTAACCCTGCATGCTAGAGTCACAGTTCAGATAGTGTACCTTCCAGGTTAGTCTAGAGCAGTGGTTCCCAACCTTGGGTCCCCAGATGTTCTTGGACTAAAACTCCCAGAAACCTTCACTACTAACTCTGCTGGCCAGGATTTCTGGGAATTGTAATTCAACAGCATCTGGAGAATCAAAGTTGGGAACCACTGGTCTAGAACAAAAAAAGGGGGGAAACAACTTTATTTATTTATTTATTTTATTTATACCCCGCCTATCTGGCCCACCAGACCACTCTAATTTGACCCTGAGTCAGACAACTGAGAAAGTCAGAGAGGTCACACAAATCAACACCCATGTTCTATCGCTAGAGATGTCCAATGTAAAAACTTCCAATGTTTCATTCGTTGCAGGTTTTTTTTTTGGGGGGGTGCCTTTCCTATATCCATGTTTTCTGTGTGCTGGGCTTTCCATTTAATACTAAAGAGACTGGTGCTCTGAGGCCTTCCTATATTTCCCCATCCATGTTCTATCTGGCATTATCCAAAAAATTCCTACCCCCGCCCCAAAAAATCTGCTGATACTCAGATGCAGCAAGACTTGTCCTAGAGTCTCAGAATGTGAATATCTTTTCATGAGGTGTGGGGGGGGCAACCATGGCAAAGGAACAATTTCCCCTTACAGCACACAAAGCAAAACAGTGCTTCCCGCCCAGATTCCCATAGGCACCATGGCAAAACTCCTGTTGGTTTGCTGCTCACTTTTCTAGTATTCCAGATAGAAGAACACCAGTCATTTGTTTACTTATCTTTCTGTACTGAACTGCCATTCTGAAAAAGCAGAGGCAAGGTAACAGAGAAGCAAGCAAGCAGCCCAACGGTGATGTGGCAAAAGAACAGAACTCCTCCTCAGCTTCCAACCAACTCAGACCATTTCACCAATTCAAAATTCCCGGGGCGGGGCTACTGATTAGCTACTGACAGCAGCCTTTGTAACCTTATTAGAATAAAAGTTTCCCAGGCAGTTTTACAAACTATGGAGTGGAGAGAAGGCTAGATGGAAGAAGGAAATATATGTGGAGCACTCTCCAGTTACTATACATAATTAGCATTTCAGAAGCTCTCTTCTGGAAACAACTTAAAAATCATGAATCACAAAAGAAGTGCTGCTTCTAAGTTTGGTGTAAACACTTAAGTCCTGTCTTGACATACTGTAGTACTTTTGTAGTAAGTGGTGCTCAGGCCTTTTTGACCTGTGATACAAAATTGTATCTTGGACTGCTGCTTTGAAAAACCTACAAAACAATGATAAAGGAGATCCCACTTGTTAGCAAACACATCTGGTAGTAATCCAGACAGCCAGGGCAAAATTAATCCCAGGTGTTACTCCACTATAGTTAGCTCACTAAATTACAAGGGCACATTCAAAACAGTCTCCTTCTAGCTTAATGTCGGGCAGACTGCAAAACAGACACATGTCTCCACTGCCTGCAAACCAGCTGAGAAGGGAAACAGTATTTAGATCATTGTTGTATTTGAAAATAGAGTATCCCCAGGGTACCATATTTTCCAGCATAGATTTTTGTTTGTTATTGCCAAACTTAACGGATGACACAGCAGGAGGCAACAGTATAATTCTCTGCATCTTGGTCAGATGCCAGCCTGGGAGAAGAATTTGCATCCAGATTTAAAGTGTTAATATTTAATCCAACATTTGTCCTGATATAAAGAGATTTGCCAGCTACAAATAATGTGGGGTTCCCCCCCTAACTTCTTGATTTTTAAATGTGTGTGTGTGTGTTTGTGTGTAAGCATGCATGCATGTGAGCATGTTTTTCCTTTATAAGGTGAATCTCTCTTTTTTGGTAGATTGACAGGATATGAATTAAATAAAGAAAAAGAAAAAGAGGAATCACCTCAAACTACAGAAGATTATTAACTTTTCCTTAAAATTATAAAATTTAAATCTATGCACTTTATATTGAAATGTAAAATCTAATTAAACTATTGGTAAGCATAGTAAATGTTCAGAAATATATAATTTCAATGCTACAACGTTTTGAGCTTTCAAATAAACTGATACAGAGGAAAAATGGATACAGTGGTGCACATGCACCCTTAGATCTATGGTATCTAAGATTTTGTTGTTGATACAAAACATAACAAATGTTTTGCAGTATTATGCAAGATAGCAATCTGCTATGTACACAAGAAACCACTTATATGCATAAGCACCTGCATAAACAAGTACCATTCTATCAGCTTCTTTAAGCCTTTTGCCAACTGATAAATTTCATAGTATTGTGACCTAAATAAATATTCTTTTCTGTTATTATTATTAACAATGTCACAAAATGCTACATTATGATTCATGCTCAGGGAGGATGCTTGCAAGTTTGGGAACATGTCTTTAACCTGCAAAATATATTAGGAAGTCATTCGGTTTTAATTTGGTCCTTTGTCTAATCTAATTGATGTTTACTTACAGCATTATGTATTTATTTTCTATCCCACTTTTCTCCCTTTGTGGAGAGTTAAACAGATTAAAATCTAAAACTAAAATATATACATATTTAAAATAACTATAAATTTAAATTTTTAAAATTTAAATAAAAATTAACAATGAAGCCATCTTAGATATAAGCTAACAGAGATTTTAAATGTAGGATTGCTAATCTTTGAACAATTTTATGTACTGTGTCTTCAAGATTGCTTGTTCTTCTCTTCCTTTTCCGAGACCATTTTATCCATTGGCAGAGGAGCATGTGAGACATTTCTGTGCAGCTAGATATCACATCTTTCTCTTAATCTCTATACAGAAGAAACAGGTGGATGCTGCCTCCCTTTCTTTTCCTATGCCACCCTACACAAGAATCTTTGTCACTTCATGATTAAAACATAACTGAGAACTAGCAACAGCTATTTTTTAACACTTTATGTATTGTGAATACTGAACAGCTTTTGGTCCTAGTATTCTACCAGTTTAAAAGAGCTGCCTTGCACCACTGGGCTGAGAAACATTTGACTGAAGTGTAGGCAGGTAAGAAATTTTGATCCATAAGAGAACTGAACATGATGAGCCAGATGTTTTATTCGAGTGTTGTAGGAAAATGTCCACTATGTGTCAAATCCTTTTATTGTGACCTATCAAAGTACGGTAGGTGCCCCACTACCTCAAATGGAAGCACTGAGAAAGTAATGACCAAGTAAGGATTTGTCCTATGTTTATACATCCTGCACAGTAATATTCATTAGCCCATCATCATAGAATTGGGCTGAGTCATGTAATATATATTTTGCTCTATACTGTTTAAAGTGAAAACTGAATGCAATGCTAGAATATTCTGGCTGCATATTAGGATATCTTTGCCCTATTTAAAAGTTGAAAGGAGGTATAATATTTAACAGGGGGTTGTCTGATTATTTTTAATGAGGTCTCACCATAGCCCGCCCCCCCCCCAGTTATATAAACAGAAGAAAGTTATGCCTGGAGTTTTCCATCTACAGTGACATTATGTAAGTGGCTCAATATGTTTAACATGCTTCAACAGATGCATGAAAATGAAATTATCTTTGGCTATAGAGGTTAAAAGTTGACAATTTTTCTGAGCTTTCCCTAGCCCTCCCAAGAGAGTTCACCCTACTGACAATATACACTAAAACATCAATTTTTTAATATATTCAGTGTTCTGTTTTGGCACTCAGTTCATCTGGAAACTTTCTGCATCCGGTACATTTTCTTAGGATGTAGTCAACTTATAAGATAAGTATTATTAAATATAATGGGACTTACTTCAAAGTAAAGGCAAGGACTGGGCTCCCTGTCCCCTTGCAGTCCGTATATATTTTGACTGGGAAGCTGAAAATACAGAGCCCAAACTTCCAAGCATGCAGGTTCACCTCAAGACATATCTCTCTCAAGACATAGTGGTTCCTCATCTCATGCACTACAACACTGGTTCTTAACCTTGGGTTACTCAGGAGTTTTGGACTGCAACTCCCAGAAGCCTTCACCACCAACTGTGCTGGCTGGGGTTTCTGGGAGTTGCAGTTCAAAAACATCTGAGTAACAAAGGTTGAGAACCACTGCGCTACAATACAGCACCAGAAGAGTATCCTGATGTAAAGTTGGCTGCTAGAGAGCTGGCCATGATTACTGACAGGCTTCAACCTGGTTTGAAGCCTGGGAAAGCACACTTTAGTACATCAAGTGAAGCAAGCACTAGAAGCAGCAGGCAAAGAGGACATAATAGAAAGCAGAGGACAAAAACAGATAGTAGCAATGTCTGCAAGTAATTCCTGTAGTAACTGTGCTAAGACAATTCAGGACCCTGTGTGGTTCACTCAAGGCAGTCTCCCCCCCCCCCCCAATGATTTCAGCCAGGCTTCTTCTTTGCAGAAAGGAGAACAAAAATTAAACTGATATTTTAATGCCTTTATTTTTCACTGAATTTGCATTATTCCTCTTGCAAGTCAACTTGCCTGTAGCAATGATGGCCCCTGTACCTAGCCACTGAATGAGCAGGAGGATCTTCTCCCCTAATCCCCTCAAAGCTGTTATCATTCAACTTTGCAGAAGACTAGTGGAGAATTTGAAAGTTTACTTACTATGTTTGGGACCAGACAAAAACATTAACCAACCCTTTTTTCCTACCCAACGAAGAAAAGCACTTATTTGACCATCATACTTCTGATCTCATTAAATATACCAGTACATATTCTTCTGTAAAGACAATATAAGAATTCTACATGACCTAATCAAAAGCTATAAATTGTGGGGGGTTTTAAAATCAGTATGAAGGGACATGAAAAACATCTACTTCTGCTTCATTGACTATGCAAAAGCCTTTGACTGTGTGGACCACAACAAACTATGGCAAGTTCTTAAAGAAATGGGCGTGCCTGACCACCTTATCTATCTACTGAGAAACCTATATGTGGGACAGGAAGCAACAGTTAGAACTGGATATGGAACAACTGATTGGTTCAAAATTGGGAAAGGAGTACGACAAGGCTGTATATTGTCTCCCAGCTTATTCAATTTATATGCAGAATACATCATGCGGAAGGCTGGACTGGAGGAATCCCAAGCCGGAATTAAGATTGCCGGAAGAAATATCAACAACCTCCGATATGCAGATGACACCACTCTGATGGCAGAAAGTGAGGAGGAATTAAAGAACCTTGTAATGAGGGTGAAAGAAGAGAGTGCAAAAAACGGTCTGAAACTCAACATCAAAAAAACTAAGATCATGGCCACTGGTCCCATCACCTCCTGGGAAATAGAAGGGGAAGATATGGAGGCAGTGACAGATTTTATTTTCCTGGGCTCCATGATCACTGCAGATGGAGACAGCAGCCACGAAATTAAAAGACGCCTGCTTCTTGGGAGGAAAGCGATGACAAATCTTGACAGCATGTTAAAAAGCAGAGACATCACCTTGCCAACAAAAGTCCGAATAGTCAAAGCTATGGTTTTTCCTGTCGTGATGTATGGAAGTGAGAGCTGGACCATAAAGAAAGCAGACCGCCGAAGAATTGATGCCTTTGAATTGTGGTGCTGGAGGAGACTCTTGAGAATACCCTGGACTGCAAGGAGAACAAACCTATCAATTCTAAAGGAAATCAACCCTGAGTGCTCACTGGAAGGACAGATCCTGAAGCTGAGGCTCCAGTACTTTGGCCATCTAATGAGAAGAAAAGACTCCCTGGAAAAGGCCCTGATGTTGGGAAAGTGTGATGGGAAGAGGAGAAGGGGACGACCGAGGATGAGATGGCTGGACAGTGTCTGCGAAGCAACCAACATGAATTTGACACAACTCCGGGAGGCAGTAGAAGATAGGAGGGCCTGGCGTGCTCTGGTCCATGGGGTCACGAAGAGTCGGACACGACTAAACGACTAAACGAAACGATGAAGGGACGTGGTGGCGCTGTGGGTTAAACCACAGAAGCCTGTGCTGCAGGGTCAGAAGACCAGCAGTCGTTTGTCCCAGCTCCCGCCAACCTAGCAGTTCGAAAGCATGCAAATGCAAGTAGATCAATAGGGACCACCTCGGTGGGAAGGTAACAGTGTTGCGTATCTAAGTCACACTGGCCATGTGACCACGGAAGATTGTTTTCGGACAAAACGCTGGCTCTATGGCTTGGAAACGGGGATGAGCACCACCCCCTAGAGTCGAACACGACTGGACAAAAAATTGTCAAGGGGAACCTTTACCTTTACCTTAAAATCAGTATAGGCTTCTATCAAAGAGATAGTTTATGCCAAAATTGACATCTAATGTGAAAAAAGGAGGGTAGAGCTATATAGTTTTGTTCCATCTGTCTCAAAAAGCAAGGGAGAATCTCTCTGCTACACAACTTAAGGAACACAAGGTAAAGTTTTGCGTTTTCAGAGCACACATTTAGCAAGTGTTAGGGTGTGTCACAAAAGACTGATTCAGCCCTACCCTGGGTTCACTCACCCATGAGTAAAGGCTTTCACTCAGAAATTGTTGCAATTTGGCCTGCAATTGCCAAAATCCTCCAGTCAGCATAGTCATGGTGTCTGGTGGGGGGGATTTTGGGAATTGTAGTCCAGGGTCAGTATCATATTCAGGCTCACCACATACTGAATGGAAGCTGTAGAAATGGACATTGCTATTTAGAAAAATGATAGTCACACACACACACAAAAACACAGGACAGGCACATGTCCAAATAGCTGCAGTCACTTCTGCAGTTCTATTCTGTGCAGAGCACATCTGAACAGGATCCTTTCTGACGCTTTGCTTAGATCCGATAACTGTTACTGATTTTGTTCAAGACAGCTCAGATCTCAGCCTGAATCTCAGGGTGTGGAATTCTACTCTACCATTAAGCATTGCAATAAAAGCAACAGCTATTTCAGCGGTAATGCTGTACCCTATCAAGTGAAACTATAGCAGCACACTGGGGTCAAAGTGGAATGATCTCAAAGTTTTGAAAATACAAACAAAATTTAACAAACAAACCAAACAGGTTAAAAAGCACAGTTGGGGGGGGGGGAGATATCACTCTTTTTTTCCCTGGCAAATGTTCTGTTTCGTTTAGCCATGTTATTATCTCCCTATATTTTAAAGTAAATATTGGCATATTGAAAGAGACAGGGTAACTTACATGTAGCAGGATGAAGTTTCTTCAGGTCCTGAAAGTCAATAGCTATTTTGTGGTTACTGAGACTTTGAGAAGAATTCTTGAGAATAACAATATCTTCAGAATGGGTTGTTACAGTTCTGTTAATTTGATTCACACACTTCCAAAGACTGGAGATATGTTTGTTTAATCCCTCCTTTATCCTCTGAAGGCTACTAGAGACAGAATCCAACTTGCTGCATGTTTTCTCAACATTGGACACCCTTCCTTCCAAGTCTGAGACACCTGGAATTTTTTCCTTACATTTCTGAAACACTTTTTCATTTAGGAGTTCCATCCTTTCCTTCAAGTCATTACAACAATTGCTGCCTGGGTAAACTGTATGGCTGGCTACTGTTTTCTGTATTTCATCTATTTTTCTAAACACACCAAGCTGTGTTTTTTCACATGTAGAGTTGACACCCAGAAGCTGCTCTTTGCAACTGTTCAAGCCTGCCTGAAGGTTTCTCACATCTCTATCAAGGGCACTCAGTCCAAAACGAACTATTCGAAAGTCCTTCTGAAGTTTCTGTATGTCACGTTGGCTGCCTTTAATTAAATTAAACTTTTCATTTAGGGAGCCATTTAAAGATTTTAAAAGGTCCAAATTGTTATCTGTTTTCAAAAACAACAGATCATATTTACTGTTACAGTTTTCTATGTCTTCTTGGAGACCTTCCATATTTGGTGGTACAGATTCACATTTCTGCTGGCAAAGATTTTCAACAATTTGTAGTTTGTTCTTTACCGTATTAATCTCAGATGCAAGCTGCTCATTTCCAGATCCCAAGACACTGTGTGAGACAGATCCCTGACCAATATGTATTTCATCTGTGACATTAGCATGTATAAAAGTCACACTTAATTTATTTTCCAGTGGTTGAAGCTTTTTGTCAAATAATTTTTTCACTTCCTCTATTTCAGTAGATATAACACCACGAAGAGTTTCCTCAATATAAAAACAGTGTTCTTCAGCATTTCTCTCTGTCACATTGATCCTTGCTTCCATTTCCTCCCATTTTGCATCAAAGTTGTCTTCTGAATGCGGACTAGAAATATGTTTTATTTCATTATCTAACCTGGCATTTAAAACTCTATTTGCTTCTGCAGTTCTGTCAATCTTTTCATTCAAAGCTTTTAACTGTTGTTCAAAGTCATTACTTTTAGCATCTTTGCAACACAATGACTGGTTTGATGGTCCTTGAATAAGACTCTGAAGATACTTTATTTCTTTTCTCAGCTCATTTTCTTTTTCTCCAAAAAGTTCTTTTATTCCTGAGCAATTCATTTCATGATCCTCACATTGCTGCTGAAGATCCAACAGTTTGTACTCACAGGAATTCTTCAGATCTGCCATTTTCTTTTCAAATCCTTCCAACATTTCCTGTCTCAGGGCTTCAAACTTAGCATCTATGTATGCATGATATAGCTGGCTGGCAGGTATTGTGATTGTTGGGCCTTGGGCCGCTTCTTGGAGCTGCTTTAATTGCTCTTCGTAGTCATTTACTTTCCCATTCATGTCTTCTAACTGGTTATTTTTGGCCTTCAAGTCATCTTTCATTTCATCTAGTTCAGTTTTCAGGTTTTCTATGCTAGCTTCTCTTTGGTCCTTATTCTCTGTTTCACCCTTAACAGTACTATCGGACCTTGGATGATCATGAAAATTGTTCAACCAAGAGACATGCATCCGACTTGCATCTTCTTGCACAGTGAGCTTGGGTTTTTCATTTACACCCATTAAAGAGGACTGAAGTTCTAACACAGTCTGTGTGAGACGAAACAGTTCATCCTCAAGGAACTGAATTTTTTTATCCTGTGCATCCTGTTGTTCTAACCTGGGACCAGCATCTATGGACAGAAAAGAAGAAATCATTGAAGCAGCATTTTAACTATCTCTTTCCCAATCACTCACTGAATAACTTAGCTCACATTATTTTATTTTGGTACTGCATGCACATTAATACTATAAAACAATATATGGGGATGGATTGCAGGTAACATTAAACCCTGACTTAGCATTATGCATATAAATAGTAAGGAGTCAAAGAAATATCTTGGGTTCAAACACTCTAAAGACACCCAGCCCCAACTTTCCACCTTGAACCATGGTCAAAAAGGAAATAACTCAGGATACAATTTCACTTTGCTGGCCTTTTGTTACGTGTCACCAGGAATTGTGGTTTAATATAAAAATTAAGGTTTAGTTTTAAAAGTATAATAGTTACATAGGTGAGTTAGAAATTTCTAGGTTCTTTTTCTGGCCTATTTAGCTATTGACTAGATTCTTCTTATCAAAGGAATCTGCAGAAAGGGAATGATTCCTGGCTTTTTCCTCTTTCCCCGAGTAATGCAGAAGGAGGTTCCATCTTGCACTTTGTGCAGGCTGCTCTCTGCTCACACACATAATACTACACTATGATTTAGCGCCTATGTGCAAACATACCTATAGCCTATAGATCATTTGTGACTACTTTGAAATGTGGCATGACTGTTGTTAGAATGTTTCTGATGAGGCAAATGCCTAAGTACGTGTTAACATATGCTATCTATGTACTGAGCAGGATTCCCCCCAACACATACACTTATGTGTTAAAGTAGACAAACTGTATATGTACAACATGTCCGTGTATATCACAATGGATGAAGAACCAGCAGCTTGCAGGTCAAATTTGGCTTGTGTGGCTTTAGTCTCCATTCAGCCTGCTGGCCTCTTACAGATCCTGTTCAATCACCTCCAAGACAACAGGAAAGGCCTTGGGAGTTTCTTAAAGGAACAATGGCAGTAGTAGAAGAGATAATGTAGGCAATATTTTAAAAAGATGCCAGTAAGAAATTGAATTGTTTTATGTTTATATGCATATGGGACAAGAGGAAGGATGTACAGGGAGGCTATGCCCTTACTGTGCCCATTCCACTATCCATTTGACCAAATCCTATGCTACCACTAGTATTTTAAAAAATACATACACAAATAAACCATCCCATTCTTACAAAACCTAGAACTGCCTTCCTTGTTGGACTGCAATTTCCATCAACTCCTGCCACTAGCTCTGTTTGTTAGGGTTGATGGGAACTGCCGTCCTATGTATGCCAGAGAGGCATGCAATCCCTGCTGCAAAATAACCTCTTAGGTTTGGTAAGGATTTCAATGGAACAATTATGAGACAGCTGCCGGATAAGGACTAATCAGCTGCCATTTAGCAACACATATTAAAAAGAAATAATTATTCTTTCTCACCCTGCAGATACAAGAAATCCAGTGTAAATCTGCATTGAATCTTTGTGTGGGAATTACCTGCTTTTGACTATATAAGCAGTCACCAGCCTGATGAATGCGAAAGGTATCATAAAGCATGTTGAACACTGAAGACTGCTGCATAAAATAGAGCCGAAAGGGAACACTAGGCAGGTTCATGCATACCAAGATCCAAAGAAAAAGTTACCCAAGCTTGTCTTCTTATGTTCAGGTGGTAGTTCTGCCGGGTAAACTACCGGTCGTGGTTTTTGTGGCACAGCTTCTTTGCAGTCTATGCCCATGTATCCAGGGCAACACCTCCACTCCAATTCTGTTACTGTCTTGTATGCTATTTTATATTTAGGTCTGAAACTTGTGCGATATCTGCAATAAATAAAATGAAAAGGGCACAATGAAATTAATCTGGTGGTTTTTATCTATCATTTGGCTCTTTCATATGAACAAACTGGAGGTCATGTTTTATAAATTAAGAAGAACAACAGCTGCAGTTTAGAAATATCAGCCAGCTATTTGCTAGGCAGGGCTGAAATTAATTTATCCTTCCATAATACGAGGGTGGAAAAATGATGAAACATTAAGAAACCAGCCAGCAAGGCTCATGTGCACACACACAAATCACATAATTTAGCTTACTTTTCAGTTTCTCTTGTAGTGCAAGAATGCTAAGGGTTTTCAGTAGCAGCCTTAACCTTTATTACCTTTGGAACTATGAAATGATATCACCTGCCTATATACAGTATATCACAGAAGTAAATCCCCTCAAATTTCATAAATATTTTAGTATATCTTTTCATGTGACAACACTAAAGAAATTACACTTGGCTACAATGTAAAGCAGTGAGTATACAGCTTGTATAACAGTGTAAATGTGCTGTCCCCTCAAAATAACGCAACACACAGCCATTAATGTCTAAATCGCTGGTAACAAAAGGGAGTACACCCCTAGGTGACCGTCCAAATTGGGCCCAAGTAGCCATTCTCCCTCCCTGGTGTCATGAGAGTGTCACAAGTCTCAGGTGCAAAGGGGGAACAGGTGTTATCACTCTCACTCTCTCAGACTGGTCACTGGAAGTTCCACATAGCACCTCATGGTAATGAACTATCTGAGGATCGGAAAAAAATGAATTGTTGCTCTACATAAAGATGGTCTAGGCTATAAGAAGATTGCCAAAACCCTGAAACTGAGCTGCAGCCTTGCCATGGTCAACTAAAGAAGTTGAGTGCCCGCGCTCAGCGTCATATCCAGAGGCTGGCTTTGGGAAATAGATGTATGAGTGCTGCCAGCATTGCTGCAGAGGTTGAAGGGGGGGGGAGTCAGCCTGCCAGTGCTCAGACCATATGCCACACACTGTATCAAATTGGTTTCCAGGGCTGTCATCCCAGAAGGAAGCCTCTACTAAAGATGATGCACAAGAAAGCCCGCATACGGTTTGCTGCAGAAAAGCAGACTAAGGCCATGGATTTCTGGAACCATGTCCTGTGGGCCGATGGGACCAAGATAAACTTATTTGGTTCAGATAGTGGCAAGTGTATGTGGTGGCAACCAGGTGAGGAGTACAAAGACAAATGTGTTGTGCCTACAGTCAAGCATGGTGGTGGGAGTGTCATGGTCTGGGGCTGCATGAGTGCTGCCAGCCCTGAGGAGCTACAGTTCATTAAGGGAACCATGAATGCCAACATTTACTGTGACATACTGAAGCAGAGCATGATCCCCTCCCTTCAGAGACTGGACCACAGGGGAGTATTCCAAGACGATAACAACCACACATCTCCAAAATGACCACTGACTTGCTAAAGCAGCTGAGGGTAAAGGTGATGGACTGGCTAAGCATGTCTCCAGACCTAAACCCTATCTGTGGGGCATCCTGAAATGGAAAGTGGAGGTGCACAAGGTCTCTAACATCCGCCAGCTTTGTGATGTCATCATGCAGGAGTGGAAGAGGACTCCAGTGGCAATCTGTGAAGCTCTGGTGAACTCTATGCCCAAGAGGATTAAGGCAATGCTGGAATATAATGGTGGCCATAAAAAATATTGGCAATTTGTGCCCAATTTGGACATTGTCACTTAGGGGTGTACTCCCTTTTGTTGTCAGCGGTTTAGATATTAATGGCTGTGTGTTGCGTTATTTTGAGGGGACAGCACATTTACACTGTTCCACAAGCTGTATATTCACATTGTAGCCAAGTGTTATTTCTTCAGTGATGTTACATGAAAAGACATACTAAAATATTTATGAAATTTTAGGGCATGTACTCACTAAGTACTGTAACTTTCATGGCTCCTATTTGAGATGCACATAGTTATCATTATTGCTTAAGTTAGTTATTAAGGACTTAACTAGAGATTGGCACGAACCCCCCAGTTTGGCAGCTTGTGCTGGTTTGGCAGACAGCCGAACAGGTGTTCCACAGTTCAGCTCCCTCTCTCTCCAACAGGTGCTCACTTGAAAGCAGCATCCTGTCTTCCTTGCCCCACCTCCTCCTGGCACTGCTTCTGAGTGGGCACCTACTGGAGGGGGTGGGATGCCAAATTGCAAAAACCTGTTCAGCTGTCTGCTGAACTGGCAGTTCATGCCCATGTCTAGACTTACAGTGCTGGGATCAATAAACATCACTGATGGATAACTCAGGTGGTTGGTATTAAAGCAGACCTGAGAGATGCATCCTAGCTTGGATCTTAGTGACAGAGTAGAACCTCCACATCAGCATAAATAATTTTCTATTTGTAAACATTTAATTTGTCCCAAAATAAATGTTAATCAAGACAAAAGCCAGTGAGAATCAATACAAGTCACTGATAAGTGTTACATACAGCACTGATGTTACCTGTCTGTCATGGGTTTGGAGGGAAAGTTCCATCCTATGGGGAGTGGAAGGCGGGACATCAGGAGGAGGGGCTGTACTGTATATATATGTGGAGCTTGTGTGGAGAAGCTAGAGAAGCTGGAGAAAAAGCTGAGAGAAGAAGCTTGAGTGGGAGTCTGTGTGTCAGACAGGGTACTACTGTGTGTCAGTCAGTACCAACCTGATAGGTTCAGGTGTCTGTATGGTTAGCCAGAACTGATAGGTTCAGGGTCTGTGCTTCAAGTTAAGTGTTCTGTGTGAACCAAACTGTGTGTATGCATGATTGAGACTAAGCCACGTGACTGTATCTTATTCACCTGATCATTTTATTTTCCCTGTGTGTTGTTTAAATAAACCTTATTCCTTTATTTGTTAAAAATCCATCCCTGGTCTGTGTGACTTCTTATAGGGAATGGTTGGTGGCAGCTTAGTGAAACTGTGGCATATCCCAGTAGGTCTGGGTTTGTCACATTGATTGGTGTCCAGCGTGTGGGATACGACTGGTCCAGTTGTCCAGTGGTCCAGCAAAGCCTTGGCAAGTGTGCCCAGAGCAAGGGGGGTCTAGTCAGGGACAATCTGAGAGCACGTAGGTAATCTTCTAGGTGTACCTCACGGGGGGGTGCGCTAGTAGAAGAACGTGTAACCTCAGATTGGGGACTAGATTAGGGAGCTCTGAGGCAGCCTGTTTTGGCGGGAAAAAGCTGAGGCAAAACTGTGTAGTAGCAGTGATCTAGCCTGCCTGCTGAGAGGCCTAGCAGAGGGGGGTAGACTCTGGCTCGCAACTGTTGCAAGTTAGTGCTGAAGAACAGCAGTAATCTATAGAAAGCTGGTTCTGAGGCAAAAGAAAAAAAAAGTGGTCGCTTTATTTTGAGGCTTGACTTTTGAAAGCAGCCTGTTCTGGGGGGGGATTATGCCCTTGACTCGAAGCCAAATGGCAGAAATGGGTGAAGTGAAAGACCCCCAGGTAGACCAAGGTTCTGAGGATGAATTTGGCTCGGTGCAGGGTGACAGCACGGGAGAACAGAACCCAGAACTCAGGAAAATGCTCATAGCCCAACAGCATGAACTGAGGATGAGGTAAATAGAAAGGGAAGAGAAACAAAGGCAATTGGAAAAAGAAGAAAGATTAGAGAGAGAGAGAATGGAAATGGAGAGGGAATTGCAGAGAGAGAAAATGGCGTTTGAGTTAAGAAAATTGGAACTGATGAATCAGAACAATAATAACAATAGGGATTCTGAGGGAGGCCAATTGTCTAAAGCTGACCTGAAGAAATTCCCTGTGTACCACAAGGGAGATTGTCCTGAGGTGTTCTTTTCCCTAGTGGAAAGAGCGTTTGTGGACTTCTCAGTAAGGGAAACTGAGAAGATGACCATCATGCGATCTTTAATCAGTGGCAGCCTTGCAGAAGTCTATGCAGAGATGCCAGAGGAACTGATGAAAGATTTTGCAGAGTTTAAAAAACTGGTGTTTGCCAGACATGGGATAAATGCGGAACATCTGAGGCAAAGATTCAGGTCAATCACCAAGAAACCAGAGCAGACTTTTACCCAAGTGGGGGCCCAATTGGTGAGGCTGCTAGAGAAATGGCTATCTCAGGAGGGGACAGAGACCTTTCAGCAGCTCAAAGACTTGATAGCGCTGGAACAGTTCTATTCAGTCCTGCATGGGGAACTGAAATTCCAGGTGAGGGAAAGGAAACCGAAATCTGTGGCAGAAGCAGCCGAGATCGCAGATTTTATTTCCCAAATAAGAAAGCCCTTGGGTGAGGGGAAATCGATGGGGAAACCTAAAGAAACCTACAGCAAGTACTCTCAGGGACCAGGGAAAAGCCAGCAAGGGGGAGGGGCCCATGGTGAAGGGAAGCCCTCAGACATGAAACCAAGACCTCAGGTTTTGGAGGGAAAACCAAAACAAGATGAGAAAGACTCAAAATACAGCAGAAAATGTTATTTCTGTCAGGGAAAGGGCCATCTAATCTCAGAGTGTGAGAAATTAAAGCAGCTAAAAGGAATTGTGCCTCATGATTCGAGTGGAACCAAGCCAAAAGCTGTGTTCTGTGTCCAGAAAGAGCAAAGCTCCTTGTCACTGAGGGAGCCTGTTGCCATGACTACTCAATCTGGAACAGTTACATCTGCTGATCAGGCTGAGGAAAATGGTCCTCTTGTGGAGGTCAAGCGCTGCTTGCTCGTGAGAACAGATTCTCAGTTGTTTGAAACAGCAGGGGTGGACGTAGGAATACTTGACCATCAGTATCGGGGGTTGAGGGACACTTGTTCCCAGGTGACCCTGTGCCATCCAGATATTATTCCTAGGGAGTATGTAATCCCAAATGAGAGCATGAAGGTGGCAGGGATTGAGGGGCAGGTGATCTCACTGCCAGTAGCGGAGGTACCTGTGAACTTTCAAGGCTGGAGGGGAGTTTGGCGGCTAGCGATTTCATCGACTCTGCCAGCAGCCGTGCTCGTGGGAAATGACCTGGCTGAACATGTGAAACGGGTGCTAGTGATTACACGTTCACAAGCTACCACGGGGACAGTTCAGGGGGGTACTGATGAGCCAGAGACGGAAGCAGAGGGGAGTTCAGAAGCTGTGGTGGAAACCTTAACCACAGACAGCCGATTTGGCCAAGAGCAAAAGGCAGACGCCACTCTCCAAAAGTGTTTTGAACAGGTGACTGACACCCAGCTAACACCTGAAACCCCAGTGAGATTTCTAGAGAAAAAGGGGATTTTGTATAGAGAGACCCTGAGGAATATCTCAAAAGGGGGAGATGGGATCCGAAGTCAGCTAGTGGTACCTGAAAAGTATCGCCCCATGATCTTACAAAGGGGGCACTCTGACATGTTTGCTGCACACTTAGGGGTGAACAAAACACAACAGAGAATCACACAGAATTTTTACTGGCCTGACATAGGGAAGCAGATCAGGGAGTTCTGTAAACAATGTGATGTGTGTCAAAGGCAGGGGAATAGCCGCGACAGGACCAAAGCAAAGTTGTGCCCTTTGCCTGTGATTGACACTCCGTTCAAATGCATAGGGGTGGATATTGTGGGACCTTTGCCCAAGGCCACAAAGAGGGGGAACAGGTTCATTCTCACCATTGTGGACCATGCCACGAGGTACCCTGAAGCCATTCCCTTGACTAACATTGAAACTAACACAGTGGCAGATGCCTTGGTGGGGTATATGTCCAGGATGGGATTTGCCTCAGAAATAATCACAGATTTGGGCGCATCGTTCACATCGAAGCTCATGAAACGCTTATGGCAAATCTGTGGAATTAAGCACAAGGAAACCACTGCCTATCACCCTGAAAGTAATGGGTTAACTGAGAAGTTCAATGGGACTCTAATGCGCATGATTAGGGCTTACTTGGCGGAGAATCCAAACAATTGGGACCAGAAGCTGCAATCCCTTTTGTTTGCTTATCGATCAGTGCCACAAGCCAGTACCGGGTTCAGTCCGTTTGAACTTTTGTTTGGGAGAAGGGTGAAAGGGCCACTCGATATAATCAAACAAAATTGGGAGCAGATCACCCAGGATGACCCACAAGATGTTGTGACATATATAGACTCTTTAAGGAATGACCTAAAGAGAAACCTAGAGCTGGCAGCAGAGACCCTGCAAGCTCAAAAGGTCAGAAAGAAAGCTTGGGATGACCAGCAAGGCAGGGAGAGGTACTTTAACCCAGGGGAGGAAGTGCTTTGGCCTAGGCCCTGCAAAGTGAACAAACTGCAGCTGGGTAGCCCAGAAATAAAATACTTGGGTCACATAGTAGGGGGAGGAGTGATAAAACCCCTAGAGGCCAAGATAGAAGCAGTTCGTGATTGGCCCAGACCCAACACCAAGAAAAAAGTCAAATCATTTCTTGGGTTGGTGGGCTACTACAGAAAGTTCATCCCGAGGTTTAGCGAGATTGCGGCTCCGCTGACCGATCTGACGAGGAAGAAGGCTGATGACCGCATCCCGTGGACCAGCGACTGTGAGGAGGCGTTCCAGAGGTTGAAGCAGGCGCTCATCAACTATCCAGTGCTGCGTGCTCCAGACTACGACCGGGAGTTCATCATCTACACCGATGCGTCTAACAGCGGGGTAGGAGCAGTTCTTTGCCAGGAGGATGAGAATGGTGACCAGCATCCAGTGTCCTACCTGAGTAGGAAACTCCAGAAAGGTGAGAGACATTTGGCAACCGTGGAGAAGGAGTGCCTGGCCATAGTCTACGCGATCCAGAAGGCCAAGCCTTACATCTGGGGAAGACATTTTATTCTGTGCACTGACCATTCACCACTGCAATGGTTAAAGACAATGAAAACCCACAATAGTAAACTTATGAGGTGGGCTTTAAATCTGCAAGACTATGACTTTGAAGTGAAGGTGGTCAGAGGGTCAGTGAACTGTGTTGCTGACGCCTTGTCAAGAAGACCTGAAGAATGAAGACGGCGAAAGAAACATGGACTATGTATATATTTTGATGACAAAAAGTCAAATGTGTCTGTTTATTAAACATGTTGGTTTGTATGAATAAAGGTAACTTGATGTATTGTTAATGGTAAATGTTTAAATGCCTAATAGAGTGTAAGTATAAGTAAGTATGGTATTGTATGTTATTATATGACTGTTTTTGTATGTTTTGGATCCAGGTTGTTTTTTGGTGAAAAGCACCTTAGCTTTCCCCCTACAAAACAACTTATAAAGAGGGGAGGTGTTACATACAGCACTGATGTTACCTGTCTGTCATGGGTTTGGAGGGAAAGTTCCATCCTATGGGGAGTGGAAGGCGGGACATCAGGAGGAGGGGCTGTACTGTATATATATGTGGAGCTTGTGTGGAGAAGCTAGAGAAGCTGGAGAAAAAGCTGAGAGAAGAAGCTTGAGTGGGAGTCTGTGTGTCAGACAGGGTACTACTGTGTGTCAGTCAGTACCAACCTGATAGGTTCAGGTGTCTGTATGGTTAGCCAGAACTGATAGGTTCAGGGTCTGTGCTTCAAGTTAAGTGTTCTGTGTGAACCAAACTGTGTGTATGCATGATTGAGACTAAGCCACGTGACTGTATCTTATTCACCTGATCATTTTATTTTCCCTGTGTGTTGTTTAAATAAACCTTATTCCTTTATTTGTTAAAAATCCATCCCTGGTCTGTGTGACTTCTTATAGGGAATGGTTGGTGGCAGCTTAGTGAAACTGTGGCATATCCCAGTAGGTCTGGGATAGGTCTAGTAGCTCCCTCTCTCTCCAACAGGTGCTCACTTGAAAGCAGCATCCTGTCTTCCTTGCCCCACCTCCTCCTGGCACTGCTTCTGAGTGGGCACCTACTGGAGGGGGTGGGATGCCAAATTGCAAAAACCTGTTCAGCTGTCTGCTGAACTGGCAGTTCATGCCCATGTCTAGACTTACAGTGCTGGGATCAATAAACATCACTGATGGATAACTCAGGTGGTTGGTATTAAAGCAGACCTGAGAGATGCATCCTGGCTTGGATCTTAGTGACAGAGTAGAACCTCCACATCAGCATAAATAATTTTCTATTTGTAAACATTTAATTTGTCCCAAAATAAATGTTAATCAAGACAAAAGCCAGTGAGAATCAATACAAGTCACTGATAAGTAGTTGTGCTTCAGTTTTATGTACTTATGGACCAAATGAGATAGAACAAACCAATGGCTTGTTTTTGAATAATTTAAATGATGTCTATTGTGGTTTTCCACAACTATCTCCCTAGATTTAAAACCGGTGATTTATATAACATATATTTAGTATATACATTGTCTGCAAAAAAAAAGCAACTAAGCATTTCAAAGTGTAATCAATATCTCTTTACTTGGTCTCCAATCTCACATCCGTACATTATGTATTTAGCCCTATGGCTAAATATTGCATTCCATGTGCCTGAGAAAGTGGCTTGTAATCAATGGAAGCCTATATTGAAATTAATTTTAGTCTCCAAGTTGTCACAATAAATTTAAAAAATAGATCTTGAAACAGATTAATATGGTCACCTCTTTGAAATCTGCAGAAGTGTTCACATTAATCAAGTCTTTAAATGGGCAATATAACATACCGAGCAAGCCTGTGCATATTGGCTCAGAAGCCGAACTATGTTCCATCATGTATACGTTTTAAATATTATTTGAAGAACATAAAACATAAACAATTCCTGCAGGAGAGTATGGAAGAGAGGGAAAATCTAATATCCTGGTCACTCATGACTTTGGCTTGTTCTCTTATCTATAGTGTAAACTTTATCTAAATGTACTATTATTTATCTAATATCTAAATGTATTACTATTTATCTAAATGTATTACTACATTTAGATAAATAGGGTGACTAAAATAAACTCATTGCTTCAGTCAGTGGAATATGAAAGAACAGATTTCTGAAGAGGTTTAATGTGATCAAAGACATATCCTACCATGACAGCATTTTACCCTGAATTTGGCCTGAGCTTTTTCACAGATGCAAATTTTTATATACCTGCAGTTTACAGTATCTGAACTGAGGTAACCAAGGCAAGTTTTGATTCCCCCCCCCCAAAGGACTTTTGCAAGGCCTATGTTGTATTAATTCATCTCTGCTCTAAGTAACTTCAGTTTGCTGTTTAATTACATTGAAATATTTTGAGACACCTTTGAGAAATCTGATATCTTTGTAGCATTTTTAGCTTAATATAAATGTATTATATAACAAAATTATATTGGTCTAATTTATCACTTAACTGTTCATACAAATCATAGTGGTGTGTCCATCTACAATTACAGCATTCCAGTTTTTATGAATTATTTAACTGACAAGTGCTTGGATATCTACTGTACACTTCCCTATCAATGGCAAATAGTTCAATCTATTATGTGTATCATTCTCCCAAAGGATCAATTATGCCCTCTAATATTGTTCTTGCAGCTTCCAAATGTCAGTAAAATCATACAGGTTTCAACTTCTGTACTCTGCTAAATGTATTCTCTTCATAAAAGTATTTGGATATCACCGCCCTGGCAAAGACATCATACTTTGTATTTGTTTAGGGAACACTTTTCACTTCAGCTCATCAACTCAGTGATACAGTTCCGTCACAAAGGATGTAACAACTGTTAATCAGGAATAAACTATAGTCTAGTGAAGTCACAAATACAGCTACAGAGATGCACAAGCAAGAGGTAGTACTAACAATGTTTATAACTGTGTAATTCCTAATTTGGAATTGAAATTCTTGTCCCCTGTATTGGCCCTGTTCTCAATACTCATTAAATGAGTCATCTTCAAGGTTCTGAGGCTTGGTCTCTGTGAATCATTGCCTCAGAAGGATAGACGATGGCACCAGAACTAACCTACTGAGTATGACTAGTTATTATGAAGTAAGTCCATATGGGGAATTATGAAGTAGCTATCAATAGGATGAAAAGTCTGATTCACTCTTTAAATATGGTGGGTTTTGCCACTTTTTCCATATAGATTACACTGAAGTAGAAAGTGTGTGTGTTTGTGTGTACATGCATGCGTGCACACACACACACACAGAGCATTTTGCAGTTAATCTTACTAGGTGCACAGATGTGCATGAGTCAGTTTATATAATCTACAGGTCCAGTGTAATGAAATGCCATTGTGGAAGCATGGGACAGTTTAGTCCCTTGAGGGCTGGCAGTCACAGGACGTAATAGACATAGCTTGTGAGTGGAGGCAAAGCCAAAAAAAGCAACAAGATTCATGTGTAAACATATGCATGGTACTGCATGTGCCTTATGGATTTGCATGGGATGTGAGGTGCTCCATAAACTTAGACTTCCTCCACCAGTTTGCAAAGTACCAACATGCTATGCATATGGGTTTTTTTTCCTGACCTTGCCTCTGTACATGCATACACGTGCCCTGGCACTCTTACATTTGAATGTGTCTGTAAAGTTGCTCCTCGGTATTTACCCCTGTCCTTTTTTGGCTGAAATCCTATTACCGTGAGACTGATGACATCATCAGCTGGGATAATTTTTGGGAAATTAAACATTTCCTACTTCTTGAAGATGAGGCTGTCCTACTCTGGGCACATCATAAGAATGTCGGATTCTCTGGAAAAGAATAATGTTGGAAAAGGTGGACGGCAGCAGGAAAAGAGGAAGACCAAACACAAGATGGATTGACTCCCTAAAGAAACCAGAGACTTGCGTTATAGGGGCTGAGCAAAGCTGCTAAAGACAAACCATTTTGGAGATCACTCATTCATAGAGTTGCCTTAAATCAGAAGCACACATGGGATGTTCATGTTCATCTTCCATGGGAGACAAATACAAATATCAGCACCACAAGTGCTTGGACCATTTTGACCCTCCCTCCAGAACCGACCAATCTACTTACCGCCTGCTGAGTGACACATGCAGCTGTCATCATTCACAACACACCAATTGTGGAAGCAGCCCAGCTCCGGCATGGGGGCAGGATGATGAGTCTCCCTGATCAGTTGCTGAGTGGTCAGCTGTACAGGGAGATGGGGAAGCACCAGCTGGGACACTTCTGCAATTGGCGTGATGCAAACAATGGCCATGTGCAACGAGCGGGAGGTGAATATGAAAATCCCATGTCTAGATAGAAGTGATTTAACAGCACATAACAACTGCAACAATTTCTATCATGAGGTACCCAAAACTCCTGTATAATCCCTTTCATAACTGGGAATCCATTGGAGCCATGGGATATGAGGAGGAATGTTTTTATTACTGACAAACAGTGTAAACTCTAGCTATCTGCAATGAAAGATTCATGTGTAGAAATAGTGAACTCATTTTGGGAGATGTTAAAGTTCTGCAAGCTGCTATACAGTTTAGTCAAAATACACAAAAAATTACTGCATTTCTACTGCTTCACTTGATGGTTACTTAATTTGTTCTAATTTTCTGGTTTTGAGATGCACTTTTCCCATTTATATCTATATATCTATACAATGTTTTAAAAGGCAACTAGTGAATAGGATACCTAGTATGGTTTACCTGATAGGACTCAGGAGACCTGGGTTTGAATCCTTGCTCAGCCATGGAAGCTCACTGGGGGTGTGGAACTGCTAAAACCACTCCTTAAATACCTCACTTACCTTGAAAGTCCTGTTAAAGTTGCTATAAGTCAGTTCTGACTTGACGGCATAAAACAAGTGAACTCCAAAATATATTGAAAAGGAGTTCCTGAGTTATTGGCTAAGAGTGCCCTGTTACCCTTTCTATTACTCCAGAAGATATTCTTTCATAGATAACAGGATTAATGTTTTTCAGCATAACAGTTGAAAACACTTAGTACCACTCCCTTATATTCATCTCGTTGTTAGTGATGAATCCACAACAGTTAAACATTTCCAAACAATGAAATCATTAGCTCCTTGTGGGATTTAGCTTATTCACTGTTGTAAGGTATGTAGCATAAGAAACTGAAACACAAACAAAGCCAAATACTGCACCATTTAAAATGTTTAGGTTTTTTAAGGTTAACTCCTAAATCTTCCTTGTAAAAATATCAATTAAAATACTGCCTTTGTAGTCTGTTGGGAATTTCCATTGATTTCCCAAATGCTAATTTGCTTTGCAAACATTAGTGAATCAATTCATTCACAGAACTGTTTCAAGTTGTTGGAACTACTAGCTGCATTTTAATCACTGGATGATAAGAACAGTACTGAATGATTAGAGCTGCTTTACTAAAACATGTACATGTGAATTCCCACTTAAATTGGTGGGACTGGGGACACCAGTGAGGTGGATAACTGAAACCTAAATATTATCTTGAGGCTTCCTGTTGCTAGGAGGTGAACCTATTCTCCTGCCTTTATTACAATCTCTTATTTTCATTCTTCATTTTGTCCTACAATGATCTACTTGATGTGCATTAACAGAAAACAGAATTCCCATGCCAGACAACCTTGAGAGCTAGAGAACTAGAATAAGGAAAGAGAACTTGAGTGCATTTATATCTGAACGTTGCAAAGAACACATCCTTCCCCACCCCCTGGCCTGTTCCTTGTACTATACAGGGACATGCATTTTATATATGCAGTAGAGTATTTTAAAAGAAAATGCTACTTCAGGGTTTTCAAACTATAGTTATTTTTTATTTACTTATTTATGTATTTATGTATTTATTTATTTGTTTGTTTGTTTGTTTGTTTGTTTGTTTGTTTATATACTGCCTTATTAGTGCAATGCACTGTTTTGGGTAGTTTACATGAAACAAAAATATGGTAGTAAACTATAAATAAGCAATAACAAATTTTAAATATTTAACAAAATAGGCAAGAGGCAGCAAAGGAAATTTGTCTGTATTATAGCAGAACAAGAGGTGTAAAATCAAGCAGGATCGGTGTGAAAAGCAGTATTTTAAGTTGCCTTATAAATATTAACAGGGAGGGGGACAGGAATAGCTCCATTGGGAGCTGATTCCACAAAGTAGGTGCCACTGCAGAGAAGGCCCAACTTCTCATGGATGATTTCTAGGTCTCCTTCCGAGTAGCTATTCAGAAGAGCATAGCCTGGGAAGATTTGGTGGGTCATGCAGATGACATTGGGGAGAGACTCTCCAACAAACACTGTAATAAGTAAGGATGTACATGTCAGTTTTTTTTTTAATGCTTAGGTTCTTTTATAGGAGCTCCTTTCATTTTCCTTTATTCTCATACAGTATTTTCTAAATATTGGTCCTCCCCCTCCTCCCATGGAATGGAAAGGTCTCTTTCAGGTAATTTATTTCATGCTTTCCCATTTCTGTTTTCTGGCACTACAAAAGTGTTAAAGTACCTTTAAAAACAACTCCAAAAAAGCAGAAGCAAGGCAACAGAGAATCAATCTAGTCCAAAAGCAAGCAACAGTACATGAGAAAAAAAGATTAATCATTATCCCTGTCAAGGCACTAGTTTATATGATCACAGTGAAAACAATAGTAAGAGTTCAGTGTCACATACCCAGCACAACAGATTCTGGGCGTGGGCAACACACACTGACCACACGCCACCTATACAACAGTGGCTCAGTCACAAAATCCACCATGGACCCCACCCCAACACACCACAGTGGCAAACAAAAAAGTGTCAACCCTCCCCAATACATTCCTTTTACAGGATAAATAAGCAGTAGATTAACCAAACAACATTTTTTAAAAATCTATCAAGCAGGGAAAGCACTCATATACTACAAAGTATAAACAAGGATTAAAAAACAACAAAAAATTAATAATTGCAGCTACCTCTCCCAAAATCAGGAAAACCAGGAAAGCAAATGATGACCAAAAACACCATCAAAACCTCCAAAACCAAAGGTACATGAATATGGTGAGATTCTTTCTTTTGGAGCAGCCGCAATAGGCAGGCCGGCAGGCCAAGTAGAAGCAAAAATTAGGAAAAGAACAAAACACAAAACAAACAAAAGACCCAACAAGGCGGGAAAGTGACAAGGAAATTGGGGTAGGGGGGATTACAAAAAATATTCCTAAGGAAATATGATGACTCAAGCATGCTGCCTGGTAGCAGCAAAAATAATCCAAAGAAATGGAAGGGAGACAAATCAAGAAAAAGAAAAGTGAAGATGGAGGCATAGTTAGGCAGCAAAAGCAATCCATGATAGAGGGCACCAGGAATTCAGAAGAGAGTAATTCCTTATACAAGGAGTACCTGAAGCACAGAACATCTCTTATTGGCTTCTAGGCCCTTCTACAGATTCAAAATTCCTGCTCCCCCCCCCCAATGCTCTGATTGTCACAGCAATTCGACAGGCAAACTCATGAAGGGTAGATTAGATTAAAAAAAGGAACATGATTTGTCTCCCTTCCATTTCTTTGGATTATTTCTGCTGCTTACCAGCAAAAGGGAACATGAAATTCATGTGCCCCTACACAAAAGAGGACCTGTTGTATGTTTTGGGTATTTTGTTTAAACAAGGCCCATCCCAAGTCATAAGCAACACTAAGCTGTGGGGATTTTAGAGGGGAGGGCACCTCTTGTTACTTAAGCCAGAAAAACAATCCAAGATTTGCAGTCATCTTGTTCAGCAAATGAGTCAAGTTTATTCTAAATCATTATTATTCATGCCTAGGTAAATCACAAGCCATGAATCAGGCTTGTGAACTCAATGCTGGTTTCTTCTTCCTCCAAGCTTTCTGGGAATAAACAGGAGCATGCTGTGCATGTAGGACAAGCGTAGACCACCTCAGCAGAGCTGAAGAACCTTTCTCAGATTTACTGGGCACCCAAGGACTATGTCCTGGGTAGAGGTAAAAATTTGACTATTAAGTTGGAAATCAATGGTCTATTTCATTGAACACTGCCGTCCCCTAGTATAGCACTAAACTATGGTCTAGCATTACATGGGAATCTTTCTTGTGCACGTAAGCCGTGTGGCCACAAACCCTGCTTGAGAGCAAAGATGTATGCTCAATCATTTGGAGCAATGCAGGGTTAATCCACACTGAGTTCCAACTCAGTTCCAGAGAAACAAGCACAAACCTTGAGATAAACTCCTGGAATTTTTATTTCCAGAACGTTAGCTATAGTCTGTTGCTGTAATAAGGAATAGCAAGATATTTCATATAAACTTTCAACATTGTGATCCACAAAGGTTTATGTCAAATAAAACAGGCTCATCTTCAAGTCGCTAGTAGATTCTGTGTTATTTAAATGTCCAGAATTAAACCAAGTTTCAAAAGTAACTTTATTGCCAGTAGCAAGAAGCAGCCATATCCCATATGGTCCTCTTCTTGTTCACATTTCATTAAGGATGGTTCCCTTTTTCTCTATGCCCTGTTCTGCCCATTTCCCGTGAAAGGGAAAACAAATCTACTTAGTGGATTTGACCTCATTCCCAAAGTACTTTCTGGCAACTGTCCCTCATTTTTTGAGGCAACATCATTTTGAATAATGAGATGCCTGACAAGTGAGTCATTAACCTGCTATAGAAAGGAAGGAAGCAAGGTCTGGGATGGACCTAAAGAGCACAGATCTGGTCAATATTTTTTTACAAGCTGTGTGGATTAACCCTGCATTGCTCCATACGACCTTGGAGCAGACAAGATTTTTAAGGCTGTCAGAGTCTAAATCAAGTTTCAGCTGGGCTAGTATTTTCAAAAAATGGTAAACAAGCTGAGGTGGTTCATGCCTTATGGTTTGCTCCCATCTATATGAAGAATCTCTGTATGTCTTTTTACCATTGCAAAACTTCTGATAGACATTTTTCTTCTTCACAGAGAATCCTAACTATATTTTGTCAAAAAGTAGATCTACATTCCTACTTACAATTCATTCCAGACGTTATTGGACTTGGTCACATAAAGAAAGCAGAAGAACATGCTTAAGAACTGGAGTTTGGGGATGCATTTTGTTCCATAATGTCTCCACTAAAAAAAAAAAAAAAAAAAAAGGAAGAGACCAGCAGTACAATTCTACACATTCATGTAAAAGTTAAAACCTACACTGAAACGCAGCATGCTTCTTCTGTTGTGATAAACAGGGAAGAAATAAATTTAAATAGGAAGCAGTTGGCAAGAAACTTTGAAATTTCCTTCCATCTGATGGGTATACTAATGGATTTAATTTTTATGAAAGGATTTGTCCAGAAGGAATAGAAGAAGCAGTTTGTTTAAAATACCATCAGTATTACTGAAGTATAAATGTATGAGCTCCATTTGTACTGAGAGGGAGCTTGTCTGGATTTTCAGAATTATTTTGTTGAGTTATGAATGACGCATGAAATAAATAATTCATTGTGCAAATCATGTGAAAGAGTGTATTGTTGTGCAGCATTTACAGAAATAGGCAAGGTCCGATCAAACACTAATGGCCAAAAATGTTCATCCCACCAAGCAATCTGAGTTCATCAAATAAACCTGCCATGATTCTGAGGTGTGTGTCCATTTGGATTTTCTTATTGGTTTCAGATCATATACCTCAGCTGTGCAGCCCACGTGGTCAAAAAATTGGACCCTACACAGAAAAACCTATATTTGGCTTTTACAGTAGTTCTTGTCCATATCTAATAATCTTCACTCCTAATTTATTTGAATAGGTTTTCAGCTGCTTGGAAATACTGTACCATATTAATCAAAACTCAACATTTTAGCTTGATATTTCCAGTGTTACTGGCTTTTTGAGTGAGTCTTCTCTTTTCAGGATATGTGTAAAATAGTTGTATGCCATGAAGTCACTTCTGATTTATGGCAATACTATGCATTAGTGATCTCATAAAGTCCTATCATCAACAGCCCTGCTCAGGTCATGCAACTCAAAGCTGACTTCCTTTACTGAGTCAATTCATCTCTAATTTGGTCCTCCTCTTTTCCTGCCGCTTTCAACTTTTCCTGATGTGCTCAAAGAAAGATAGCCTCAGTTTCATCAAGTTAGATTATAGGGAAAATTCAGGTTTGTGTTCCTGGTATATGTAAGTATCTCCTCCAACAAACTTTTCAGATTCATCTATTTTTTCCTGTCAGCTTTCTTCATCATCCAGCTGTCACATCCATATATTATAATACCATAGTATGGACAATCATGGCCTTGGTCTTTAATACCACATTCTTACACCTCAGGTTCTTGTCTATTTCCTTCATAGTTATGCCTTCAAGTTTCAGACCTCTCGCTTCTTGGCCACAGTCTCCATTTGGAATGACAACTGAACCAATTTATAGAAAATTTCATTTCTTAGCACTAAAATTAAAGTTATGTAATCCTTCTATAGTCATTATTTTTTGTCTTACTAACGCCCAGCTGTAGTCCTGCTTTTCCACTTTCTTCTTTAATGTTTATCATCAACTGTTTCAAGTTATACATTTCCCCCCAGTTTTTACTCCTACTTCATCTGAAATTAATCCAGTTTTTCAGTCTGATGTGTTCTGCATATAGATTGAATAGATAAGGGAGATAAAATATAACTTGTATCTAACACTTTTATTTATAGGAAGCAATGTACCCTCTAATTTTCAGCCCCATTGGGCGGGGCTCTGTCTCTGTCACACATGACTTCACTAAAGGATTCTGAAATCTGTCACTCTTGAGTCTCTTCTGTATAATTATTTGGTATATTGTTTCCATATTTCTCTTTATTTTATCCTGATTAGATAACAAATTCCCCTGCTGATCCTTTCAGAATCCTTCATCTAGGTTTATATTTCTCTTAGAGTTCCTGTATTTTAGAGAAAATATTTCTTTATTCTTCTTGTTGTTCTCACCTATTTCTTTGCAATAACTGTTTTTCTTGTCCAAATGTGAACATTGCTGAAAAGTTATGCTAAAGTTTCTAACTATACTCTTATGTTACATTTGCCTCTCATATGTTAACACTTTTAAAATTTTCAACATTTATCCATCAATGCTTTTCTTTTGAGTTGAGGATAGTCAATATTCACTATTACCTACTAATATCTTTGGTTTCAATCACAATTCTTCTGGTTCATAGTCAACTTAGGTCTTATTGCCACAGCATTGTTGTGCAATGATGATGATAATAAGAAGTACTGCAACTCCTTTTAGTATGATCTTCTTGTCCTTGTTATCATCAACAGTTACAAAAATAACTACAAGAATAGCAATAGCTTTCCATTCCAACAGCATATGCACAAAAAAACCGACACCAACGTTTATCTTAATCTCATTTTGCAAGGAAATAGGAACACTTCTAAATTGAACCCTAGCTAAGATCAGAAATCCAATAAGTTTTTAAATGACAATGAAGCAGTATTTTATTAAGACAATAATTTTGCATAAATAAATTCCATTCACATCAATAAAAAATTAATAAAAACAAAATCAAAACATGAATTTTCTCTTCTAGATTTCAGTGACTTATATTTCAGTCAATTATTTTCTTTGAAGGAAAAGCTGAAGTTCCACATGTTTGCAGAATACTTTTATTAGCATTTTGTAGATAAATTACATATACACAGTATTTTCTATTTCTGTATGATTCATCTAGTCTCTAACTATTATGTCTGTTCTTTATTCTTATGCCTGTATTTACTGTGCTGTGGACACCTGAAAGTTCTGTTACTTTACAGCAATACTACTATATATTTAAGGAATGACAATGAACTTGATAATACTAATTAACAAAATTGCCATTTAGGGTTGTGAGTAGGTGTCATTTAAGGTCTCCTTCTTCCTGCTTTTTGTTTAGAGCACCACTGTGAGACAACATTCAAGAGAAATCTCATACACAAACATGACTGAAATGAATATTGTTCACATAAAACTATTGGGGAGCTTAGCATTCCCTTCTAATCCTTCCCCTTGATAAGCAGAGCATGACTAGCAATTTTGACAACTTTGTCATTCATGACATGAAAATAATACAAGAAGCATTATTGCTACCTTGGGTCCTTTCGAGGAGAAAGGTGGGGTAAAAATATTTTAAATAAATACATTTTAAATAAATACAGCACTGAACATCCTGCCAGCACCTCCCCTCTTCCACTGAGGAAAAGCAACACTGCAAGAGCTACAAAAGCAATGAAAAATGTGAAATATATTATAATATATAATTTGTGTAGTTAAGCATACTATATATGAATAAGTTGGCTTTCTATGATGTCCAGTTCGGAGGCCAGGTCTACTGCCATCTTTTCCTATGGCAACAGACCAAGCTTTTGAACCAATCTTGGAAGTGTGGGGAAAGAGGCAAAGCTCTGGCTGCTCCACCCTACTTACATCCTTGTTTCTTTGTCCAGAATCTTATGACAGGTGTTGGTTCAGAATAAATTATATGACTACCGAAAGATTATTTTAATAGATGGGTGAACTGTAAGACTGAGAAAGCAATGTTTGGGAATGTCCATGTGACTTTTTTTTTTGCTCTGGTCAGGCTAATACTGTCTTGCTTCTGGACTTCCCATAGGTATCTAGAGAGCCACTGTTACAACATGCTTGCTGGAGTAGATGGTGCCTTTAGTCTGTTTTCAAGAGAAGGAAATTTGGGGCCAGGCCAATAGCAGTATTTATCTGTGCGTCTTTTAGTGAAGTTTGTTTAATTAATTTTATTGGTCTTAATCCAACTGGCAATCCCAAGAGATAGACCTGCTGAATCAATGAGGCTCACCATTACGCAATTTATTCTGGTCTAGTCAAAAGTAGTAATTGAATTTAGTTCACCAGATTTATATACTATTCAATAATAGACGCTTCTTGAGAAACTCACAGAAAATAAAAATCACACAAGTTCATGCAATGGGGTCTGACTTAAACCAATTTACCTTCTATTCTAAATTTAGGCAACAAGATGCTGACTTATGAAACATAAATCAAGTATCTTCAAATGTAAAAGCAAACATTACTTAAAAGGCTAGGGAAATAATATGTTTTTCACCTACCTTGCACAGAAAAATGAAATAAAAGATGCCACCAGGCAAATCTCTATGGAGAAGCTATTCCATAGTGAGGATGCCACCACCAAGTTCTCTCCTTGGCCACCCACCCAACTCATTTCATTTAGTGATAGCTAAAGAGTATCTTAATGATCAAGCACACATGTAACAGGCTCGTATCAGTTTGATTCAAAGGAGAACCTAATATGAATATGAAGGTGGCAACACAAAACAGTCTGTTCTCGAAGACTTTCACAGCTGGGATCTGATGGTTGTTGTGGGCTGTTTGGCCATGTTCTGGAGGTTTTTCTTCCTAACATTTCACCAGTCTCTGTGGCTGGCATCTTCAGGGGACAGGATCTAGAAAAGACAAACTTCTAGCTCCTGCCCCCTGAAGATGCCAACAGAATTCTGTGCAGACAGAATGCTAGCTCCTGTCCTCTGAAGATGCCGGCCACAGAGAATGGTGAAACATTAAGAAGAAAAACCTCCAGAACACAGCCAAACAGACCAAAAAACCCGCAACAATAAAACAGTCTGTTATCATTGCTACCATCCACCAAGAAGGTACCTGCTGAAACACCAATCTTATATAAGATTCATGCATTTTGTTCAATGGTGCTCACTCCCAGATAAATGTGCACAAGACTGCTGTCTCAGTTTCTCCTCATGAGTCAGTCTTCCATTAATTATTCCAGATTTGCTTTTACTCTATGAAGTAACATTAGTCAATTAGAATTATATGGAAAATATATTATTCAGATAGTATCTCACAACAATTTCCTTTTATTCAGCTGTTGCTTATATTCAATTTAATTTTAGCTACTTTTCTAGCAAAGATGGGCCACTTTTTGGCAAAAATAAATACACTGCAACATCCAAATACAGAAATCTGAGATTTGATTAAAAGTGTAAACCTAAACATCTAACAACAGGATTTATAAATAAATCTTTACAGGATTTCACTGCATTATTTTTGACTCCTATCAGAATTTAAATCTATAGCAGTCATATCAGAAAAAGTAGCAATTTGCGGCTTCTTCCCCCAGATGAGCATGCAGAAAACATAAATGCAGAGTTGAACAATACCATCATAGTATTTGCATTCTTCCAGATGTAGTTATACTCTGGCCAAGCTAATACAAGAGTTTCAAGGTACCTGATTTCCATTGGACACTAACACCAAAGTTTCCATTCTTAACACTTATTCCAGGAAAGTTTGACTGAAGCCAAGAAGATTATTATGTTGTGTTTCCAGTCACACATTTCATTCTTCCAGTTTCCCGTCTTTTAGGAATGAAATTAACAAGACTAAAACCTTGCAGCTTAAGAGTAAGAAGCCCACACTGCCAAGGAATACCCAGAAGAGCTTTATATTGCCCAACTATGAGAAAATAATTCCAACAATTTGCAAATTAACACTAATTTTTCAACAAAGGTGCATAATCCCTATCCCACCAACTGCTTTCCCTGCTGACTATACAGATGTTTTTTTCCAATAGTTTGGCAAGCATGTCTCAGAATCTCCAGCTGAAGAAGAAACTGCTGGCAGTGCTGTTTCTCCCCTAAAAGTATATGCAAACACACTGCTACTTTCTGTTTTAGCAGCAAACATGCAGTTTGGAATACTATGATACCAAATGTATAGTTTTGATATTTTTAAGTAAGAACATTAAAGTGATGTGTGTAGAATGGATTGAGGTCTTGGTACAGAAAGCATTTGACAACAAAGCTAGTGAAACTGAAAACAACGGAATTGCTAAGCTCACTCAGATGGGAGAGTAAAATATTTGTCCAGACCTCTCAATTTGATGGGACTGTGATGGTACACATGGCAAAATCTTTTGAAGAAGCCAAGAGATTTGGTACCCTATTCAGATAACTGCTTTAGTGGCTGAATATCCTGTTCTATAAAATTATAACCTCTACTTTTATTCCATGGGGCAACACACGCTGCAAATTTATTGGCTCAGAATTACTGGTATATGTTGGCTTACTCCCAGCCATTTCAAAAAGGGGACCTGCACTGATTTACAACAAAATTTATGATTGCTCTGCAGGTGAATGGAGACCAAGGAATGTAATTGTATTCAACAGCAGGTGTTCACAAAGCCTGCACCAAAAATATTTTTTTTAAGAAATTGATGCTAATTACTCTAATCTTGATTAAAGTTTAATAAAATAAATTTTAACTGATGCCAGACCCAAATTAGCCATGCAGGGATAATGTTTTAGCAAGGTCTTCCTTTTATCTGAATAATGTATAGCAACTTGTTGCATGATCTGCTGAAAGAAGAGTCAACATGCTCTAATTAGTTTCAGCTGCCTTGTGCTTGCATTTTTTTTAAAAGGAAGCTTTGTTCATCTTGTGGTTTAGAAATCAGATGTCTGAAAGTGATGCCCATCCTCATGAAATACCCGTATGGTGAAAAGTTTAAGTATGAATAATCCCACAATCGGGCTAAGCTGTGTAATACAGATATTTTCTTCCTATGTACGGAAATATCTCATTCCTGGAAATACAACCAAATACTACCCCCACCCACCCATTCCCCTTTTTGTCTTCTTCTGTTACTTACACCGGAGTATGTGGGCAGGGCACTTGATTCCAGGGACAGTTGTACTGAACTTGAACATAACTCTCAGTGCCGTCGAGCACCGAGCAGCTCACATTCTTGTTCACAATGTAGGCACACCAGTTTCTGCAGGAGAAAAAAAGGAGATGAGCAAAACAGACAAACTCTAAACAAGCAAATAATGAAAATTATTAAACTATCTGTATAGGTGAAACAAGCAACTTTCCATTCAGGACAGGGTCAAATCAAGCTTGCAGTAATGTCTCCAAGCCCAACTATGAAGGGCACACAAGCTCAAAGTTAAAAACTGCAACAGTCTGAATATGTAGAGGATGTTTTTGTAGAACTCAAGTATTCTTTGAAGCAGCTCACTTTATTTAAAAACAAAACTGTGAAGGCAAGTCCTACATATTTCTGCTCAAAAGTAAATTCTAAACGTTAAACAGATATAAGATTTTCTGCCTTCAACACACAATCACACCAAATCAACTGCTTACTACAAAATAAAGTCTGACATGGCAAAAGAATATCCTCTCATTTCAATACAGTCTGTTTGAACCTCAGGTGATACAGTCACTTTTTCTGCTCCTCTCTTCCTAATATGAGCCAATGAATTTCTTTAAATGAACAGACAACCAGACCCTAGCTACTGTTCATGGATATCTTTGTTTCATATTATTTTGTAAGCAGTGAATACTATCCTCAATTTATTGGATCAAATAGTCTAAGCAGTGGATTATTTCCTGAGAATAAGAATAGTGACATGTTTTCAGTGTGAGAGCAATGCCTTTGGTATGTACACTATAAAGGAACTATTTATTATCCTTTCTAGGATAAGCTGTAAGGTGCTTCTTATCCATGTTTGTAGGAAACAAACTTTCTTTTAAAGAAGATTGCTTAGTCTGGGGATTGCTTGGTGATCGTTCCAAGTTCAGAGCTGATCATTCAATTCGAGCTTATGGTTATTTCTTCCACCACCACTCAGACTCGCAGTTTTTCCTGCAGGGTGAGAAGTGTGTTCAGTGTTGTTGCAAGATTCCTGCTGTGTGAACTGACAAGGAGAACTGGGGGACAGAGAAAGATGCAAGTTTAGCTGGTATGGGGCACGTAGGGGGTTTGCAGCCAGTTCTAAGCAGAAGTGCCTGCTTCTAATAGGCTATACTTATATACTTGGAAATAAAATGTAGCCAGTACAACTGGTCAGAGCTGTCTCCTGTATGGGGGAAATAATTACCCTTCAGGTGAATTCCACTTACTTGGGGGAACTGAGCAGCACTGAGCAGAACCTGTGATTTCAAGGCTGGGGTGATAGTGAACTTTCTTTTGATTTAAAAGATACTAAACTGAAACAAACTTCCATCTGCTGCCACTGTTAGAAGTCAGAAGAGGGGGTCAAAAGTTACCAAAACAGAAACAATGTAGCACAGGTATTTTGATGACTCAAACCAGATGACTGAATCCTCAGAGTCAGTATCTAGGCAACGCCCAACATATACACAAGTACACATATTCAGTTAGAACTGATGATGATGATGATGATGATGATGTGCTAGAAGGTAAGGGAGCACAGAGCACTTCTACAACTGGCAAAGACTTGAACTAAAAAATTATCAGCAGGGACGATGAAAGGTATGTTTGTGAGTGTGAGGTGTTAACTTGTCAGCAGCTGTACAGGTATAGTGTTGATTCCGGTCATGCCCTTTTTACCATCACTTTTCATCAAACCCCCCCAGTAAGGATAGCAGCTGACCTCTAATTTACTGCTCACATCTTCCAGCCCACCACTTCACCAGCCACCACATAAGATACACATTTCCACAGAATAGCTACAATATTTATCCAGAGGGTCCACCTTCCAGCTTTGTGGTTCTAAGTTCTAAGATTTAGTAATCAGTTCCATTTATTGCAATGCTGTTCTAAGGATGCAGCCTGGAAAAGAAGGAATAATCCTGGCCTTTGCTTTCAACCAGAAGATTAGGGGACAATGGGAGTTGTCCCTTCTGCCTATCAGGCAGAACATCCCAACAAGGAGATGGCCAGCTTGATCAGCCAAAGAAAAAACAGCTGCAAGGAACTTGTTTCTTCTTGCTTTCCTGCCAGAAAGAGCAACCAGATGTTAGCAAATTGTCCTGTGATTGAAGAACCTTATAGAAGCATGTTATAGCCCTAGCCATCAGACTTAAGGGATACTAGATTGTTTGTTTGTTTGTTTGTTTGTTTGTTTGTGTGTGTGTGTGTGTGTGTGTGTGTGTGTGTGTGTGTGTGTGTGTGTGTGTGTGTGTGTTGTTGAAACAGCCTTACTGAGAACTTTAGAAATCATTACATTATTGGGGGGGGGGGGCTGCTTCAATTTTAAAAAATGGAGGTGAAACCTTATGTTTTTTATGGCCACCCTGTTTTCCCAAAAATAAGACCTAATCTGAAAATAAGCCCTAGTATGATTTTTCAGGATGCTTGTAATATAATCCCTACCCCAAAAATAAATCCCAGTTAAGTGAAACCCCGCCCTCCACCATTGTGCAGCATTGTGCAGCAACCAGAAGATGGTGATATGACTGTTTTTGAATAAATGTAGATTGTTGTACATGAAAAGAATAAAACATCCCCTGAAAATAAGCCCGAATACGGTTTTTGGAGCAAAAATTAACCCTGTCTTATTTTCGAGGAAACATGGTATTATATCCCACCTTTTCATGAATAAGACTCCCAGAGCAGCTCATAAGCAATTTAACAGTCCCTGCCCTCAGGCTTGCAATTTAAATAGAAGACATGACATACAACATATGAGGGATGGAGAAGGAAGAGAGGGGAAATTGCAGAATGAACTTTCCCACTACCACAGGTCATATCAAATATATTTCTGCCAAATGCCATTAAATTCAGCAGGCACTCTATAAGTATTGCTTACACCTGGTAACAGGGGCCCTAGCCCTGGCTCCAGCCCTAGTTCCATTCCCCATGAAGCCAGATCTTTTTTCCAGGCATCCATTGGTGCCAGTTGCTGGTTCTTTCCTAAACATAATTGCTACTCAAAGTGATTTTCAAGGGAGGCTGTAGGTGGGGAGGAAAAGGTCAACTCTCCCCTCTACATATTACTAAACTCCTTAATCCCTCTTCCATGACAATTATGCTCAGAAAAACAAAAGGAAACTTTGCCTTGGTGCTCAGGGAACGTTTTTCTTCCTTCATGAAGTGGGACCAATTTTCCCACTTCATGGTAAAGAGAAATAAAGAGAGAAGGGACAGAGAGAAATAAACGTGGAAGAGAGAGAGAAGATGTGTCTGTTGACTTCCAAAATGTCTTAACAGCTTGGACAGGAGAGCCTTCTTCAGGTACTCAAATGTTAATTCACTATTTATCTCATGAACATGACATAGCTCCTCTTGCTCTCTCTCTCTCTCTCTCTCTCTCTGTGTGTGTGTGTGTGTGTGTGTGTCTGTTCTGCACTAAGGAAAACTGAGAAGTGGTACTTAGCGCAAGTCTTTCTAGCCTCATCTGTCTGTGGTTGTGTGTGAATGGAGCAGGGAGGGTGTTGGGGGAGTCCCAAATCCCTATAACACTGATACAAAATTCCAGAAACTATCTGGAAGAAAAAGCGAGAGGGAAATCCCATAGGTGACTGACAAACTTGGAGGTGCACACCCGCTTTGTCCATGAGCCACCTTTGGTCATTCACCTTCCTCCCTTTACTGACTAATGTTCCCTAACTCCTCTTCTAGGTCGTCTCTATTTTCCCTTTAATGCTGCACCCTTGATCCATCCTTCCCTTCACTGCTTGTTCTCTCCTTCCAGCTTCTGCTTCTATTCTCCTTTCAAACTCTTTTTTTTCTCACCTCTTTTATTCCATCTTCTCTGACCTCATGCTCTGACCTTCACCCCAACCTACTCACCTAGCATCTTAATTTCACAAACTTGACTGAATTTCAAACCAGGAGCTGAAAGAGAATTGGTAAAACGCCCTCCTGATCTGGCTGTGGTTTGCTACTGCTGTCCCAAAATTTCAAAACTCTGTTTGCGTGCAAATCTTGCCAATTTTAGAGATGTATTAAAGGGCTCAGGGAAAAATTTATCGGCTACACTTTTTGGAGTAAGTGTGCATTTTGTACACCTTTTCATGGCCACAGCAAATTAATTAGTACTGAAGAAAACCACTCATGAGGTCCCACATCGATTTAGGATGATCTGAAGGTGGGATTTTAACATTTGAAAAAGATATTTGTTGTTATTTTGACAAAATTAATTATCAGGCTTTACCTTTTGTGCAATTTGTTTCACTCGCAATAACTCTAAATTCACATATAAAACTTAATGTATGCACGTTTTATACAAATATATGTCCTATTGGTATAAAAAACTTAAGTGGGGGTCAATAGGTCCAGAGATTCAGCTGAACGGTAGTACATGCAATGATATAAGCATGTACTGTACTTATGAGCTCATCGGATATATATACTTTTTTTTTTCAAAACCTGAAAAACTCAGCAGAGCCCATCAAAGAGTGGGTGGGGGGCGCCTGCAGGTGGCCACTCTGATCAGCGAGGAAGAGCTCCGGGACGCTCCGGACTCCTAGTTTCGTCCTGCAAATGCAGCCATTTCTTTTGCTCTGACTTGCCCATTTTCAACAGGAAGGCGGCTCTTATCTAGAGTTTTCAGCCTCCTGGCGCTGATTTCCAGTCTGACCACATCTCCTAGTCCGCCAGGAGCTGTCAAGATGAGGGCTAACCTCTCTCTCCCTCCCTCCCTCCCTTCCCCCCCCCCGGCGTGCTCTGGTCCATGGGGTCACGAAGAGTCGGAGACAACGACTAACAAACACGTTAATTGGGTTGGTCTGTAGACGACCCAAAGAAGTTGCTGCTAATGGGCAGCTGAAAGCGACCGAGGACTAAATAAATCCTTCCCCAAGTGGGGAGCCGACCTGAGCCGCGAGGCGGGACAGAGAGGCACTTACTTGTTTCTGACGCGCGGCCGACCGGAGCGCAAGTGCGGGTCGGCCTGGCTCAGGCAGCCGCTGAGAGACACGAGGAGCGCGAACGCCCAGCACAGGGGCTTCGGGCGCCGCTCCATCCCCGCCACAGCGGGCGCGCCGCGGGCTGGCTTGGCTCCGCTCGGCTCAGCTCGCGAAGAGACCGACGAGGTGCGAGGAGACGCGCCCACCGCCTGCAGCTTTCGCCTCGGCTCTTCCCGCCCGCCACCCCGTTTTCCCCCTCAGTCTTGTCTCGCCTCTCGTTCGGTTCCCTGCCGGCTCCGCTTCGGTTCTCCCCGCTCTACTCCTTCCCTGACGCAAGCCTGCTCAACACCCCTCTCTCCTTCCCCGCCACTCTTCTTCCCGAGTTTCCGCCCTCCCGTTCACACGCCCACCATCCCTACTCGAAGGGTGACTCGCCGCCTCCCGCCTCCTCTCTTCTCCCCCCCCCCCCGCTTTGCTGGCCAAACCGCGCGCAACAATCCCTTCCGCGTTTCGCACTTTTGGCGGGCGGCGGGGGTGGGGGGTGGGGTGGGATTCGCCAATGACTTCATGGCATTCCTTTAGGAATTGACCCGAAGAACTCCAGCGCCCGTGAGAAAGTGCCTCGTGGCGCGAGGCGCTGGCTTCCTCGAGCGAGTTCTGGCGCCCTCAACACGCCCGCACGAACAAGCCGGGGGGAGGGGGCTTCCCACTCCCGCCCGTGTGTGCGTGTGCGGACGCACTTCAGAGTGGCGCACAGGCTGACACTTTTGCCTTCATCCGCAGGTTTCTTTGCCGTCTCCTGTGTGGGATGGGATCCTCGAAGACGGCACGTGCCGCCATTGGGAGTGAACGCAGCTGCCTGAAGCCATCTGCCCCCGGGGGGTTCCCCTGGCGGCTGCTTCTCCTCGCTCGCTCGCTCGCCCTCCCTTTCTTTCCACTCGGCGGAGAACCGGACGAGCCTTCCTCTTCTTCCAAGAACAGTCTTGCGCAACGCAGCCCGCGCGTCCAAAATAAGAGCTTGGTGGTAAAGCAAGGCTGCTTTATGTCGTCAGAAGGGCCCTTATGCTTCACGAACAAAAGGGGACACAGGCTGCTGCCGCCGCTCTTACACACAATTGAATTGCCACTGCACAACCCCTGGCACCTGACTGGTAGTAACAGGAATAAAACCTTCATTGCTGTTGGCGGGGTGACACTTTATAGACGACACTGTGATGCCCTGGTTGATAGAACTCACCACCGGGTTGTCTGTTTATGGTACAGATTCTTACGGTGTTCTGAGCTTTTCGGGACAGGGTGGCAATGCGAAAAGTCAGGGTTAATACCTTCTGTAAGAGACCGTTTGAATACTGTAGATTCCCTCTTTCGCACAGCTATTAAAAGGAGAAGAAGCCCTGTTCTTTTCCTGTAAAGGTTAGCTACCCCCTTTCCCTGTGCAGCGAACATGATGTTTCTGCTTGTACCTGAGGTTAGAAACAATGTATGTTGTGAGATCCAGTGATGATTGATGGCTGATACCTCCTGATCTGCCCCCACTTGGAGCAATCAAGAAGAAAGGAAATGGAATCAAATAAAAAAAAAAATAACTACTGAGTGATGGCTCCAGGGGATGTAAATACTGTATATTTGAGCCCCCAAGCCTACAGCAGTTGGACTACAAGTCCCCAAATCCCACAGCTATCACAACCAATTACACTCCAGAAACTACTGTCAGCAGGCCAAAAAGTAACAACTATCCCAAGCATTGCCTATTTGCTATCAGACTGCTCTATGGACATCAGGGAGGGAGGGAAGATGATGGGGGGGGGTGCACTCATGGTGAAGGTAAAATCTGCCTGGTGCTTATCCAGAGAACTAATACAAGCTACTTGTCTCCATCAGGGTGTGGCAAGCATTAGGGTCTATAGGCCAGAGATGTTGGAAAGTCTTTGGTGCCAAGTTCCTTTTCCAATACCCATGGGAGGCTGCAAGTAGCACTCCCCTCCAAAAGGAAAAAAAAAAGGAAAAAAAGAAAAACCAGAAGTCACAAAACATTTACTTGCAGTTTTGACTTACTTGGTTGCATGGTGTAAATAAGGTGCAGGGAAGCCTGTGCATTGTTTTAATGTCGTGTCACATGTCTTGGGAGGGAATCTAGGAAGTCCTGGGAGGGGCAAGAGGGTATATAAATCCTGGGGGCTGCCTGTGGCCCATGGGCTACCTTCTACCCTCTCCCCATAATGTCTATGTACAAATTACTGTGTTGTACCAGGATGTACTCAGCATCTGATATGTGGACTACAGTCCATGAAAATTTATGCCACATAAAGCAAATTTGGTGGGTTTGGAGGCCAAATTTTCTCGGGACAATACTAGCTGTCTCCTACCTCATGTTAAAAAAAATCCTAACAAGAAATGGAGAGATGCTTCCTAAAGTTTTTGATTCTGGACTTTCAGAGGAAGGATTTCAGGTCTGAGGTAGCTTCTGATCTGTTTCATACAAAAAAACAAACATTTCTTTACCCACCCTCCTCTTTTGGTGGGGGGACTTAATTGGGTCAGGGGGCATTGAAGGACTCAGTGGGGTCTGCATGCCATCTGCAAATAGCCTTTTTCCCACCCCTGTTTTATGGTGCCACAAGATCCTCTGTTTTTCCTCCAACAACAAACACTTAAATTGTCAACAATTTTTTGCTTTCAGTTCTCAAAGTACTGACCAATAGAACAGATTTCTTCCCTTAATTGGAATGATATGAACATTTATCAGACTTACATAGCTTATTTTTAAAAATGCCTGGTTAGAAGCATGACACAAGCTTTCTTCCTGGCTGTTATTTCAGTTATTGTCTGCTTCTTAGTGAGAAAAAAACAACATCCAATTTAATCCTAAAATTTTCATATTGCAATTTTATAACCTGTGCCTGCTATGCGCACGTGCACACATATCCTGAAAAGAAATAAAAATAGTTATATCCTCAAAAAATAGTGAATTATTATGTACTTCTAATTCTCCAAAACAAACCATCAATCTAATGTATTTATTGAAGCAATCACTATGTTCTTTTTGGAGTGACTAAGTGTTAACAGTGACCTAATCAAAATAACAGGAAACCTTGTCATGCCTTTATATAGTAAATATCTGGCTTGATCTAATATCCTGCCAAAGTGAAATCTATTTGGGAGTTGTGCTGAAAACTGCGTCGAAAACACATTTGAAAACACATTTGAATTATATCTCAAAGTTCTGAGATAGATAAGGACTTTGTCTAATGAGAGAAAGAAAGATTGTGAACTGACAATCGCTTCCTTGTAATAAGAGTAACATAATATTAGATCAGGCAGCTGCTGTCTGCTCTGTTTTTCTCCACCCTTTAGGGACCCAAAAGGAACAAAATAGCACTATTTTCCATAATTGTGCTTCTCTGGTGTTTCTTAAGGATAGTTATTTCCTTTGATTTGTGGTGGAAGATGAAGGAAATGTCAGTTTTATGTAATGACTAGGTGGATTGTAATTTTTCAATTAAACGTATACACTGAATATTAGAAACATCATGGTGTTCTTGCTAGCTGCCAGTTGGTTGTAGAACTCTTTTAATACTGAAGAAATCCAAAAATAAACATAAGATAATGTGTTTCTTAGGTCTGGTTAAAATGTTACAATGTAGTGGACAATCTTTCTGGTTTCGTTTCTTTGTTTCAGGTTCTAGAGAAACCCTTCTTCAGGCCACAAGGTAGGGGGAGATGAAACTGATAATGTTTCTGCATGTACTTCATTACATGAAATAAAAGAGGTCAGATTATGCTACATGCAAGAAGAAGAAGAAGAAGAAGAAGAAGAAGAAGAAGAAGAAGAAGAAGAAGAAGAAGAAGAAGAAGAAGAAGAAGAAGAAGAAGAAGAAGAATCAAAAACTGAACCCATATCCTTTTGGAAGTGCACTAAAACTTTCTTGGGCAAGCTCGATATGTGAGTGAGCTTAGGTTAAGACAATAGGTTATTGGATTTTCTGTATCCAGTACATACCTTTGCTGGGTACACTCATTTATTACACTACTTTTAACAACAGCAAACAGCTGTAAGTGTAAGAGAGGCAAAATAGAAGGAAAAATAAAAAATGTTTACCGCACAATTTCTGTACTTTGTTTAAATGACGAATGTCAATTTGGTGAAAGACATTCTTGGCAGCCTTACATTTATGCAACTCATTTTTCCTGGAGTTCTCCTAAGGACTTTGTCAAAAAAATTTCCACGTGTGGCATAAAAGTCTTCTGTTTGGGTTGAACATGAAACCAGAAGAATTTTTTAAATCAATGGTTGTTGTGGATTTTTTGGGCTCTTTGGCCGTGTTCTGAAGGTTGTTCTTCCTGATGTTTTGCCAGTCTCTGTGGCCGACATCTTCAGAGGACTATCCAACAAACGGCAACAGAGCATGGACTGAGTTCCTACTCCAGTCCTCTGAAGATGCCGGCCACAGAGACTGGAGAAACGTCAGGAAGAACAACCTTCAGAACATGGCCAAAGAGCCCGAAAAACCCACAACAACCATCAGATCCCAGCCATGAAAGCCTTCGAGAATACATTTTTAAATCAACTTTATTTTAAAGATACATAATAATGCAAAATAACAATGTTCTACCAAGACTGGTGGGGATGCAAATTTAAGGACAGCATACTTTTCATACTGAAAGATTTGGTACTGAAACAGATATCATTTTGGACAATGTATTGGCTATGTTGCCAGGGCTTTCATTTAAGAAGCCAGGAGGTGTAGTAGAAAAGGACTGACATGCATACCATTGGGAAGCTACAGATTCAGGACATCTAATATATCTTTTGAGAAAGTATTATGATCTCTTCAATAGACATGTAAAATAAAGAATTTTAGCAGGTGCAACATGTCATGTAGGGGCAAGAACAACACTCTCTAGGCTTTCCCTTTATATTTGGACACTCAGTCTTGATGGATTCCAGAACCTTTCAGCAGCCAGATAATGCATAATGTCTGTCAAGACAAAGTGAGTGGATGAAGGACATGCTAGGTCATTGGCTGCCTGTAGCAGGAGATTACTTGTACAAATACTGTACTTTATTCTGGATTATGGTACCTAGCTTTATTCCTGTCAAATTGTATATATTTACATATCTGGCAAATGTCTATCTTTGTTGTAAAACAAAAACATAGTCCCAAAACTTTATCCAGTGGCAGTTGGAATACTAGATGCATTGCTTTAATTGTCTTTGGAGTCTAGAGTGTACATTGATGCCATAAATGGCAAACTATATTTGGAAGGCAACCATATGGACTTCATTACTCAGATACATGAGTCTCAGGAGTCTTTTGTTTCTCTGACTATTATCCCACTAAATACACAGTTAAACAGACATGTCTGCCCACAAAACAAAACAATTCATTTTATGACCAGTAACAACTGCACAATTCTATACAGTGCAAGCCTGTTATGCTGGATTGATCTGTACATACTAGATTTTAAGCAGCTTTCCATTAAAATCTGCTTACTCTCCAAATTTTTGTTGATACCAAAACAAATCCAATAATTTTTCTTTATTCCCAGGATATGTTCTCAAGTCATTTTGAAAGCCTGATCTGGGCATACAAAGCAAAATTGAAAACATATAGGCCAGTATCCTGCTCGATGGAAGTGGGGGATGATATAAGTATTTCCATCCTCTGGCATCCCCTTCTTATGCAGCCAAACAACTATTGACATGATCAGTCTCACAAGATGTGCAAGACTGAGCATACAAAGGGGAGCTTGCAAGAGCTGTGGGGATGCATACACAATCACCTTGTAGGAGCATGTACTGTAGCACTACAGTGTATTGTTTTATACTGAAAATTAATTCTGTAATAAACTCATTAGCTTTTAGAATGCTGCAAGATTCTTACTCATGTTTGCCACAACAAGCTACCATAATGACCACTCTTTGAAATAAGTAAACCTCTATGAATACACGTAAGTAGAAAATGAAGTTTTTGTTGGAGAAATCAACTGTCTTGCATGCTTTGTAACACTGGATATCGATGGGAGGAACATTTTTAGGACCTGAAGGGATTCTCTCCTTTCTGACTAACCAATTATCAAAGTTCTTTTCTCATGCTTCTGGCTTACCTTCATTCCTTTTTGTCCTGCTTGCTTTGTCCTCTCTTCCTCTGATCAATCAGATAGACATGTACTTTTCTGCATCTGTGCTTTGGACCACGTAGACAGCATGGCAAATTCATCCTCCCACATGATTAAGGTTGGAATACCCTTTCTTACTCTTCTGATTGTAACTGAAGATCAATTGTAAGTAAAGATTTTCCCCGTTTCTGCCTAAATCACGTGCAAAGGGCTAGTTTAACTGTGAAACAAATGACTGCATAGAAGCTGGGATTTTTAAAGCTATTTTCTCCTTCTCATTTGCCTGTGCTGTAGCTGTTCGTATCTTGTATTTTATTTTCAGCTAATTATAAAGGGAATTACCAATACTCATAACAGTTTTAGAGACATAACAGTTTGTTTTTTCAAGGACTTTAAGACTCAGAGTGTATTTATTTTGAACTCGCGTATATTTCCAGACTTCAATACTGGAACATAAAACTGGGGGGGGGGGCAAGTCAAGGGAAAGGAAGAGGTAAAAAATCTCAGCACAATCACTCTAACAGATAACACCCCCTCTAAAAAAAAAAACTCAAGAGAAAAAGGTTTTGCTGAAAACCATGTGCCAATTTGTCCTGATTAACTGATAGTGTAAAATTTATTATTTTAATTAAACCCAATTGCTTCTCCTCCTGTATAATAGCTTCTGGCACTCCCAATTGTAGGATATACTGTGACATTTTTCAGAACTGATGGCTTAATGAAAGAGGTGTCATGAAAACTGAACATTCACACAAGAGATAACAAACATGTTCCAAAGATAGGTTCACCTAATCAGAGCAGGAAAGCATTCTGAGAGCAAAGCAAGAGTTATTTTGTTTAATGTTGCAATTATATTTGCAAATTAAAAACAAAGAATCCTATAACATAATGGTTTTTCACTCAGCATATTAGGAAATACAAGGCAGTTTGAAATCATATCTGTGATTTGCCTGTAAGAACTTTTTTTGTAGGTTATAAAAGTGTGTTGTTTTTAATAACTTGTAAAAGTTGTACACTGAAATATGCAACGCAATAAAATAATAGACACCATTTCTTTTCAGGTGTTCTCAATCACTGATACAGTATCTTTCAATTTAGGGAAGTTTTACCTTAGCAATAATTAATCTCCAAAACTAACCATCACTTTGTATTGTTATTATTATTTCTGAGCATTAATGGTGCTTGAGGGGAAACCTAAAAATTAGGACTCAAGTACTAAAATTTTGTGGGTGAGGTATGTTTGCAGAACCACTTATTTTTGGATTTCAGGAAGCAAATTAGAAGCTTTTGGCAATTGTTTTAAATTTGATAACCAAAGATTGTGGAAGCTTTGTTGTTGTTGGCCATATGCTGCTGAATGAGGGTAGAACAAACAAGGAAAAGGCTGTGTGGTCCCCAGGATTACACAAATGTAAGAGTGAGCGATACTTTTGATTGGACTAATAAAAAAACACCAAACAAATGGCAAGCTTTTATGGAGAAAATTCTACTTCTACAAGCTTGGCAGAATGCCTTCAAGGACGGTGCAGCAAAATTATAGACAAGAGTCCAAATTGACTCTGATGGTAAGTTGTGAAAGGAGAGGAAGGAATATATTGCTAAGTTTTCATTTACTGTTCTAGGAGGTAAGAATTTCCAGAAATGCAGTGTTTATACCAGGTTTGCTTTCCTTCAGAAAGGTCACTGGAGGTTTTTGTAACATTTGCACTAACTGAATACACAGACTGGACATGAATGAATCCAAACACCCTGTGAGTATGAGGAAATCCCTGCCAGTGGTCTTTCTTGCCTGCAAATGGCCAGAGAAGATTTTCCCACCTCTATCTTCCCTGAAGATATGGGAGCTAGGCTGTGCAGGCAGAGGTTGGGAGTTTGATTCCTTACTGTGCTTCCTGCAAGTACAGCCAGCCTGTGTGTCTTGGGCAAGCTCATGCACAGAGCCTCATCGGAAATCCTAGAGCTTCTGTGATAGCAAAAAGATACATTAGTACATACCCTCTCCCTTCAGTCATGTCAACCGTTGCATACAAGGAACATGGCGTGATAGAAGGGAGACCGGGTCGGGATGTGTGAATCACAGAGGTCCACTTGAAGAACTACAATTACAGGTAGGTAACCTGTCATTCTTCTTGGCCGCTGTGAATCACACCCTGGGTGACTAACAAGCTGTCTTACCTGGAGGAGGGTGTCACACTAAGGTAGATGACAATACAGTGCACCCAAAAGCAGCAACAGACTTCTGCCAAATGTCCAATCTATAGTGGTTGATGAACGTGGATGGCTGTGACCAGGTGGCAGAGGTGCAGACATCCTGTAGGGAAATGCCTCTAAGAAACGCTGTAGAAGTTGCCAACACCCTAGTAGAATGAAGGTGGATACTCTGTGGCACTGGAACTCCAGCAAGCTGATAAGCCATCTGAATGGTGGAGGTAACGCACGTGGATATCTTTTGTGAGGTAACCTGGAGGCCTTTAGCAGGAAGCTGGTGGCTGACAAATAGTTGAGCTGAGCGCCTAAAAGGTTGAGTACGGGATATATAAAAAGTAAGAGCCCTTCTCACACCCAAGGTGTGGAGGATCTTTTCTTGTGTGAAGCAGACGGAGATGGAAAAAAGGATGGGGAGAGGTGGAACTGGAAGACAACTTTGGGTAGAAAGGAAATATTTACAAATAGTCTAACCTTATCTGGGTAGAACTGGAAATATGGGTCGTCAGATCTCAAGGCCCCCAGTTCACTAGCATGTTGTGCTGAAGTAATAGCCACGAGGAATGCTGTTTTGAAAGTAAGGAGGTTGATCGATGCAAGGGGCTCAAATGGAACCCTTGTAAGTTGTTGCAGGACCAGCGTTAGCAACCACTGAGGTGATGCTGGACGCACATCTGGATATATATGTGACAGTCCTTTAAGGAAACGCTTTAGAGTAGGATATCTGAAGAATCCAGCTGCAGGGGAAGCTGGTGGCTGATGAGCAACAATCATGGAAAGATAAACCTTGAGAGATGAAAGAGAGAGATCCTTGGTTTTCAGCTGTAAGAGAAAACAAAGGACTGTAGCAAGAGAAGGATTGATGGACGGAACTAAGGCTATAGCAGTAAATGATTGAAACTTTTCCCATTTATACATATATGCCTTTCTTGTTAAAGGTTTCTTTGCCTGTTGAATGACATTCATTAGGGAGGCAGAATCCTCCATGTTGCCAGATGAAGGGTGGGGAGATCTGGGTGGAGGATTTGATTGTTGTTTTGCATTAGCAGGTGTGGCAGATAGAGCAGGTGATATATATCAGACTGCTCCATCTGCCACACCTGCTAACACAAAACAACATGATGATGAGGGACCAGGAACTATGGCTGCCATGGCCACCGTGGGTCTATGAGGATAGCATTGGGCTTGTCCTGCTAAAGACAGACCACCACTTTGTGTAGGAGTGGGAACGGTGGAAACAGGTGAATGACTTGGGGCAATGGCCTACAAATGCGTCTCTGCGGGAGTTTCCCCCCCTACTCTTACGTGGGAATGATAATGTTTGAACTTCCGGTTGTTCCTGGAGGCAAAGAGGTCTACTGTGGGTGTGCCCCAATGCTTGCACAGTGAGAGAAAGACTGAATGGTCGAGAGCTTGGGACTCTTTGCGACTGAGCAAGTCCGCGAGGTCATTGTCCTGACCTGCTATATGTATTGCCATGAGGCATATGTGGTGGGCTAGGCACCACTCCCAGAGGTCCACAGCTAGATACAGGAGGCTTGGAGAATGGGTACCTCCTTGTTTTAGAATATAGTACATTGTAGCCGTATTGTCTGTGGCTATCTGAACCATTTTGTCAGTAAGGTGGTTTTTGAAGGCTTTGCAAGCTTTTATTACTGCTGGCAACTTCAGCTTGTTGATGTGGAGTAACTTTTCTCTTTGTGACCACTGTGCATGAATCCGTAAGGCTTGGCAGTGAGCACCCCAGCCGGTGAGGCTGGCATCTGTGGTCACTTGGATTTGTGGCCGTGGCTGTTGAAAAGGTCGTCCCATCATTAGATTTTGGGCAGAGTGCCACCAAGTCAGCTGGGAAGTGAGTTCTGCAGTGACTCGCAAAAACATATGTGGTGAGTCTGTCATGGGGTTGAATGAAGCCAGGAACCAAGCTTGAAGTGACTTCATTTTGAGATGAACATGTTGGACTACTGAGGTCATGGATGCCATAGTGCCCAGGATACAGTGGACTATCAGTGCAGATACAGGTGCGTGGGGAGTAAAGGCACTGAGTAAGTTTAATAAGTTGGTACACTTGTCCGTTGGAAGGATAGCCCAAGTGGGTCTCGAATCCAGAACTGCTCCTATGTAGTGAGCTAGACTTGCGGGGTGTATTTTGGATTTTTGCAGGTTTACTGCCAGGCTGAGATCCCTGAGAAGGGACAGGGTGAAGGAGATGTTGTGTTGTGCTTTGCAATGTGAGCGAGCCAAAAGGAGCCAGTCATTGATGTATGGAAAGATGTGGCTCTTGTGAAGTCTGAGATATGATTCCACAGGTGCCATGAATTTGGTAAAGACACGGGGGGTGGCTGTTGCAAGCTTGAATGGCAGTATTCTGAATTGGAAAGCATGAGCTCCTAGTTGGAAGGGGAGGTAAGGCCTGTGAGAAGGATAGGTGGAGACATGGAATTATGCATCTCTGAGATCTATCACTGTGAACCAGTCCTTTCTGCATAGCAGGGGAAGGACGGACTTGAGAGTAACCATATGGTACTTGGGGGTAGTTGTAACGGCCTCCTGATGTATTGATTGAGCTCCCTGAGGTCGAGAATGGGTCGGAGACCTCTGTCCTTTTTGGGGACAATGAAATAGCGAGAGAAAAAACCTTGCTTGCTTGGTGTGACGGTATTGGTTCTATTGTGTCCTTGAGTAATAATGCCTGAATTTCTTCTTGCAGAGTTTGGGATGGAGGCACGGTGATGTGGGATAGGAGAGGAAGCTGGTGGAACTCCACCCGCTCTTTATGATGGAGGCGACCCAAGAGTCTGTGGTGATGTCTTCCCACATAGGTAAGTGCTTCCAGAGGACGGGAGGGAGGTTGTTTTGATGTGGTACTGGAGTCTTGGCCGGCTGGATGTCAAATGTCCTGCTTGTGTTTGCAGTCATTGTGTCTGGTTACTCTCTGTTGACATAGTTTGGCTCAATAGGTTTGCTGTTTGTAATAAGGCATGAAGGATGTCTGCCTTTGGGGTTCCTGTTGGAATTTCTGGTATGAATTGTAAGGGCGGCACCATTGGTTACACGGAGGGCGCTGTTGATAAGTAGGATAAATGCCCCAGCTGCTGTCCTTTTTTGGGACATTTTCAAGAATATAGTCCGTCTCTGCATTAAAGAGGCCTACACTGTCAAATGGGAGGTCTTCGATGTGAGCGTGTGCATCTTCTGCTAGACAAGCGGTTCTAAGCCAAGAAAAATGGTGAAGCACTACAGAGGTGGCCATTGATTTAGATGTGGCGTCAACCGTGTGTCTGGTGGATAACATCTGCTGTTTTGCCACCAAAAGGCCTTCTTGTTGAAAGGTTTGTGCAAGTATTTTCTTGTCCTCTGAGCGGGCATCAGTAAAGGTAGACATATTGTCCCATAGAAAACATTGATAGGCACCCATAGCTTCTTGATAATTGGCAACCCTCATGGTAAAGGCGGCAGAGGAGTACAGCCATCTGCCCATAGAGTCAATATGCCTGCTATCCTTATTGGGTGGTGTGACAAACCCAGACCTACTGGGATATGTCACACAGTTACACTAAGCTGCCACCAACCATTCCCTATAAGAAGTCACACAGACCAGGGATGGATTTTTAAACAAATAAAGATTAAGGTTTATTTAAATACACACAGGGAAAAATAAACAATCAGGTGAATAAAATAAAGTAACGTGGCTTATTCTCACTCATACAAGCATACAGTTAGGTTCACCCAGAACCCTTAACTTGAAGCACAGACCCTGAACCTATCAGTTCTGGCTAACCAACAGACACCTGAACCTATCAGGTTGGTACTCTGACACACAGTAGTACCCTGTCTGACACACAGACTCCCACAACAGCTTCTTCTTCCCAGCTGCTGCTTCGTCACAACCCAGCGTCTCTCAGCATCTCTCAGTATGTCTCTTCACCACACACGCTCCACATATTTATACAGTACAGCCCCTCCTCCTGATGTCCCGCCTTCCACTCCCCATAGGATGGAACTTTCCCTCCAAACCCATGACAGACAGGTAACATCAGTGCTGTATGTAACACCTCCCCTCTTTATAAGTTGTTTTGTAGGGGGAAAGCTAACGTGCTTTTCACCAAAAAACAACCTGAATAAAATACTCAAAACAGTTATACATACCATACCATACTTACTCATACTTACATTCTAAGTTAACCATAGCAATTATGCATTTTAACATTTACCATATACATTACATCAATTTACCTTTATTCATACAAACCAATTCAAAACCAGGTACATTTTACTTTTTGTCATCATTATATACACATAGTCCATGTTCTTTCGCCGTCTTCATTCTTCCGGTCTTCTTGATAAGGCGTCAGCAACACAGTTCACTGACCCTCTGACCACCTTCACTTCAAAGTCATAGTCCTGTAGGTTTAAAGCCCACCTCATAAGTTTGCTATTGTGGGTTTTCATTGTCTTTAACCATTGCAATGGTGAATGGTCAGTACACAGAATAAAATGTCTTCCCCAGATGTAAGGCTTGGCCTTCTGGATCGCGTAGACTATGGCCAAACACTCCTTCTCCACGGTTGCCAAATGTCTCTCACCTTTTTGAAGTTTCCTACTCAGGTAGGACACTGGATGCTGGTCACCATTCTCATCCTCCTGGCACAGAACTGCTCCTACCCCGCTGTTAGACGCATCGGTGTAGATGATGAACTCCCGGTCGAAGTCTGGAGCACACAGGACAGGATAGTTGATTAACGCCTCCTTCAACCTCTGGAACGCCGCCTCACAGTCGCTGGTCCACGGGATGCGGTCATCAGCCTTCTTCCTCGTCAGATCGGTCAGCGGAGCCGCAATCTCGCTAAACCTCGGGATGAACTTTCTGTAGTAGCCCACCAACCCAAGAAATGATTTGACTTTTTTCTTGGTGTTGGGTCTAGGCCAATCACGAACAGCTTCTATTTTGGCCTCCAGGGGTTTTATCACTCCTCCCCCTACCATGTGACCCAAGTATTTTATTTCTGGGCTACCCAGCTGACACTTGCTGGCCTTTACCGTTAGCCCTGCTGCACTTAACCTCTGCAGTACTACCTCCAGGTGTATCAGGTGATCTTCCCAGGTATTACTGAAGATCCCTATGTCGTCAATGTAGGCCACTGTAAAGTCACTGAGCCCTGCCAAGGTCTGGTCCATCAGCCTTTGGAATGTGGCTGGTGCATTTCTGAGACCAAAGCTCAGGACTCGAAACTCATAGAGACCAAAAGGGCTGCAAAAGGCAGTCTTTTCTTGATCCCTGGGATCAATTCTTAATTGCCAATATCCCTTTACCAGGTCCAATGATGAGATGAACCGACAACCCCCTATGGTTTCAATCAGGTTGTCTAGCCTGGGCATTGGGTAGGCATCAGGAGTGGTTACACGGTTTAACTTCCTGTAATCGACACAAAACCTAATGCTCCCATCAGGCTTGTCCACAAGGACTATCGGAGAGGACCAAGGACTAGAAGAGGGGACGATTATGTTCTCCCTAAGCATCTCGTCCAGCTCCTTCCGCACCTTGTCCCTATAGGGTCCCGTTACTCGGTATGGGGATACTGCCTGCGGGGGTGCATCCCCTGTGTGGATCCGATGCATCACTCCCTTCACTATCCCCGGCTTGTTGGAAAACACCTGTTGATATTTACTAAGCAGCATTTTTAGTTCTTGCTGCTGGTCTTGGGTGAGTGCAGGACTGATCTTTACCTCCTCTGGGTTGTATTTTACTTCCCCTCTACCCTCCCAGAAGGGCAATTCAGCTTCCTCACTCTCAGCTGCTTTTATCGCGAATAAAACCCTCTGTTCCCCTCGGTAGTAGGGTTTTAGGGCATTCACATGAACCACCCTCCTTGCTTGGTTCTCCTCCTGCTCTATAAGGTAGTTCAGGTCTGACATCTTGGAAATGACCCTATATGGTCCTGCCCATTTGAGCTGCAGTTTGTTCTCTCTGCAGGGCCTAAGCCAAAGCACTTCCTCCCCTGGGTCAAAGTGCCTTTCTCTAGCTTTGTGGTCATACCATGTTTTCTGTCTGACCTTCTGAGCTTGCAGGTTTTCTGCTGCCAGCTCTAGATTTCTCCTTAGGTCATTCATCAAGGTGTCTATGTAAGTCACAACGTCTTGTGGGTCATCCTGGGTGATCTGCTCCCAATTTTGTTTGATCAAATCAAGGGGCCCTTTCACCCCTAAGTGTGCAGCAAACATGTCAGAGTGACCCCTTTGTAAGATCATGGGGCGATACTTTTCAGGTACCACCAGCTGACTTCTGATCCCATCTCCCCCTTTTGAGATATTCCTCAGGGTTTCTCTATATAAAATCCCCTTTTCCTCCAGAAATCTCACTGGGGTTTCAGGTGTTAGTTGGGCGTCAGTCACCTGTTCAAAACACTTCTGGAGAGTGGCGTCTGCCTTTTGCTCCTGTCCAAATCTGCTGTCTGTGGTTAAGGTTTCCACCACAGCTTCTGAACTCCCCTCTGCTTCCGTCTCTGGCTCATCATTACCCCCCTGAACTGTCCCCGTGGTGGCTTGTGAGCGTGTAATCACTAGCACCCGTTTCACATGTTCAGCCAGGTCATTTCCCACGAGCACGGCTGCTGGCAGAGTCGATGAAATCGCTAGCCGCCAATCTCCCCTCCAGCCTTGAAAGTTGACAGGTACCTCTGCTACTGGCAGAGAGATTACCTGCCCCTCAATCCCTGCCACCTTTATGCTCTCATTTGGGATTATAAACTCCCTAGGGATGATATCTGGATGGCACAGGGTTACCTGGGAACAAGTGTCCCGCAGCCCCCTATACTGACGGTCAAGTATTCCTACGTCCACCCCTGCTGTCTCAAACAATTGAGAATCTGTTTTCACCAGCAAGCAGCGCTTTACCTCTATAAGAGGACCATTTTCCTCAGCCTGATCAGCAGAGGTAGCTGTTCCAGACTGAGTAGCCATGGCAACCGGCTCCCTCAGTGACACTGAGCCTTGCTCTTTCTGGACACAGAACACAGCTTTTGGCTTGGTCCCACTAGAATTCTGAGGCACCATTCCTTTTAGCTGCTTTAATTTCTCACACTCTGAGATTAGATGACCCTTTCCCTGACAGAAATAACATTTTCTGGTGTATTTTGATTCTCTTTCATCTTGTTTTGGTTTTCCCTCCAAAATCTGAGGTCTTTGTTTCATGTCTGAGGGCTTCCCTTCACCATGGGCCCCTCCCCCTTGCTGGTTTTTCCCTGGTCCCTGAGAGTACTTGCTGTAGGTTTCTTTGGGTTTACCTACAGATTTCCCCTCACCCAAGGGCTTTCTTATTTGGGAAATAAAATCTGCGATCTCTGCGGCCGCTGCCACAGATTTCGGTTTCCTCTCCCTCACCTGGAATTTCAATTCCCCATGCAGGACTGAATAGAACTGTTCCAGTGCTATCAAGTCTTTAAGCTGCTCATAGGTCTCTGTTCCTTCCTGCGATAGCCATTTCTCAAGCAGCCTCACCAATTGGGCCCCCACTTGGGTAAAAGTCTGCTCTGGCTTCTTGGTGAGGGACCTGAATCTTTGTCTCAGCTGCTCTGCATTTATCCCATGTCTGGCAAACACCAGTTTCTTAAACTCTGCAAAATCTTTCATCAGTTCCTCAGGCATCTCGGCATAAACCTCAGCCAGGCTACCACTGATTAAAGATCGCATGATGGTCATCTTCTCAGTTTCCCTCACTGAGAAGTCCACAAACGCTCTTTCCACTAAGGAAAAGAACACTTCAGGACAATCTCCCTTGTGGTACACAGGGAATTTCTTCAGGTCAGCCTTAGACAATTGGCCTCCCTCAGAATCCCTATTGTTATTATTGTTCTGGTTCATCATTTCCAATTTTCTTAACTCATACACCATCCGTTCTTTTTCCAGAGCAATTTTCTCTCTCTCTAATCTTTCTTCTCTTTCCAATCTCTCTCTCTCTAATTCAAATTGCCGCTGTTTCTCTCTTTCCCTTTCCTCCATTTTTTCTCTCTCTAACCTTTCCTCCACTTCAAATTGCCTCATCCTCAGTTCATGCTGTTGGGCTATGAGCAATTTTCTGAGTTCTGGGTTCTGCTCTCCTGTGCTGTCACCCTGCACTGAGCCAAATTCATCCTCAGAACCTTGGTCAGTCTGGGGGTCTTTCACTTCACTCATTTCGGCCATCTGGCTTCGAGTCAAGGGCATAATCCCCCCTCAGAACAGGCTGCTTTAAAAAGTCAAGCCTCAAAATAAAACGACCACTTTTTTCCTCTTGCCTCAGAACCAGCTTTCCCTAGAGATTGCTGCTGTTCTTCAGCACTAACTTGCAACAGTATCGAGTCAGAGCCTACCCCCCTCTGCTGGGCCTCTCAGCTGGCAAGCTAGCTCGCTGTTACTACGCAGTTTTGCCTCAGCTTTTTCCCGCCAAAACTAGGCTACCTCAGAGCACCTTAATCTAAGTCTCCCCAGTTGGCACGTTCTTCCACTAGTGCACCTCCCCGTGAGGTACACCTAGAAGATTACCTACGCGCCTCAGACTGTCCCTGACTAGACCCCCCTTGCTCTGGGCCCACTTGCCAAAGCTTTGCTGGACCGCTGGACAACTGGACCAGTCGTATCCCACACGCTGGACACCAATCAATGTGACAAACCCAGACCTACTGGGATATGTCACACAGTTACACTAAGCTGCCACCAACCATTCCCTATAAGAAGTCACACAGACCAGGGATGGATTTTTAAACAAATAAAGATTAAGGTTTATTTAAATACACACAGGGAAAAATAAACAATCAGGTGAATAAAATAAAGTAACGTGGCTTATTCTCACTCATACAAGCATACAGTTAGGTTCACCCAGAACCCTTAACTTGAAGCACAGACCCTGAACCTATCAGTTCTGGCTAACCAACAGACACCTGAACCTATCAGGTTGGTACTCTGACACACAGTAGTACCCTGTCTGACACACAGACTCCCACAACAGCTTCTTCTTCCCAGCTGCTGCTTCGTCACAACCCAGCGTCTCTCAGCATCTCTCAGTATGTCTCTTCACCACACACGCTCCACATATTTATACAGTACAGCCCCTCCTCCTGATGTCCCGCCTTCCACTCCCCATAGGATGGAACTTTCCCTCCAAACCCATGACAGACAGGTAACATCAGTGCTGTATGTAACAGGTGGTATCAGGATTTGCCTGTGTTGAGAGTGAGATTGTGACGCTTCGACAAATACAGTGGTGCTTCAACTTACAACCATAATCCGTTCCAGAAGATGGACGAAACTCGAAATGGTCGTAAGACTAAGCACCATTTCCCATACGTATGCACTGAAATGCAATTAATCTGTTCCGGCCGAAGGAAAAAAAATCACCAAAAAAATCACTGCAAGACTCATTGGAAACGTGATTAATCCCTTCCGTCTTAAGGGGGGGGGAGAAAAGCAATCAAGCGTGCAAGACCCATCGGAAATGCACAGAAAACAAATGGAGCAGACTGGAAATGCACAAAGAACAAAGGGATCAGGTCGGAAATGCACAGAAAACAAACAGAGCAGATCAGAAATGCAAAGAGAACAAAGGGATAAGCAAGGGAAGCATGCAAGACTTCCCATCCCATCCGATGGGAAATGGGAGAAAAAACCCAAAAAGCAACCAAACCCCCCAAGACCCATCGGAAATGGGGGGAAGCCAAAAAACAAACAACCCCCAAGACCCATCGGAAATGGGGAAAAAACCCCAAAGGCAACCAAATCCCCCATCGGAAATGGGGAAAACACTTCAAAAAGCAACAAAACCCCCAAGATCCATCGGAAATGGGGAAAAAACAACCAAAAAACAACCAACCCCCCCAAGAGCCATCACAGCACAGAAACATAACCCCCCCCAGCCTAAAACCACGCTGCAAAAACACCCGGGAACAGTTTTTAAAAAGCAGAAAACAGCACCTTACTTTACCAGGCAGCCTGACGCCTCCATGCAGACACACACACGCTCACTTAGAAGCAGAAGCCAGGCAGTCCCAAGCCTCCTCCAATCACACATTGTCTAACTGCTGGGATGAAAGAGTTACAAAGAAGCAGCCTCGTTGCCACCTACAGTTAGAAATTTGAATTTCCCGCCTTTTCCCACTGCCTTTTTCTGTTCGTAAGTGGAAGCTCCGGTTGCAAAAGCAAAATTTTGCGTCTGGAGATGGTCATAACTTGAAATGGTCGTAAGTAGAGACGTTCGTAAATCGAGGCACCACTGTATAGAGTTAGCGCCGGCTGTTTTTGTAAGAAAGTAGCACCTGAGTTGTGCACCTGATAGAAGTTGTCTATGCATTTCGACACCGAGTGGGAGGACACTGGCTTGGTCCAGGAGCAGCGTGGTGTGCTGAGAAGAGATGGCAGCATGGAAACATGGACCAGTGTTGTAGTATCCTTAGAGATGGGGTCATAGAGGTGATTTGCTGGTTTGGTCGTGGGTCTATGAATTTGGAGGTTGAGGGACCATATGGACCATTAGCTGGGCGTAAGTTTGAACATGCTTAGCTGGAGATGGAGGATCTGTATCTGCCAGATCTGTGTCTAGAGATATTAGTAATACTGATGATGTTTGAGGTCTAGAGCCATGTTCAGACTGTTCGGGAGCGTGCCGTGAGTTTACTGACTGTCGAATGACATCGACATCAAGAGGATGATCTTCGAAGTATCAGTATCGACTTCAAGATGCCAATATCAAAGGTGCGTTGATGGACAACTGTCAATATTGAGGGTCTTCAACGGGTATCGAGATCAAAAGTATGCCCGTGGACAAGGGCTAATATCAAGGGTCTTCGGTTGCTGCAGAGACCGTGGGTGAGTCCATGGACACTATTAGATGTTGAGGATTATTGATATCAAAGGAATCAGTGTCAAGTTTGTGTTCGAATGGAGGTTGTTGTCGGTATCGAGACCGCTGTCACAATGGAAAAGGCATTGATGGACCACACTGTATCATAGTGGAATAGACAGATGCTGGAGATGCAGAGCGGGATGAATGCTTGCGGTCTTCTGGATGAGCCGGGAAGTAGTAACTTGCCAGAACTGAAAACATGCTAGGAGTCAAGGAATATTGGTCAGCTTGCTTGGACCTTTTTGGTGCCAGTGGATACGTGGTGCCAAGCATCTCAGAGCGATCATGAGGATCATTTCGACTCCAAAGCCTCCCTAGGAGGGGCAGCATGTTCTGGCTGCACTCGAAGACCAGGAAGAATGTCTGGTCGATGATGTTCAGTGCGCTTTTCCATTGGGCACCGATGATGGTGCTGAGTGTACTCCATTTCCATGTGTGAGGGTAAGCGGAGGTAAGCCTCTTAGAGGCTTGATGTCTTTGCTGATGTGCCAGAGACTGAGGTGGTAGGCATACATGGACAGTAGGATGCGCTCAAAGAGTCCGAAGATTGTTGTGGGCTGCTAGAAGAGGCTGTCAGCTGGTTGACCCACTGTTCCCATTCGGGAGACTGTTGATGAGGTGGAAGTGGTTCCTTGTCTGAAAGGAAACTGACAAAAATGAGATCTCCAGACTCCAGTGGCTGCGGAGTCAGGGGAATGGCTGGAAGAGGCTTCGACTTCAAGGATTTAGCCTTCTTTGGAGGCGATGGTGGAGGTGCCAAGGAAGTGTCTGTGGAACAGATTCCTCTTGGATGCAGCCTTCGATGTTGAGGACTTTGGCTTTGACTCTAGTTTTGTGAACTCGTGGGATTGTAGAGGTGAAAGGTATGGAATCAGAGCAGGAAGGAGTAGGTGCCTGGTGGTGTTTTGCCACCTTGGAGACTGCCTTGTCCGTGGCCTTAGCGTGGGATATGGACTTACAGGGAGGTTGTGCCATGGGATTAGTCGGCTGGAGAGATTGCTCCCAGAGCTGCAATTTAAGGTGAGAAAGGCAGCTGCGGAGGACTCCGCGTTTTAAGTTCTTACAATGGAGACACTATAAGGTTTGATGAGTCTCGCTGAGGCAGAAAAGGCATTTCACATGGCCGTCAGAGTGTGGAATTGTATTGCTGCAGGCCACACAGCGTTGAAACGGACCAAAAATAGGTCTAAGGACTTGGGGGGGGGGGAAGGAATTGTTTTGGCCTTACATGCGCGGATTACCCAGGGTGTGATTCACAGAGGCCACAAAGAAGAAACTAAGTTAACATGGAAAGGTAATTTAGTGGCCAGTGTGCACAGAGACAAAAGGAAAGTCCGATGCTGCATAGCACATAGAACTGATACGTAGAATATAAGAAGTGTGAATCAAAATAAATTTGAAGATGTAAAGCGAGAAATGAGTCATTTAAACACCGCAGGACTTAATGTGACTGAACTGAAGTGGGTTGGATCAGGACATTCTCAGTCAGATAATGATAAAGTATTTTACTCTGGTGATGACAAAATCAAAAGAAACTGTGGTTATAGCACTCAAGTAAGATGTAGCACAAGACACATATACCTTGTGTGCACAGAAAGAGCCATACATATTCTAAACATGTGGCTATTACCAAATGGAAGGACAGAACTCTGAACTAGTAGAAATTACAACCAAATGAAAAATGGAGATACTGATAATGGGAAGGATGATGGAGATGTAGAAATTATTTATTCATTCATTTATTTAATTTTTTTATCCTTTCTCCTAAAAAGGACCCAAAGCAGTTTACATAACTAAAAACACAGTACTTGAAAGCTAAAAACAGTAAGGTATACAAATATCTAAAAAGTATTAAATAAACATATTAAAAATGTTAGGTAAAAACATTCTTAAAACAGATTTAAAAACAACAAAAATACAAACTATCCCATTTAAAAAACCCCTTTTAGACAGCCAGTCACTAAGGGAAAGCCTGCATGAAAATAAGGTATTCACCTGCTTGTTGAAAGACAGCAAAGATGGGGTTAGCCTAGCCTGTGGGAGGGAGTTCGAGAGTCTGGGAGCAGCAACAGAGAAGGGCCTCTCCTGTATCCCCACCAGGTGCAACTGTGAAGGTAGTGGGACTGAGAGAAAGGCCTCCCCTGTAATCTAAACACCCGGACAAGCTCATAAACAGAGATGTGGTCTTTGATATAGCTTGGACACAAACTGTTAAGGGCTTTATAGGTTAAAACCAGCACTTTGAATTATGCCTGGAAACTAACCGGCAGCCAATGGAGCTGCTGTAACAGGTGGGTTATGTGAGCCCTGTAACAATCTGGCTGTGGCATTTTGGACCTGCTGAAGTTTCCCAGCATTTCCAAAGGCAGCCCTACATAAAGTGTGTTATAGTGGTCCAGCTGGGATGTAACTAAGGCATGTGTCATCATGGCCAGATCAGGTATCTCCAGGAAATAAACATAAAGAAATAAAGAAATGTAACTCTGGTGCATAGATGCAAACCAATCACTAATCCTAAGAGGGAGAATTGGTGATAAAGTGACCATGCAGAATGACTTTGGAAAAATGAAAATGTTTTCAGATTCAACAAAAGCAGTGTGAAGAGGTTCATTAAAGGCAACCTTATCAGCTGTTTTTAGGGAATGCTCCCAAACTAATAGGTGTAGCTTAAGTTGTAGAAGCCTGAGATCTTGTTTTTTTCAAATCCTTTGCAGGACTGAGAGGGACGGGTTGTTCCTAAACAATAAAGAGACCATCTCTAGAGGTAGTCTCCCCCCACTCCCCATGAGACACACTTGTTGAAAAGAGCCTTGAAGGTTGTAAGAAATGGGAAGAGCTTGAAACAATAGCAAGAAAAATAAAATGGGGCAGTGAAACAAAAAGTAAATCAAACTAAGAAATTAACAATGAAAATACTGAAGAAAATAAATGAAAGGCAAACTACTGAGTTAACAATTCAAGAGTGTTACTAATGATGTTGGTTTGATGTAGGACAAAATGGAACTTAAGAGAATTGAACTGAAGTGCACTATACATGTGCTGTAGCGAGGTAGTGGAAGGGTTCCGTTAAAAGCTACTCAGTTCTACAAGATTCTGGGTGTGGTTCTAAGCAGTTGAAAGGCTCATATATGTAAATTACAGAGACCACAAGCAAGAATCATGGCTGCTTCTACCTGGTGGAATTCAACTGTTGTAGCACTCTTCTCTTGAAAGCATATGCGCTGAGACTAAGTTAGTTAGAATGTAGTAGGGCTAGACCAGGATGCCTTACATATTTTGGACAGCAGAGTGGCGTACAGAGCAAAGAGCTGTCGTGTAGCTTTAAACATGTTAAAAACCGTTACACAGAGCTGTAGGATTTAACTTTATCCTAAATATCACCATTACGAACTCCCTTGATATACTGGGTAGTATGAGGTGTTTGTCCTTTCACTGAAGTCTTGTAACAACAGATAGAGAACAAATGTGAAATAACTTTATTTTGCAGATTCTATATTTTTCCTTCCTTTTGAAAGTTTTCGATTACATTTATGACTTGTCCTCTGCACATCACACTGTTCATTCTACAGATTTTAAGTACAGAAAATGTTAAAGCGTTATGTCACACTCAAGTCACCAGTCCACAACACATATTGTCTGCCAGTATGTTTCCAAGCCCAATTCAAAGTTTTGGTCTCAACTTCTAAAGCACAGAACAGCCTTGAAGTAGCTTATTTGGAGGATCACTTTCATCCATGTAGTCCTGCCTCTATGATAAAATTTGATCTCTGGGTCATTCTTGAGTGTCTGCTGTTCAGATGCATCAAGATAGTAGGTACAAGAGATAATGATTTATCAGCAGTACTCCCCAAATCATGGAAATATCTTCCTGATGCATTGACCCTTCTGCGCTGGAGTCAAGCAAAGCTTGACCTTTTCTCTTCAGTTCTCCTTTTAACCAGCTATTGCAACTGTTACACATTGGGGAACAGTATCTTAATATTTACTAATGCCATTTCTAAATCTGTTTTTTATTTTATGCTATATCTTTCAAATAAATCCAGTTTTCAGGGCAGTGGGAAGGTCAGTATCCCCTTTTGCCGAAGCACACAAAACACCAAAGGGAGAGAAGTTTGGTGTTTCATTTTGCTTTGGCAAAAAATGGGATCCCAAAACTGGGTCGTGAAATGAACCATAGACCAGACAATTTTTTTGGTTTGTGGCTCGCTTTGTGCTCATTTCTAGTCGGGAGATTTTAGGCATTTCAGTTCTACTGTGTCTTTTAATGGAACCATAACATTCACTAAATGGAGCCTGCTACTGGTACTGATAGTCAGTATGTGAAAGTATAAAAGGTGAATGGTCTATCACATCTTCATTTTACACACATTCACTACTTATATTAAGATATTTGTTATAGTTTTAACATGGATTACGAATTCCTAAAGCCTTTGCATGTGGACACAAGATGTTACTGACATTTAGTGAAACGAACTGTGATATTGTGCTTTTTCATTTGGTATATACAGTATAAAGCCAGTTTAGAACAATGAAATAAATAAAAAAAGTTTGTTTTAAAAAAGCTCTCATTATGTTTTCACCAACATCAATCATCACATTATACTGTACTAGAAAAATCTTTAGTACTGTAACAATTTTATTGCCAAAATTGAAGAAAAAAAATACATAAATAAAAATGCATGACTTCCACATATCAAAATTTAATAAATGAGGCGCAATAGTAATAAAAAAGTATACAAATCAGCATATAGCTAGTTGTCGTCATAAACTAGAACACTTCTCGATCAGTATAAAAATATGGCAGTAACTTTACTTTTTTCCCTTTTAGTATACCTATTTCAGTATGCAACTATTTTTTTACACATGTGATTATTCTGTTTTCTTTCTTTTGGGGGTTCCATTCATATTTGATGTAAGAGTTGCTGTTTGCTGCTGTTTCTTCATGGGAGAAGATGAGACCGATTCTTCTGGTCTATAAAAATATGCATAAATAAATAAATAATAAATAGTCATTTTAGAAATGAACTTAATAAATAAAATAAAAATAAAAATAAAAATAAATAAATAAATAAATAAATAAATAAATAAATAAATAAATAAATAAATAAATAAATAAATAAATAAATAAATAAATAATTCAAATTATAAAGCACCATTTATAATTTCTTTTTAAAAATAAGACTACACATTTTTTCCGGTGTAAATTCATAACATCATTAAATAATCCTATAAACAAGCAACAGTCAAAAATTGAAAATGGGAGAAAATAAATCAGAAAGGAAAGTCAGCATGGTATAGGTTAGGAGTTTTGTGGCACAGTAGTTAAACTGCAGTACTGCAATCAAAGACTCTGCTCACAACCTGAGTTTGATCCCAATGGGCTGAAGGCAGCCAGCTCCAGGTTGACTTAGCCTTCAATCCTTTTGGTAAATTGAGTACCCAGCTTCCTGAGGGGACAATATGTAGCCTGAATAATTAATTTGTAAACCTCCCAGAGGTGCTTTAAATGCTATGGGCCAGCACCCTTTTGCTTTGCAACTGAGGAAATTTGGGTTTAAATCCATTCACGACAATGGAAACTCACTTGTGAGTGGCAATGGTAAACCAGTCTTTGAACATCTCATATATCTTGAAAACCCCATTAAGGTCATTAGATGCTGGAAGTGACTTGATGGCACATAGTAACAAGAAATTGCATAAAGTAGACGGAAAAATGTGTTGCTTATACAACATTTGTTATTTGAGTAATCTATGTATTCACACTAATAGGCCTGTGCTAGGACAAAGCCACCCCTTTCGCAATCTTCCAGACTGAAAGCTCTGACCAATGGTCTCTCCACCTCACAGCACAAGTTCCGCATGCCTTTCCCTCAGTTTCTGAGTTTTGTGCAACATAGCAGCAAAATTCAATTAACCACAGGTGCCAAGGAGAAGGTGGATCATCTGGAAGCATAGAAAACTGTTCAAAGATCAAGTGTTACAAAAGCAAACTTTTGTCCCTTGATACCTATGAATGCAGAGATCCTGATTCCAATGAGATCTATCAATAGACCACTGATGTTGATACTGTTTTTCTGTTTGTTTATGTCTATTACACTTAGAATTTTCTTTATCTGAGATCTTAGTTCAATCTCTGATAAATGTGTTAAGTGACTCCATTCTGATAAATGACTAAATGCTGTTGAATCTGTGGGACTGATGTGGAGCCTCATCTTCTAATACCGATCTCAAACAAGTAAGATAACTTTGTTCTCTGTTCTGTGATGTAGTGGGCTGTGGTGTTGAAAGTCAAAGCACAATGAATGGTAGTTATTTCATCTGTCCAGTTTTGTCTTTACAGTTACAACTTTAGCTTTCTAACTATCTTGAATATCAGTAATGAGTTTCTTTCTTTTTTTGACCCTGAGGGTGTTGGTTTCAATGTAGTAGGCATTCAAAGTTGACTCTTTTGGAGATGACTTGTTATGATGGTTCTGATACTTGTGAAATCGAGTCATCCTGAGCATTTATTAAAGTTATATCTGTTTGCTTGGACTCTATAAGCACTTTCTTGGAAGATGTTTTACAAATACCTATTGTCAATGTTAATGTTTGTTTCAAAATAATGTCAATGGCCTGTAATGACCTTCCTCAGAAATAGAACTTGGAAGTCTCAATTGCCTGCTCTTAAAAGCAATTTTAGTGAAATGTTTGCAAATCTGGCATGTCTGTATCTGGTGTCCCTTTCCTAGGCAACAGAGGCACTCTGTCCGTTAGATTTTATTTTTACAAGTGGCACACTTCTTAAATGGGTTTGTAGATGCCATAAACAGTAGGAATGGGGGAGAAAGCCAACTTTTTTTAAGGTAAGAAAAGAAAGACTAACTGTAGACCAGAAGAAGAACTAACTATCTTCCCAGAAGAAGGGAAGAAGATTGGAAAGAGTCACTATTCAAAAGCATTTCACAATTACAATTTTGTGCAGTTATGACTTTTTGTTGGGGAACATCATTAGAAAGTTTGTGGTCACTAATCTACTTTTCAATGGTCTTTTCAGAGAAATCTCTGAGGCCACTGAAATCCACCAGAGTATAATTATAATAATTCCATGCTGTCAAGTCAATTCTGACTTCAGGATTTCCTCATTAGATAACATCTAGAAGTGGTTTGCTATTTCCTTCTTCTAGGGGTGCCCTGTGACAGTGCAGCTTGCCCATGGCTCCATAGACTGACTCTTCTCCCAGGAGGCGCAGTGGGGAACCAAGCTCTCAGCCTCTGGCTCCACAGCCCAATATCTTACCATCAAATAAAGTCACAATAAAGCCCAAAAGCTGATAACATCATAGCATCTACTGAAGACTTTGATGCACATTCCTTTGCATGCTGAGTGGAATTAATTTGATGCTGAGAAATATTACCTGCCTCCCTGAAAAAGAAGAAGGGCTATCTCGGTCTTCAAGCATAGAATCATGTCAATGGTATGGGCAGAATACATTTTCTTCAGCAAGCACTCCCTTTCAGGAGCTATGTGTACTTAGATGCACTCTTGTTTCATGTGACTGATCTCACTTAATTTAACAAGTCTTTGAAAGCTGGAAGTGCCATATCTACTTGAATCATAGCTAAGATGCTGAGGAACAATCCATTTTATGGCCAGTAGGGAGCTATTAAAATTACCTGATACTTTCAATCCTTACTTAGCTCAGTATCTGGCCTAGCAGCACAGTGGGTAAGAAGATGCAGAACACCCAGAGGCCACAGGACTTGCAGTGATCTATGCCTTATAACCCCTCCATCCAACACTTAGTATACAACGAGTTTATGTTGAAATTCTGGTGGGACAACCAGAGAAAGACCTCTAGAAGTCAATGAAACGAAGCGTGTGTTCTGTCTTAGTATAAATCTAATAAACAAACCTATATAATCGTTTTCCTGTTTCTCGTCGCCTTCTTTTTGGAGGATTTGGACTGTCAAACCAATCATGTTCTTCTGGGTGAAGTGCTGATTTATTAGTTGGACCTGGTGAAGTCATGCCTATAAAGATCACAGATATTGTATTTTAAACTCTGGTGGTTAAGTTATATAGTTAACAACTATTTGCTATCTCCATTTTTAACTTTAGCAGTTACAACTTCTAAATTAGGGCAAAATGTCTTGAGTAGAGATGGGGGTATCTTATATGAATACCCCCACATAGGTGGCGATGAGGGTCCAGCCTCATGGGGCCAGACGGTCCACTCACAATTCTGCCACTGCCACAACCTCCATGGAGTCTTCCAATGGCTCTGGAGATTGCGATCTATGAGCCGCTCTTCTACCTGGCAAAGAGGCCTGTTGTCCTGCCTCCTCCCAGGAGGGACGAGCCAATCACAATCTCTAGAGCCATTGGAAGGCTCTGCGGAGGTTGCAGCAGTGGCAGAATTGTGAGTGGACCATCCGGCCCCATGAGGCTGGACCCTCGTTATCACCATCTGTGAGGGGGTATTCATACATGAATACCCCCATCTCTGGTCTTGAGTATAAATATGCTTTTAAAAGATCGTACCAACACAAATTTCTATATAACTCAAAAGCAGCCACAACTTAATTCCAGAATCTTGTTGCTTTCCAGCAGGGTACAATCCTTGGTTAGAACTGCATGTTATCTTTGGCTTTCTATTGCACAGGATCAGACCACCTGTCTGAAAGAGAGGTTACTTACCTGTAACCATGGTTCTTCGAGCGGTACTCTGTGAATTCACACAAATGGGTTAAACTGCCCCTGCGCAGGACCCTTCAGAATATTTTAGAGCTAATAAGCTGACTAATAACATGTTTACCCGTGTCACACATGTTCTGCCTGCCCACGGTAGCTCCGTTCCATATGTCCACCACTGCCCAGGCTCTGATAATTAAAAACCATAGGCAAGACGTGACGGACAGCAGGGAGGTTGGGTAGGACATGTGAATTCACAGAGTACCACTTGAAGAACCATGGTTACAAGTAAGTAACCTCTTTCTTCTTCGTGGACTCTGTGAATGCACACGAATGGGTGACTAGCAAGCTCACTTACCGGAAGGAGGGCCGTCATGGCAAAACCGAAGTCAACACAGCCCTTCCGAAACTTGCTTCCTTCTTAGCTCTGACATCCAGCCTGCAGTGTGTCACAAAGGTCAATGGTGTAGACCAAGTAGCTGATTGACAGATGTCATCAAGTTCAATGCCACGCACCCAGGCAGTAGAAGTAGCCATGGCTCTAGCAGAATAGCTGGTCTTGCCATCCAGCTGATAAGCTAAAGCGATGGCAGAGACAATCCATCTGGACACAAATTGAGAGCAAGCTGAGTGACCTTTTCTAGGTCCATGAAAACAGACAAACAATCTAGGCGATTTAGGAAAATCCTTAGTCCTGGAAATATAGAAAGCCAGAGCTGGACAAACATCAAGGGAATGGAGCATGCACTCAACATCTGAAGAAGGGGTAGGAAATAATATTGGGAGAATCAAAAGCTGATTAACATGAAAATTCGAAACTACTTTTGGGAGGAATGAGACATCAGGGTGTAATATGACCTTACTGGGATGGAACTGTACATAAGGTGCATCAGCCCGTAGTGCAGGTAACTTGCTTGCTCTCCATGCAGATGTAATAGTCACCAAAACCAAAGTCTTTAGCGATAGAAAGTAGAAGTCATAGGCTCGAATGGAGATTGTGTGAGAGCCTTCAACACTGTCTGCAGAGACCATTGAGGGATTGGCTGCAGCACGGGTGGACAAATATTCTGTAGTCCCCGTAAGAATCACTTAAACGTCAGTTGGGAAAATAAATAGAAAGCATCCGAACCAACAGATTGATAAGAAACAATGGCTGACACATAAACTTTAGGTGTGGAATGTGCTAGGCCCATATCGAACAAATAACATAGGAAGAATGTTTCTTAAAGAAACTGGAACAATGACCAAACCTCTGGTCTCAGCAAACTTAGTAAACACAGACCACTTATAAGAGTACTGTACAGTAGTGCAGCTGAAGGCTTCCAAGCCCTTTCAAGCACTTCTTTTATAGAGGGGGAATCCCCCAAGGCGTCAGGTGGAGAGATTCTATGACTGAGTGACAGACGTTGTCTCCGTCCCAAGTCAGGAGATATGGTTGAGGATGCAATCTCAGGTAATCGGTCACAATGGCCTTGAGGGTGGTAAACCATGGCTGCCAAGGCCACTATGGTACCACCAGGATGGCATGTGCCCGCAGCTATTGAATTCTGGCTATTGTCTTCTGAATGAATGGGATAGGGGGGAAGAGATAGAGAAGAACCTCATCCCACTTCACCATAAAGGCATCTCCCAAGGAGCCCATGCCTCTCCCTGCCCAAGAGCAAAACCATTTGCACTTTGTGTTGAACTGATTGGCAAAGATGTTGATAGCTGGTTTGCCCCACCTGCTGCAGATCTGGGCAAACACATCGTTGTCCTCCGTAGCCACATAGATGGCGATGGGAAATATGTGATGATTGTAACACCACTCCCATAGGTGTGGGAGAGACAACGAGTGAGTGCCTTCCTGCTTGTTTATGTAGTACAGAGTGGTCATGGTGTCTGTAGCTACTTGTACTCCGTGACCGACCACCAGCGGATAGAAAGTGCGAAGGGGCTTGATTACTACTAACATCTCCAGATGATTGATATGTAGCAGCTTCTCTGTGCCGGACCACACAGTGTGGATCTTGTGAGCGCCGCAATGCGCACCCCATCCTGTTGTGCTGGCATCTGTCGGAATCTGAACAGCCAGTTGAAGGGGTCTGAAGGGTCGACTAATCAGAAGATGCGGCCTGAACGTCCACCACATTAGCTGGCGAGATAACTCTGGAGTGACCTGTAGACTTCTGGTAGGTTTGTCCAGTAATGGGTCAAACTGAAAGAGATACCATGCTTGTAGTGAACGCATCTTCAGCCGAGCATGAGGAAGAGCAGATGTTTTGGAAGCCATAAGACCTAGGAGATATTGCGTGTGATGAGCCGGCACCTTGGCAATCTGCCGAAAAGAGCGAATAGCACGAGGTAACTTGATGATCCTCTCAGCAGGGAGGAAGACTCTGGCTCTGTTGGAGTCCAAAACTACGCCAATGTAGTTCATGACTTGAGAAGGTTGAAGATGGGACTTTGTAAAGCTGACTTGAAGTCCTAGATCTGTCAGAGTTTTGTTCTCTTGTCCCTTGGCGCAAGAGCCTGCTACGATCAGACAATTGTCTATGTATGGAAAGACCATGATGTTGTTTAGACGCAGATAGGTTGCTGTCAGAGCTAGACACTTGGTAAAAGTCCTTGGGGCAGTGGTAAGCCCGAATGGCAGGGTGCAGAATTGGTACACTGATCCCTTGAACACAAATCGGAGATATTTGCAAAGGCACTCATGTATGAAAACATGAAAATAAGCGTCCTGTAAGTCTATCACGACAAACCAATCACCTGGAAAGAGAAGAGGACGATGGATTCTAAAGTGATCTTCTCAGATGAAGGTAAGTATTGAGACACCCAAGATCTAGAATTGGCCGCAAGTCTCCATCCTTTTTGGGAACTGTGAAGTATTGGGAATAGAAGTGTCCAGTGCTTCCTGAGAAGAAACGTGTTGAATGGCATACTTCTAGAGAAGAACACAGACTTCTTCTTCTAGAGCAGGTGAATAAGATCTGATTTTGATATAACCGAGAGGAGGACGATCTGAGAACTCTAACAGGTAACCAAAATATATGACAACTAGCACCCAAGTGTCCTTGGTGATGGAGGACCACTTGTCAAAAAAACAGACTAGTCGAGAGAGGGACAGGTTGAAGAGGGGGGATTGAGTAGAAGACAAAGATATTGCTTGCCTTTCTTGGCAGGGTAGCGGAAATTCTGACAATGTTGACCAGAAACCTGAGCTCGAAAATAGGTAGTGGCAGAGGAAGATGGAGGAGGATTAGATCTTTCTTGTGGAGGTTTATACTGATGGTAGGCCTGTTGATAAGGCTGTTGGTATGATTGGTAAGAGGTGACGGGTTTACGCCATTGTTGCCATTGATATTTGAGCTGCTGGAGATAATAATATCTAGTTGTCTTCCTGATCTTATCCAAATTCTCCATCACCTCATCTGTTTTCTTGTTGAATAGCCCCATGCCATCAAACGGCAGCTCCTCAATACGGGACCTGGCTTTGTCACTGATTCCTGCTGAGTGCAGCCAGGCATGTCTTCTAAAAGCATCTGCCGATGTGAGAAATTTGGAAGCAGCATCTGCTGTATGACGTGATGCCAGTCGTTGCTGCTTAGCCAATGTCGTCGTGTTGAAGTGTGCATTGAGAGCTGTGGCCCTAGTTTCTTCCGGTGCGGCTTGCAGAACTGGTAGGACCTTATTCCACAATTGTCTTTGGTAGGCACCCATCGCTGCCTGATACTTAGAGACTCTCATTCTGAATGACACTAGAGAGTACATGCAGTGGCCTAAGACATCCAGCTTATGACCCTCCCTATTAGTAGGGGCGATCTTGGAGCGATTTCCGGCTCTCGATTGGTTTGACTGCACGATGATGGAGTTCGGTGCTCTATAATGATTCTCGATGCGTCTTGACATTTGCAGAGATGTAGATGGCTGACTCCATGACTCTTTAATAAGATCTAACATTGCTGGGATAAAAGCCAAACTCAAAGGAGTGGCTCTATCTTGATTTAAATTATCAAAGACCAGGTCCTGCTTGGGAGGAGGTTGGTCTGTGCCAATCTCCAATGACTTGGCCATCCATAAAATTAACTGAGAGTACAAAGTAAAATCTTTGGAAGGAGACGGGGGATGGATATCAGCCACATCAGAGTCCGTTGTAGGTAATTTTGAAGGTGATTCTCTAGAAACCTGCGAATGCTGGTCCTGCTCAAATATTGAGGATAATGATGAACCCCTGGATTCTCTGTCAGGAGATACAGGAGGTGAAGGAGAGCAATGGTGAGCCCTTGATATGGAGGCTGTAGTATGGAAAACCGGTGCGGAAGACTGTTTCAGGTGGTTTTTGTAGGCATTGTCTGCCAAGATGATTGAGAGTGCGAAGACTTTGGGTGTGATACTGATGATGACAGCACCAAAGGATCCTGAGAACGCTTTGGACAGTGAAGTGTAAGCTGGTCCTGTTGAGGAAAATGGCGTTTGGTGGCATGTCTCAAAGTTGTATGGTCGAGCTGGATGTAGGCTCGGTGCCGATGTCAAGGTGGTGAAGGTGACTCAGAAGACTCTGAAGGAGAGGCATAAATGTACCATACTCTTTTGGGTCTGATATATTTGCCAGTATCGTACACGGGATCAAGGTAGTCCTCATGGTATTGACGTTGACTACCATGCCGATCCACCTCCACGTAAAGTGATTCCTGGTGTTCCACAAAAGCATGACACCGAGATGGATATGGAAGTACTATCAGGTCCCGCTGCTGAGAAAGCTGTTGGTCTGGAGATAGATGCCGATGCTTTGCATGCCGCTTACATGGAGGAGCTTGTTGAGTTGAAGCTTCCGAGCTAGACAATTTGATCACTGTTGCCCGCCTGGTAGATACAGGGCTTGAATGGGCCAAGGCCAGGCTGGAAAATACATCAGCCTCCCAATGGCCAGGGTCAGAGACAGGCTCGGTACCGACATCGAAGCCTGTTGTTCTGGCTGTAGTACAACGCCATCCCCATCCAAAGACAATTTGGGATCATGCACATCCCTGGAGGATTCCTCGAGGATAGGCGACAGCAAAGCGCCTTGAGCTGGAGGAAGTTCCTTAGGTTGCACAGATTTAGATGGGTGTTTGGCCTTCTTGTGCTTAACTGTCTCTTTCCTCTTCTTAGAATCCTTAGCCAGTGGTACCTTCAATACCAACACCAACCCTGATATTGAAGACTTTTTTGATATGCAGATCTTGGAAGAAGCCCTGGAAGACGGGGTGGCAGGTGCCAGCGTGGCAGCGGTATCAGGACGAGGTGTCGGGGGGACCGAAGGCACTACAGACTCCATAGATGTCAGGCCCGACGGTGTTAGCGACTTCTCCCAGAGGTAATATCGGATTCGCTGTAAGCGGAGTTTGGGTGTGGGCTTAGTTAATTTCTTGCACTCCTGACACGAATTGGGTTGACGCTGTTCTCCTAAGCAGAACAAACAGTGGTCGTGTCTGTCTGAAAAGGGAATTTTGCCAGCACACGACAAGCAGTGTTTGAAAGGGCCTGAAGAGGCTATAAAATCTGACAGGAAAGGTGACGATGGGTAAGGAAGAGATAGTCAACTGACGGAAAAGGTCTGATAACAGTCCAGCTCAAACCAAGAAATCAAGCCAAGAGATAAAATCAATCTAAGTCCAATCTGTGATCCAAATCAGAATCCGTAAGCAGTCCAAGGGTCAACGAGATATAGCAATCAGCCGAATCAAAAAAACGATAATTGAAAACCAGGTGAGTCCAAGTCAAAATATCCAGAGAAGACAAGACGTAGTCAGGAAACAGTCTGAGATAAAAAAGCAGCAACTTCAAAGAATTTCAAAGAATTAACAGCTCTAGTGATGCGAAGAAGTCCTACTGCAGCTGTGGCAAAAAGGAACCGAGGTACCACAGGTGGGTGGAGTATGTGCGGCACGGGTAAATGTTTTTATTAGTCGCTTATTAGCTCTAGAATATTCCAAAAAGTCATGCTCAGCGCAGTTTAACCCATTCGTGTGCATTCACAGAGTCCACGAAGAAGAATGAAGAGACTTCTGCTTGTGCAAGGAGATAGTGGGAAATACTGAACCATTCACACAACAGTGTTGTATGAGTCATTCCACTTAAGTGGATTCTGGTCTAATAATGTTCTCCACAGGTAATTTGTTGTGAGTAATTTGCTATTTGCCTTGGAAGTAGTTTCTCTCAGACCAATCCAGCTCCCCTATCCCCAGCATGGACTGAAGATAGATTGCAGTAATAGTAACTTTAGTATGGTCAAAGATGAGTAAAACCAGAACAATATAAAATAAATACATATAACTGTAGTTTTGTAAAATTAGGCAGAATTATAAATTTTCCATTAAAAACATGATAAAACAACCCCTTCTTTCCAGTTAATAACTTCGTATATCTTTAAAATAAGTAAAACATCAGCCAGTGTTATATTAAAAGCATTATATTATCCATCTAAAATAGCAACCCAAACGAATAAGCATAGACTGAAGGGTAACAAGCTGCTTACTTCCTTTATTCTCGCTGACTTCCTTTATTCATGTTCCAGTCATGCCCAGGGAAAAATCTATGTCACTCTCTACCACCAGTGTTTGCTGGTAGCATAAGAGCAGCATGCATGTAGATCCTTACCTTCTGTCCACTTTTTAGCCAGATTTCGAGGGGGACCATAATTTTCTGAAAAGGTGGAGGGCACTACAAAGTAAAGGCCTTTTCCTGTCATGCCCTTTATTTTGCTTCCAGTGTGTCTATACTTGCGTAGTTCACTTTACAAATATTGGCAATGATAATTAATATCAGATATTTAACAAGAATTAATATATATTAGACAAAAAAATAGCAGTCCCTGACTCACTGGGGACCATTTTTGTCACTGTGCATTGGAGGAGGCATGGGACTGTCTGGCTTCTGCTTCTGAGTGTGTGTGTGTGTGTGTGTGTGTGTGTGTGTGTGTGTGTGTGTGTTTGCAGGAAGGCTTTGGGCTGCCTGGTAAGGTAAGGTGCTGTTTTCTGCTTTTTAAAAACTGTTCTGGGTGTTTTTGCAGCGTGCTTTGGCACTGGGGGGGTTATGTTTCTGTGCTATGATGGGTCTTGGGGGGGTTGTTTGGTTTTTGGTCCCCCCTCATTTTCGATGGGTCTTGGGGTTTTTTTTGTTGCTTTTAGGAGTGTTTTTTCCATTTCTGATGGGTCTTAGGTGGTTGGTTTGTTTTTTGGCCCCCCCCCAATTTCCGATGGGTCTTGGGGGTTTGGTTGTTTTTGGATTTCCTCCCCATTTCTGATGGGTCTTGGGGGGGTCTGTTTGTTTTTTGGCTTCCTCCCCCATTTCCGATGGGTCTTGGGGGTTTGGTTGCTTTTTGGGGTTCCCCCCCATTTCCGATGGGTGCTGCATGCTTCCCTTGCTTTTTCCTAATTTGTATTACTTCTGCACATTATGGTGGTGTGCGTGTGTGGACACATTGCAAAATGAAATAGGATTCACATTCTGTTACACATCCTAAAACATGTTACACTAAAATGCCTTAACACAAAGTATGTATCTGGACTTTTAATTATGTACCCCTTATTAGTTTATTTTCTTGTAAAAAGGGTAACCAATTATGATGACTCTCTACTCAAAAGTTAAAATCAGAATGTACTCTGAAATGAATTCTAAGCATTTATACTAAGTCCCCTCTTTACTAAACATATTAAACAAATTCTAATTAGTTAATAGTCTTAATAGTCAGATAAAAGTAACATGGGACATACCTAATTCTTGCTCTATTAATTTGAGTTCATTTTCCTGGTCAGCAAGCTCTTTTTTCTTTTCTTGCATTTCAGAACTACTCAGTGATTGTTCTTGCTCTTTAAGTTCTGAACTTGCTTCGCTGAGTCTGCCAACAGCTGTAAAATATTGCTGAAGAAGATCTAACAGGTGAAGGAAGAGTAGAATAAAAGACACAAGATTATTTGTCACAATTTCAATTCCAGAACAAATGAGTTCCATGACTTTCTATTCAGCAGAAACTCACTTCCACTTAAGGGACAATCTTCAATACAGAGCATAGGTCCAGCTGAATACAACAAAACATAAATCTAAGTAAGCATTTGTAAGATTGCCCTAGTGAACACAACATGTTGGAACAAAAGAGCCCCATGCCATTTTTTTGGAAATCCTTAATGCAGGGAATCATCATCATCATCCCTGTATGGGACTATTAATGGGGTAGAGTTTACAACGGAATTCAATGGTGTCATGAAACATCAGGAAGCATATTTTTATGTTTTGTCTGACTTTATGTTCTTTTTGTTCCCCACTGATTTCAGACTCAAGTTTTTGGATTGAACACAATCATCTGTACACATGTGAACACTCTTTTAGACACAGGGCATTTAAATACCACTCAACACATTTTAATCCGCCCCCCCAAGTTTTCATCCAGATCACCCACAACTCATGCAATGCACACTGTAAAAATCTTAATACATAAAGGGTAGTGATAATTCTTTTGCTGCAAATGAAAAAATAATGTGGAAAATTATAATACAAATTTTCTCCATTGTAGAACACTGCACAGCAAGAAGTATACCAGTGTACCTTGCTATACTGGTATAGAATATACACAATTTCACAAGCTGCAGTTTTACTAGAGCTGAACCTTTGAACTCAGTCCTAAATTTTACATTTCTGTTGTCTAAAATCGCAACATCATGGAGACACTGTATCACAAAATTCACATCATAATAATAATGATTGTTGATATACTTGACAGAAATTGTTCTAGCTCCAAAACAATATTTCTTACAAATTAAACTAATTATATGCCATCAAACTGAATCTGATTGATAGTTACCCTTCCTAGAGATTTCTACATATAATCTTATTGATTGATTGATTGATTTGATTTGATTTGATTTATACCCCGCCCATCTGGTCTAAAAGACCACTCGTAAGTGATTTATCAGTCCATCCTTCTAGTGGTGGTTTGGGATGAGGGAGGTTGCCTAGGGCTAGGAAGGCTGAATATTCTCATGTAAAACCAAGGAAAATAGCCTGACTTTCTTTATGTTTGTTCATTTAAGTCCAAACAATAAAAATGAATCAAAACTAATGTCCATGAATCATTCTACTGTATAAGCTTTACAACTTTTCTTTACTAATGATTTATTCCATTATTTCATGATTACTTACATTTAATGAATGGGAGCAGCTCAAATTGCAAACAAATGGCAATGTATTAGGTAAAAACAGGAACAGCAATTTGACATAAGTAAACATAGTTAGAATCCAGTACCTATTCTGACTTATCACAGGCAACAAACACTTAAAGCACATACTCTGTAAAAATACTTATTATACTTTTAACATACCTATTTGTTCAGAGAGAATATTGTAACGCTGTGGGAGAGGTGCTCCAAAAACCATTCCTCGCAGCTTATCCATGGGAGGAGCTGTATTCTGAAGACCTCCAAACTTTCCATTGCTTCGAATTCTGTCTCCATTTCTTGTCAGCAATGTTGGACAATGTGTAATTTTTACAACCTATTAAAATAGAAGTGATGATCTTTTAACAAGTCTTTGGCTAAAATACTGTGTCTTTGCACAATAAGTCACACACACTAGAGTATGCCCATTGAATCAGTGGGAATTTGGTGAGTCAACTCCTCTGTAAGTTGCAGTTGTGACTTACTGTGCTAAAATAAGTCACAACTAGAGTAGGCCCCTTTGAATCAATGGAATCTATGGCCCTCATCTAGTGAGACTTAGTAAACACCAGAATGTCAGTCAATGGATCCTAATCTCATATGACAGTGTTCCCCTGTCTGGCTACTATTAGCTACTTTATTAGGGTGAATTTTTCTTAGTGATTCCAAGTGGAAAATCACATGTAATTCTTTCTATGAAGTTCTTCAGTTTGATTGTTTAAAATTAAAATGACCTATTATATTATAATACAGACCTCTTTTCTGTAATGGTTTGCAGCATCGAGGTTGTCAATAATAATGGTATCTCCCAAGAGCATCCCAAACACTAAAATGAAATAAGGCAGAGAGACTTTAATAAAATATTCAAAACATTAACTATTCTGCAAACCAGTTTCCTTTCACATAAATACATTGTGAGGCTTAACACAGATACTGAATACAGTGCCGAAATCTTGACATAATAGTTCATTACAACTTTGGATGACAATGTAATACAAGGCAAGACCAACTGCAATAAATGCAATTATTTCTGAATGTACCATAGGAAACCATAAAAAAATTGCAAGGATGTTGATGCTTGTGTTTTTTTTCAGTCATGCATTTAACTTATATACATATGACTTATATATATATATATATGAGACACCAAGGATTTAACTTATATATATATGAGACACCAAGGATTTTGAAGACAAGCTCTGCCATAACCTCACTTACTGTTAGCCAGGCTGAAGACGAAAGAACACTCTTCCCACAGAAATATCATTTTTATTTTATTTCTCTTTACATGAAAATAATTTAACCTCCCCTCCTGCATACTTGTTTGTAAACAATACAACTCCACCTTTCATTCTATTCAGGATATTTACCTGTCTGGCAATATTCTCTATGTTCTGGAAATATTAGCAGGTTTCTGGCAAATACAGGATTTCCCATAGGCTTGAAATAGTTTTTTCCATTTCGTAAATGAAGTAAAGGCCTGGTTAAAAATAAGTTCAGAAAATATTATTTTCTTTCCCTTCATTCTGTCAACATCTGGACATCCTGCTGTAGGAAGTTGGGTATTCCATTAGCAATTAGGATTACAATCTAACTTATTTAAGAAGAAAAGAGAAAAAAACCCAAACACATAAGAGGGATATTTGACTTAGTAATACTACAAGTAAGAAGGATCTCGGAATTGTAGTGAATCCAAGGTTCCCGCTAAGCTGGGTGCATGTGAGCACAACTCCATTTCCCTCTGCACAGTTCTCTTCCTTCTCCATGCAGTGATCATGTGAGGATCCGGTTGCTACGGAACGCAGTGTGTGTGTGTGTGTGGGGGAACAGAGTCATACACACACACAAGGGCAAAGCTGTGCAAGAGAGAGGTGGAGCCCCACCCAGCGGGGCTGAAAATTAGACAGTATGTTGAGTGGACCACAAGCTGAATATGAGCCAACAATGTGATGTGGCTGCAAAAAAGGCAAATGCTCTTTTAGGCTGCATTAACAGAAGTATACGAATCCTGTGAGGAACTAGTCCTCCTCTATTTGGCACTAGTTAGGCCTCATACAGATTACCTTGGCCAATTCTGGCCACTCAATTTAAAGATGTTCAGAGGAGGGCAAGAAGGATGATCAGGGAAAGCAATCCCTATGGTGAAAAACTGAAAGAATTGGGCATGTTTAGCCTTGAGGAAATACAATAGCACTTTTCCAATACTTGAATGGTAGTCATACAAAGGAGGGGCAGGATCTGTTCTAGGGTCATGCTGCGTACAGAACATGTAGTAATAGACTCAAATTACAGTAAGTCAGATTTTGTTTGAATATCAGGAAAAACATCTTAACTGACAGAGCAATATAACAATGGAATCAATAACTTCAGGAAGTGAGCATTCCAACACTTGAGACATTCAAGAGAAAATTGAACCATTTGTCAAACCTACTTTGATTTGGATTCCTGCATTGAACAGACAATGGCCTTATAGGCCCCTTCCAACTCTTTTATTCTATGATTCTACAAAGACTGGAACTTTTCATGATTATTTATTGATATTCTGCCATTGAAGGAGTGTACAGTATCTCTGGATTAGTTTTCCCCCTCACTACCTCTGATAAGACATTAATATATGAATTAAGCTTGACATAAACTCTCTTGCAGGAAGCAAGCTAACTGTTTAGGGATGTGTCACAGCAAAAATGATGAAACACCCCAAAACCCCGAACCATGAGATGAAAAATTATAACTTGAACAATAAATCAGAAATAGTAGGATGGAATAAATGGCTAAGTACTGCTCCCCTGCTGCCAATCAGAAACATCAGAATGCTATTAGCAGCAATAACACTCATTCCAGAGGAGGATATCCTTTTTGGGTCATTAAGGAGGATATCTTTACATTGGAAGTAGAACAGTACTATGTCAGCCCTTTGCTGCCTACTTCCTTGAAAGTTTTATCGCCTACTGATTTATGCCACCATCCAAAAGAGCTTTAAGTCAAATGAAGGTATCTGATTATAGTGTTGCATGAAGAATGCTGATTTTTATGCAACTGTTCTGTGAATGTGAATGAAAAAGACAGAGAGTGCCGCAATTGACAGCGATTCACAACACCTGTTGAAAAAAGCATATATCTGACATGTAGATCCACCTCCCAAAGGTATTCCTGGAAACCCCTATTCCATGGTGTTAGATGGAAAGGATATAAATAGTCAATATGAAAAGAAGTGTTTAGGTAAATTTTGATGCCATACATGACACCCCAATACAGTTACTCCTTTTCAGTTGCTTTGCCTTAAAGAGGATTAAATTAGGTAGTATCAGAACTTACATTACACTGATACTTTAGGAACAAGTGCTGGTCCAGACACATCAGCGACAACCATGAAAAAAAAGTGTATCTCCATTGCTAGTAACAATCGCAATTCCAATACTCTGCATGTCAAAATGACAGCCACTGGGAAGAGAATTTGGAAGATACGACAATCCCATACAATGGCTGAAAAGAGCATTTGTCAGTCCTTATGACTCTGACAAAGTTCCAAATGTAGTATCTATAAACAACAGTGGTTTCAAAAGGGCCATTCCTCTCAGGAAGAATTTGATACTGGGGTGGACAGGCACAGCATCCAGGCCCTTTAAAGAGAACAGTAGAAGAGCTCCCCACCCCCCCTTTCACAGGATTAGGCTGTGGACCCTGTTCTCTTAAAGGCAACATTTTAATCTCTGCCTTCACTGTATCTATTTCCTTTTGCTCCATCTGAGACCCTGACAACAAGCCAGGATGCTCTTGATGATCCCCCTTTGAGAGAATGCATGCTTTAGCCTCAAATGGTTTGTATGAAGGACTGGAGCTGACATCAATCTAGATCTGGGTGCAGAAATGCTCTTCAGTGCTCCTGTGATACTGGAACATTTTCTCCTAGCCTCACCAAAATTCCTGCAGAGAGATGGGCTTCCCACCTTCTCTGGGCTGCACTTCAAGGTTACTAGGCACCTGCTTCAACCCCTTCACCAGGTCACTGTTCACAATTTGGTTTATCTAACAAACAAAACAAAACTTTTAAAAAAATCTAAATGCAGGGCTTCCCCATTAATGATTGGAGATAGTGGTGCAATGATCCCCACAGGTCTCCATACTTACTTCTTGTATTTTTGCCTTTGACATTAACTCATCCCCAGGAGAAGCAGACTAGCAACTGTTTATGAACGCCAAAGCTCAATATTATGTGCATGCATCACTTGGAACTGAGCTAGGTCACATGGAAATGAGACACATGCACTCCCGTATGTGGTTTTTGCACTTTAGTTATTGGACCTCTTTGGAAACATTCCTTGGCAATGACAAGACAACTGCATTGCTACCACCTGGTTCTTTCTTAAGATCCCAGGGTAGATTTGGGAGGTCATTATTCAAGAGCACTGCAAAATTGTTTAAGCACAGCAGTTTAATGGAAGGTTTGTTTGCTTTGTAAGTCCCATCCTCCCTCATGTCAGAAGGCTGTAAAAAAGCCTCATCACCTTGTTCAAACTCATTCTGCGTGAAGAACCTGCCTGCCTTCTGTGAGGAGGAGCTGTTGAGTCTATTGACAGAAGTCAGTGTGACATTTTTCAAAATATACTCCAATATAGAAACATTAGATAACCTGAAAGTATCTAAATTGATAGTCAAAGCAAAAAATACAGTGATAACTGTGGTTAAGAATAACTGAGCCATTTTTCCTAAAATCTAAATTCAAAGTGAAATAGACACTGGAAGTTTCCTCTGAAGCAGCTACACTTTCAAAAGGGAAGAATCCCACATTTTGCTCCTAATTAGCGTTCCTCTAGCATAGCACTTGTACAGAGAAGGGATGGATCCAGCAGCACTCCATATTGCTAATTTGGTGTGTGAAAGCTACACAACACAAAAATATCGTGGAACATTAGCTATCTTGCCAAGAAACACAATAGAGTTACTTAGCACTGCCAGTGAGAAATATTTTTGTTATCTTAAAGATCACCAAAATAGGGTGAGGCTGTTTGCGGAAAGCCCTTACCTTTTGGGCTCACCTCTTTATTTAAGCAAGAAAAATAAAGAAACAGCTTCATGATTTTAAAAATGGATTTGTCCAAATCACAGAAAACGGGGCAGAAGTGGTACATCTGATTTTAACAAAAAAGATGATGTTACAAGTAATGACATAAGAACCACATATCTTTGAAATCTATCCCCAGGTGCTTTTGTCTCACTTAAGTACAATTAAAATGAGAGTGGGGCTTCTACATGCATTCCTATGCAGCCTCACCTATAAGACATCCTACCCGAATATTAGAAAAGATAGATCTGTTCCTGACATGTCTAGTTTGTCTTTACAAGAATGGCTAAAATCTGAAATAGCTGTTTGATAACATACGACACAACAAATATAGTCAAAACCAAGATAGCAATCAATATAAATTGGGGTGAGAATAAATATATATGAAATAAATAAGAGTTATTTCCTAGTAAGCATGGACAGAACTAGGCTTTCAGTCTATAAAATACAGTGGTGCCTCGCTTGACGCCGTTAATTCGTTCCAGAGAAATTGCTGTAGAGTGAAAACGTCGTCAAACGAAATAAAAAACCCATTGAAACACACTGAAATGCGTTCCAATGGGCTGAAAACTCACCGTCCAGCGAAGATCCTCCATAGGGGCGGCCATTTTCCATGCCTGTGCAGCGAGGAATACATCCCTAAGCACAGCGGGGGGCCATTTTCTTCAGCCGGCAGCCATTTTGAAACCTGACAATCAGCTGTTTGTTGATCGTCGTAAAGCGAAAATCGGTTCCCAAAGCAGGGAACTGATCATTGCAAAGCAGAAAAACCCCATTCAAACCATCGTTTTGCGATCGCAAAAACCATTAAGCGGATTTGTTTTTAAACGGGATAATCGTAAAGCGGGGCAGGACTGTAAACAAAGCATTTAATTTCACATTCCATAACGACAGTTATTTTAAAGATATTAAAATATTAAAAACACAGAAAATCTAAAAGCCAATATTATGAAGGATATTTAAAAACTTTACCTTTTCCAGTCTGGTAGATTCTTCCGATAAATAGAATCAAGAGGCAATACCTGCTGCCGGCCTTGAGTTTCATCAAAGATGCGACGGGCAGCAGAAGTTGTCATAGTGACTACACAGTCCATATCACTTGCCAAATGCCAAGAGATTACTTTTGCAGCTTCATCATCTTCAATCTGTGCTAAGTGTGCAATCTGGCAAACAAACAAACAAACAAACAAACAAACAAACAAATTTAACATTAAATAATACATCTGAGAAGAACGGGTTGCTTATCTGTAACTGTGGTTTTTAAAGTGGTAATCTATACTTTTATGCATATGCATATTACTCTTGCACATGTACAGTGAACCCCCCCTCACTCTCTGCCAGGATAAATATATGCAGATCCTGCCTCAGCCTCAGTTCTGGAAGTCCACTGCAATAGGGCAGCAAGAAAAAAGGAAACAGCTTCTGGTGAACTTTCAGAGGAGAGGAGGGCATGGTGTGTGAACGCACATATGACAATGTGAAGAAACACAGTCTCAGGAAAGCAATCTGCTCTTTGTTCTGGTATTGGTGCAACATACATATGGGTGACTAACAAACTCATTTACCAAGTGGATGGCATTGCCGGAGTGCCACAAACAGCACTGTTTCTCTAAAGAGTACATATTGGTGAGCCCGTATGTTTAGTTAGGAGTGCCACATAAATGTCAATGGCTGGACTCAGGTAGCCACTCAAAAATGGTTTCTACAGGTATCCTGTACATCCAGGCTGTGGAGGAAGCTACTGCTCTTATAGAGCCGGCAAAAACTTTACTAGGTATGGGATAGCCACAGAATCATATGCCAGATGAACAGCCACCCTCACCTATTTTGCAATCCTTTGTAGTAATATGAGGCAGCCTTTATTTGGATTGCTGTAAACCAGTAGTTTCCATATTGTGCACTGGGGCACCACCAAATCCAACTAAGGGCACTGTTGAATCCTTTTGTCTGTTGTAGGCCAAGACACAATGAGAGGGGGGTAGGGCTTGTTTTCATTGATGGCTGGGCCTGCTCAATGGCATGTCATGGGAATGACAGGCTTTCAATGTGGCAAATCATGTGCGAAAAAGGGTGGGAACGTGGTGTGACATGGGTGCTGTGGGCAGAGTGGACAGTACACTCAAGGAGGTATGAATGTGTGAAAGAAAAAGAGAACTCCCTAGGGGCAGGTGGAATAGAAGGAGGGATGGAATGTCTGTGGGAGAAGAAGTCTGTTGTGGAAGGCCAGGCTCTTCACCCAAAGTATCATACAGTATTGGGGAGCCACAGCCAGTAAGGGAGTCAAGAGTGGAAAAACTTGGTAACTACTGCTGTAGGCTATGAACAGGTAATTGTTCTGATGAAAAGAATCAGTTCTATGGGTGAAAGATCAAGTTATATCTACCTCTGGAAAGGTAGATATAATGATGTCCTCTCCCTGGTGAAAGATGATTACAAGAGAAGATAGGGAAACCAAAGCTGTCAGGACTGCCTTGGGATTATGAGGATGCACTGTGACTGGTTGTCTGGGATCTTGACAGTACCCTGGTTCTGAAGAGTATGGGGGAAATGCATAGAGAAGTTGCATGGTCCAGGAACAAAGAACTGCATGCCTGAAATAGGCTCTGTGAGATGGAGATCTGCTCACTGGGTACACCAAATGCTCATCAGTGTTCTCATGATGAAAAGGTTGGTGAACAACTGATGGGAGACGTTGCCAATTGTGGGAGATGGCTGTGGTACATCTGTTGTTGTGTTACAGTCACTCAGGAGATAGACCACCTGGAGGTGCATGGTCCAGAGGAGGCACCAATGCAAAACTGTTGTGGTAAGGTTAAGAAGGGAAGCTAAGTGTTGCACTGTTTATTTAGGTTCAAAGAATATGAACAGTGTGGCTTTGTGTCAAAGGTTCAATGGTTCTCCGGGCCTTTCAGGATGCTATACAGATAGATGGGATATAAATTAATTAAATAAATAAATATATGTTGTTGATGTAGTAAGCTTACTCAGATTGTATAGAGGCCACTGAAAATGTGGTGGAGGATATGTGCTCCCTATCCAAGGAAGGAGGCATTGGTTGTGACCACCCTTGCTGGCTAAGGAAGGCAGAAGGGTATTCTATTGAGAAGGTGAGGTAGCTTTGTGCCCCAGTGTAGAGAGTTGATGACATGTTGAGGGAGGAAAATGGTTTTAGTAAGATAATCCTTGAAGGGGTCAAAGTGGGAGAAGAAACAGTGTTGACAGGTACGCATTGATGTGCAGGATATTGCTTCTGCATTGTGTGGACTTCTTGAATAAAGCCTTTCATGCAATTGTCCAAGATGAAACAGAATGGAAAGGTGAGTCTGAATCAAGAGGGCACAGCTAAAGTTGAAGCTCAAGGTCATCATTCTGAAGGAAAGTTGAGAGAGGTGATCAAAGTGAAAGTAGAAGCTGCAATCTAGGAGCTTTGATTGTAGAATTATCTGACCTTCTAATGGAGTGGCAAATGAAAAGAAAGTGAGGTTTCAGTGGGAACCCTGTGTATTTATCCTGGCAAGTAGGTGGGCAGGACTCTTGCCAAAATGGATTTGCATTTGTTCTAGAAGACTCCAAGATCATTTTGCATGCACTTGACTAACCATGTGTGTGAAGCACAGAGACCACAATGAAGATGAGTATTTAGGCTATTGAGAGGAAAGAAGAATTTGTTGTGCTCATTTCTTCACTCATCTAGAAAGAAAAAACCCATCAACTAATTCTGAGGTACAATTAACTTTGTTAGGTTTCAGTTCTATCCAAAGACACAAGAATCTTTCTCTCATAATTTGTTATTGTTAAAACCAAGAAAGGCGAGACAAGAACCCATAAAGGGAAATGCTCTGAAAGGCGAATATAGCCCTCTCATATTATTAAAAATAAGCTGATAGTATAGTGGTAAGATAAAGTGGATGTATTAGTTAAAGAGAAGTATTAGCTTTAAAAGGGGGGAAACAAGTAAGGAAAAATATTAACTGCTCAATATGGTATTAAGTTTAGACTCACCTTTCCCAAAACCTCTTGACTCCCCTTGGGATAATTGGTAAGTGCACAAGTTCTTCTGGGCTGTTTTATTATTCCTTCCTGCTCAGACTTCTTGTTTTTTATTAAAGCATCCACATATTGCAGCTGAAAATTAAGGCAACATATTACACAAAAATATTTTACTTTATTTATGATATGTATATTTAATACAGCTTCCATGATTTTAGGCAAGATAATAAAGCAAGCCCTCATTTAAGTGGGCCCCAGAAAGGAGAGCAATGATGAGCATTATTATTTTGCCTATAAGTGATTTTGAATGCACTTTTTTGCTGGCATTGCTAAATGTGACTAGCTGTATAACACAGAATGAAATGCAAAGGTCCTGGTTCAGTCAGCTTAGAAGCTGTAACAACAAGAAGAAAAAGAACAAGAACTACAACAACAATAACAAAGGAACATATATCTCAAAAAGTATTTACACATATAGGCAGCATGAAGTGCTATTCAACAAGAAGGAAATCAAACAGCACAAACTGATATAGTATTTGTATGCAAGGCATTATTTAATTACACTAATTTTATGTTTAGTGTGTTAAAAAAAAAGAAACTGAAATTTGGCACTATCAAGAGCCTCTAAATGTAATTGGGATTCTTCTATGCTGGAATAAAAATGAATCCAGTATTGAACAGGACTGCTTAAGGTGGCAATCTTATGACAGTTAGCTGTAAATAAGCTTCATTTAATCAAGCACAACCTACTTTTTATTAAGCCTGCACAGTGTTACTCAGCAAATGCAGATTAGAAATCTGGCTTCAGAACACTGTTAGACTGCTGAGCTGTGGAGTACTAAGAAAGTCACTTTATGTTCTAATTGTCCTCAACACCAATGATATTATTTGCTTCAAATTCACTTAAAATGAAATAGTAGTCTTACAAAAATCACTTGAAATTATACTCGCTTTGTGCTTGACCACGTAACAAGCCACTGTGTGCAAATAAATACATAGTTCAGGTTCAGCTACCTATCTTGTATCAATGTTATTACAAAATATTTTAAATATCATTTATAGTGCTATGGGTTAACAAAAGATGATTCTGAGAATGCCAAACAGAGTGACCTCCATACAGCTGAAATCTGAGAAGTTATATGGGAATCTCTTATACACTGGATCTCAGTCAGCAAAGATAATATTAAAGCATCCCTTCATGTATTTGATAGGGACTGGAAGAAAAAACAGAGGTAGGAGAATGTTTTAACAAGTCTTCAGCTAACTTGAGATGTAGCAGTGTTTTCTCATACTCAGTCTGTTAATGAAAAACTACAAATCTCCTACACCCTGTAAAATATTTGTCAATCACTATCTAGGTATGAAAGAAAGAAATATATTTATTATTTATTTTATTAGACTTATATACTGCCCATCTAGAACGTGTCTACTCTGGGCGATATACACAAAAAACACCTATGAAAATATAAATGTACTAAAAATACGACCCAAATTAACAACAGAATCCAAGATGGAAAAGAGAAAAGGAAAAGAAAAATAGGCTAGGTGATGGCTGTAGGGAAGGCCTTCTTATATAGCCATGTTTTCAAATTGGTCTTAAAGGGCCTTAGCGAGGGGGTCAGGCGGATCTCTACAGGTAAATTGTTCCAGAAAGTTGAAAAAGCCATACGGTATTAGTCTGAGGTATATCAATCTGATGTTTTTTCAGTTCATTCTTAAGATGGGTCTCTTTTGTTTCAGCTTCCTGGACTTTACCTGAAACAATAAAATTAATTATTAGGAATCAATTAAGATTGGACTGACGCTGAATTCACATAGCATTCATATCACTCAATGAAAGCAACACTGAATGATAGACAGCACTAAAAAAAGTAATCTTAAGTGAAACAGACGGAACATTTGCTATTTACTTGAGCCAAATACTTACACATTCCATTACGATTCATTAAATGGTTCTGTGCTAATTCACCTTTTTACATTTCTCTATAGAAGTATGCAGAGAAAGGTTAGCAACAAGTACAAGCGGGATTACAGCAACCATGACTGCAGCCATACTGTTTTCTCATCTGTTGCATTCATAGGCTGTGAACACAATGTGCTTGTATATCTCATTCCAGTTCACACTAAATAACTGTGCACTTTATTAGGTGAAGTGAGGTATCAGTGGTGTATGTCAAGAAAATCAATACAGTTATTGACATATAATAGACCTCTACACAATTTAAGATAAAAACAAAATCACAAGGAAATAAGGGAGAAATTGATTTAAAAATTGTTATTTGGGCTTACTTTAATCTGGGTTACAACACCTGAGCATTATTGGAAAGTAACAGTATATATTAGTAGAATTCAAAATGTTGAAAGGAATAGGTGGGCCAGTCTGTTCCAGAAGAACAGCAAACAGTTCTATAGCACCTTTTAAACTAACAGATTTATTTTAGCATGAATTGACATAGACAATAATCTATTTCCTCAGGCGCATGGAGTGCAATATTAGGGTTTAAAGTACTGTATATATCAGCATTGCACATGATAGGTTGCTGGATGAAACTGAAATGAAATTAAAAAATAAAAATATTATTATTGATTCTAGCCACAATTAGCACAAACATGCTGGTTATCAATAAAATAGTTAAAATCTGATAACATCTATCATTCAACACAAGACTACCAGGTAATTTATGTTTGAGACAGTAAAGTAAAGAAAGAGAAGAAAATTAATCCCATAAATGAAACTGCTGTGGTCAACAATACATACAAAAATACACTGAAATGAATATAGCATAATGTTACATACGCTTTATTTCGGCAAGAAGCTGACTAGTGGTGTCAAACAAACTTCTGTATGCACTTATTGTCTGAGACAATCGGTCTCTCTCTTTTGTGAGTGCTGCCATCTGCTGTTGTCTTTCATAACCTGAAGACAGAAATTAGTCCATTTCAGTCCGGTCATTTTGGCTTCGGCCATAAATAACCAAAAAGTACATAATAAAATGATATACTGATACTTAATAGAAAGTAAACAAGAACAAAGCCTTAAAATACAACATGTGTTTGATATTACAAAAAAAAAAAAAAAAAAAAAAACCAGAAACATTGAAACTCACCATTGTAAAACATAAAAGACAGATTGTAAGGCTTCAGATGTTTTTTCAAAGTTGGTATAACTGGCTCAAATACAAGAACGTATTCAGTACTATCTTTCCCCGGACTATTTTGTGCAAGCACAAGATCCTGAAAAAGCAAAACATATGTGTCATCTCTACCATCTGTTTAAGAATGCTTTACCTAATCCTATTTCTGCAAAATATTTAGATGTGTATTCACGAATGCATTAATGGCCGGGATCTAATGGTTGTTGTGGGTTTTTCATGTTCTTAAGGTTGTTCTTCCTAATGTTTCGCCAGTCTCTGTGGCTGGCATCTTCAGAGGACAACACAGAGCACAGAGTGCTGTCCTCTGAAGATGCCGGCCACACAGACTGGCGAAACGTTAGGAAGAACAACCTTAAGAACACAGCCAAAGGGTCCGAAAAACCCACAACAACTATTTAGATATGTCTTTATTCCATGCTGAAATTGGTGTTTTCATAAAAAAAAAACTTATTAATCTATCTTAGTAAAAAAGAGATCCTGATAAACTAAGTTAACTCCTAATGATCAAAGTTAACTTATAATTATGGTAAGATATTTTAAAAGGCAGATTTAGCCTTCTAAGCAATTACAAGCTTTAATTATATATTCAATAATCTTTTTTAAAAACACCACTGGAAAATTATATATAGCTTGTATATTCTTTCTTGGAAACTGTTTACTTTATATTCACTGTTACTCTTTAGTTTAATATTATGCAAAGATAAGCCATAGTATACAGTATAGTAAAAGAAAGCATACTTCTCCCAATGAGAAGTTAAAGTTACTTCTATCACCATGAAAGCAAATAGCAGGCCCCAAGTGATTAGACGCATTCTTAAGAAACAGAAGATGCAATTCTCATTCACAAGCACTAAGGTAGACAGTTAATAAATAATGAGCATGATCTAGACCAAAGTCTCCAAAGTATGGTCCGCGGGCCACATCCAGCCCGCCTGGCCTTTTTGTCCAGCCCATGTGGGTGTGCATGCAGGCAGGAGTGTGTGTGTGCATGTGAGACTGTGTGTGGGCGGGAGCGTGTGCATGTGGATGGGTGTCAGTGCGTGCGTGTAGGTGAGCGGGAGTGTGCACGTGTGTATGTGCACATGCATGTGTTCCTTCAGCCCTCAAAAATATAAAATATGTATTATGTGGCTCTCCGTGTGAAAAGTTTGGAGAACCCTGATATAGACAATCATGCTGCTTAACTGATAACTACATTGAAATCCCACTGATTTCAGTATATTTACTTGATTACTTTTGCATTATAATCAACTAATATAAACTGTACTTAATTTGATCAGATCACAGCAATTAGTATCCAACCTTTTCTAATCTATAGGAAAGACCAAAAATATAAAGGGTATAAAATGTAAAGAAAATTGTTAAAAGTGATCCAGATTAAAGGGTACTACCCCAAATCTCACGATATTTGTATCTATTATCAGAGGAACAAAGTCCTTCTCCTCCATATTACAGCCTCCATGACGCTAAGAACCTGTTCCAATTTCCCAGGCGTGCAAAGAAGGTTCCTTCTCTATGCCTTCTAAAACATGGCTCCGACTGGTGCCACAGATGGTTGGTTGCAGAGGAAGGAAGAGAAAATTCCAAGTCCACTGGTGTAAGATAACAGTTTGCACTGCTATATCTTGGCCATTATATACTACTGATTTCCAGTTCTGAAGTACAGTATTAACAGGAAATTTACATTTATTACAACTGTTTCCAGAAGACTCACCTCAATTTCAGCAATTCCTTTGTGAAAAGGAAACTCAACTGTACTTGTTTTACCCTGGAACAGGGGAATATTTGCATCTTTCTCAACTGGACTTTTAATTCTGGCTATGATTTTTCCATCTAAATCATTTCCAGTGCAGTTTTTGTATTCATCCTTAAATTAAGAAAATATATGTATTAGATGTTATAATAATTCTTACCATGAATGTATACTTTGACAAATAAGAAATAAAATGAAAAATAAAAAAAATTGTATGTACATTTTGTCAGTGCATCCCCATTATTTCCAGAATTATCTTTGGAAGTTTACAATGCAAGGTACACTTTGAATTTCCAATTTTAAAATTTAGTTAAGCAACTAGGTACCAAAACCTGTCAACAAAATAAAATAATTGAAAAAATATATATGGTTGAACTATAGTCTACACCACTGGTTCTTAACCTTGGGTTACTCAGGAGTTTTGGACTGCAACTCCCAGAAGCCTTCACCACCAACTGTGCTGGCTGGGGTTTCTGGGAGTTGCAGTTCAAAAACATCCGAGTAACAAAGGTTAAGAACCACTGCTCTACACAGTATGGTACTTTTCCTTCTGAAAATCTGATCGTTATCACTAAAACACAGTGGCCCAAATCCTGTTGCTTAAAGTAGTAAAACACACTAGAGTACAGCTATTGAATCAGTGGCAATCTGATCAATCAACTTCTCCAAAAGATCCATTGATTTAAATGGGCCTACTCTAACTGTAATTTAATTTAGCATAGTAAAACACAGTTAAAGTCCATTTGAATTAATGAAATATATGGAGGAGCTGACTCACCAAATCGCCACTGATTAAATGGGCATCCCCTAGTGCAATTTACTATTATAAGTGACAGGACTTTAGCCAGTATTAACCTGAGGATGTTTGATCAAAGAACAATTCACAAGCTTTAGGAAAACATCTGCTGAAAGAAATAACTGAAAAAGTGGTATGTGCCCTTGTTAATATTAATACAAATGAACTTGAAAAATGACTTTTAAAAAAACTTCTAGGGTATCTTGTGAACTATTTCAACTTGTCTGTTTTATTCATCCATAAATACTTATTCTCAATTATATGTATTTTTGGTGTTATTCTAATTATCAAATACAGTGGTGCCTCACACAACGATGTTAATTGGTTCCAAAAAAATCAACGTTGTGTGAAACATTGTTCTGTGAAACACCATTTCACATAGGAATGCATTGAAAACCGGTTAATCCGTTCCAATTGGAACGGATTGCCATTGTTCAGTGAAAATCCCCATAGGAAACATCGTTGAGTGAAACAAATGTTTCCTTCATTGGAATGTATTGAAGCCGACTCAATACATTTCAATGCCTTTGCGAAGTCCTTTTTCGCTCCTGTAAAAGTGTCTTACAATGTTTGGACGCTGTTTTAAATGATTGCAATAGTTAGTCCACCTCCTGAAACCTATGCAAACTGATTTTGGTGTTGTTCTGACACTTCGTTAATTTATGATGATTTTTTGTTTTTTCCATTGGAAACCATTGGATGGTCTGTCTAATGGTTTCCAATGGAAAAAACAAAAAATCATCATAAATTAACGAAGTGTCAGAACAACACCAAAATCAGTTTGCATAGGTTTCAGGAGGTGGACTAACCATTGCAATCATTTAAAACAGCGTCCAAACATTGTAAGACACTTTTACAGGAGCGAAAAGGGAGGTCGGGAAAGGGCTCTTTGATCTCCGTTTGCCTTTTAAAGTTCTTCCCGACCTCCGTTTTCAAACAGCTTTCCGCCCGATATCGGAGGAAGCCCTTTGAAAGCTCCGAAGGCGCAGATCACGGCAGCAGGGACCCCCGGGGAGGTCTCCCAGGGCTTCTCTGTCTCCATGGGAGACCTCCCTGGAGGTCCCCGCAGCCACAATCGGCGCCATCAGGCTTTCTTGGGGAGTAGATTGGGCCTACCAGGGGAGGGCTTTCCCAGTAGGCACGGTCTACTCCCTGGAAAAGCCTGACGGCGCCTATTGTGGTGGCGGGGGACCCTCGGGAAGTCTCCAATGGTGACGGAGAAGCCCTGGGAGCTTCCCCGCCGCCATCGGAGACCTCCCTGGGGTCCCCTGCTGCTGTGATTGGAGGCAGCACTCACCCAGCGCTGGGAGGCTAGAGCTGGCCGGGCACCTGGCCACTCGCCCCCGGCCGCATGGAGGCAGCGGAGCACTGGCAGGCTTCGGACTGGTAAGTCCTTTTAAAAAAACTTTTCTGTGTGGGTTTTGGAGGGTGGGTTTGGACTGGGGGGGTTATGTTTCTGTGTTTTATGTGTGTGTGTGTTTTGCAGTCCCAGCATGGGACTTGCTCTTTTTATTTTTATTTTGGTATTTTTTTGAAATGCTGGAACAGATTAATTCCGTTCCCATGAATTTCAATGGGAAATGGTACTTCGACTTACGAACTTTTCAATGTACGAACGTCCTTCCAGAACGGATCAAGTTCGTAAGTCGAGGATTGACTGTATAGGACTTGACACCAATCCTCTTAAAGAGCTGTTGTTAATAACCCAGAAGATCGGTGTGCTCATTTAAAATGGAACAAATTGTCAACTTTTAGAGGAATAACTTAACAGTATACAGAACTTAACTTTTCATAACAACATGTGTTGCATCTTTGGTGACTTTTTTAAAAAGTGACCAAAATCCTATTGCCAGGATATCTCAAATGGTATAACTTTTGGTGGTGAATTTCTGCAAGTTACAAAATCAGTGTGAACACTATGTATTGTATGCTGAGCTGCAAGCTTTGGTACACAAGAAATTATGTCTACAATGACATTATAACCTGCAGAAATTCACTGTCGAAATTTATGCCATTTACTTTATGCTGGCAAAAGAACTGTGGCTAGGGAAAGATTAGATGACACCTGAAATGCATTTATTTCAAAACAGTGATTGTTAGATGGTAAATACATGCATTCAAAAAGAATCAGTGGTCCATTTATCCAACTTAAATATCCAGTTTATTTCAAATGTAAGTTGCAGGCCATTTAATATCACGTATTACAAACAATTCAGCTTAATTACCATTAAAATGAGGGTCAAGTCCTTGACAAGGGTACGACTGCTAACAGCTGAAACGTTAGAAACTGCAGGAGTATTTGGCAAAATTCCAGGCATCAACTGTGCTGGTTCACTAGGCACCACTTCAATTATAATCTTAATTAAAAACAAACAAACACAAAAATTGAATGAATTTATTTATTACGGTCAGGTGACCAGAAACACAAAAATTAAATCTACATTCTGAAAAATAACCAATAGAACTGAAACCTATCTTTTACTACAAATTAGACAGGCATTCTCCAAGTATCTATGCTATGCTTCTCACTATTGCTTTCAGTGTCTATTCAACTACAGCACATGAGGGCTCAATCACATGTTAAGAAAAGAACCACAGTTATATCAATTCTTTTCATACCTGTGTTGTACTGATGCATTTTCCCCAGAGGTCACATGCTATATATATAAGCAGGAGCATTCACATTGTTTTTAACTGGATTGATTCATTTCTTTCTATTTGAATCATTATAGTAGGCTACACTACTCTTTAATTTTGTATTGAATCATTTTCTCTACTGTTTCCTGGGGCAATCAGCCCCCCTTGTCCTTTTTTTAAAAAAATAACAAAAGTGGTATATCAGTAGAGCAACAAAGCAGTATGTCTCCTTCTGAACTAATAACAAAACCAAGTGGCTTACCAATATCTTTTTAATTTTTTTTTAAATGAAGTGGCCACAGCACCCAAAACCCCAATCTCTATGCAAAGGAAATAAATTGACCGCAATATTCACACACACTGAAATGACAGGGAATGAAGCAATTCATCATTGGTACAATTTAAAACAACCCTCCTGGCGAGGAGGAAATAAATTGCTTGCCAAGCAAATGAATCAATGTTGGTTGTGTGGCAGGGAACTAAAAATTATGAAACAATAAAAAAAAAAGTCCAAATCAGTGTAACTGGGGTTCTTTAGGCAGATGACTGAGCCCTCAGTGTTAATTACAAGTAGATCCAGCCTTTTAAGCATGAGCTTGTGGTATGTTAAGTTTCGATGGCAGAGTTTGTGTTTTTGTACAATTTCCACTCAAATGTCAAGCCACTTTGGAAAAATATATCACAAAATCATTTTAAATGAAAACCAGTAACCTAATATTTTAATATCACATTAGCAGCATAAAGTGCTTGCTTGATCTGAATAAAGCAAGTAAACAATATCATCCACTTATGTTTTCAGTTGTGCTGCTTTTTAAAAATTATGGTGTGAGATGCTTTAAGTCCCTGACTTGGGAAAAAGTTAGAATAATTCATACGTTAGAATGTTTACATCATGACATAACATTTTTGGATATGTGCTTATTCCTTTAGAAGAGTTTTCCTTTGGATGCATCTGGAAGAGGTGAATGGTTTAAATTCTCTTTGTTCTGAGTTTCCATGGGTTTTTAGGTGGATTATAAATCACCACTATCATCCTGTTAATGATCAGCTCCTCCTTCCCCAGGAAATCCAGTTTCAAGAGAAATATATTAGCTGCACATACCCATTTTACATAATGTGTTGTCTTCCCTCAGATACTATTTTTTGCCTCACCCATAATAAAAAATGTGGATGTTCTATTTTAAAAGACTATTCTTTAAGGAATTTATTTCCCAACTTTTGCAGATGCTTCAGTGTCATTAAGACAGTACTTAGCAAGCAGCCAAAACAAAAAACAAACAAACAAAAAAGAAGTATACAAGAACAGTAAAACAATGATAAGGATAACAAAAAAAAACCCCAAGCCAATTATTTAACATTCTATTTTAAAATAATTATCTAGTTTTAAAAAGGGACCAGATATTACAGAAAGGTTATCTAGAGACTGAGAGGAAAAAAAGAGATTACCTACCTGTAACCATAGTTCTTCTAGTGGTCCTCTGTGAATTCACACAAATGAGTTGTTCTGCGCCTGTGCCCGGCTGCGTCCTTACCTAGACACGAGGGCGCTCTCTACCTTAGTACATGCGCTCGTAATCTCTAGATTAAACCACTGTAACGCGCTCTACGTGGGGCTTCCTTTGAAGCTGACGCGGAAACTTCAGGTGGTGCAGAACGCGGCGGCCAGACTCCTCACTGGAGTGAGAAAATACCATCATATTTCTCATATCCTGGCCAAGCTGCACTGGCTGCCCATCCGTTTCCGCGTCAACTTCAAAGTGTTAATGCTTACATACAAGGCCCTAAATGGTTTAGGACCTCGATATTTGGCGGAACGCCTGCTCCCACCTAGATCTACCCGGATCACCCGCACGAGTCAGGAGGTGAGGCTGAGGAGCCTAACGCCGAGGGAGGCCCAGAAGGAAAGAACACGAAATCGGGGCTTCTCGGTGGTGGCTCCTCGCCTCTGGAATAACCTTCCTCCAGCGATTTGTGCGGCCCCTACGCTGGGCATATTTAAGAGTCAATTAAAAACATGGCTATATGTTCAGGCCTTCCCTCCTGTCAATACTTAATTTCCTTTCTCTTTCCATTTATTATTTGTTTTATTATATGTGGTGGTGTTTATCTGTAAAAATTTTATGCTTCACTGTATACTTTCTATGGAAGCTGCTCAGAGTGGTCGATTTGACCAGATGAGCGGGATATAAATCAATCAATCAATCAATCAATCAATCAATCAATCAATCAATCAACCAACCAACCAATCAAATAAATAAATAAATAAATAAATAAATAAATAAATAAATAAATAAATAAATAAATGTCTCGGAAGATTATATAGCTTAAAAGTACAAAGTTAGTGGGACGTTCCCCTGTGGAGCGCATGCTCTGCCCACCTAAGATTCTCCTCAGTCCCTAGAATTTGTCCGCCAGGCAGAAGAATCATTTAATATATCCTGTGACAGACAGAGCGGAGGATGGGTGGGATGTGTGAATTCACAGAGGACCACTAGAAGAACTATGGTTACAGGTAGGTAACCTCTTTTACTTCTTCCTGGCCTCTGTGAATGGGTGACTGGCAAGCTTCACTTACCGAATGGTGGAATGTCACAGTAGGAAGGATACCAATACAAATCTGCCAAATCCAGCATCATTGCGTGCTCTCACAACTAGGTGGTAATACCTGACAAAGGTCAATGAGGTAGACCATGCTACAGCATGACAGATGTTAGGAATCTCGATTCCATGCTGGGAGGCAGTAGATGTTGACAGCGCTCTAGTGAAATGTGCATTCAAATGATCAGGAGGTAGTTTGCCTGATAGTTCATATGCCAGAGAAATAGTTTGGACTATTCATCTGGAAATGGATTGTGATGAGGCTGGGCCTCCCTTGTGAAGTCCATGGAAACATATGAAAAGTCTGTTAGCTTTCCCGAAAGCCTTAGTTCTGTCAATATAAAATGCAAGAGAGCATCTTACGTCTAGCATGTGGAGCATGCACTCTAGAGAGATTGATGGTGATGGGAAAAACGATGGTAATATAATTGGTTTAGATGAAATTCTGATACAATCTTGGGCAGAAAAGAGACATCAAAATACAAAGTCACCTTGTCTGGATGAAATTAAATAAAGGGTGGTTCAGAACAAAGAGCAGCAAACTCACTAACTCTTTTAGCAGATGTTATAGCCACCAGAAAAGATGGCTTTAGAGAAAGCAACCTAAGATTTGAAGAGGCCTTCAATGTATTCACGAAGGCTTTCACGGACAGGATCTAATGGTTGTTGTGGATTTTTTGGGCTATTTGTTCGTGTTCTGAAGGTTGTTCTTCCTAACGTTTCTCCAGTCTCTGTGGCCGGCATCTTCAGAGGACAGAGCACAGAGTCTGTCAAGTTCAATGATGGAAGTTCAAGTTCAACGATGGAAGGTCTGGATGGTAGATCATCCCATCGTTCTGAGTTAGAAGGTCAGGAACTGGAGAGAGTCTAAACAAGTCTATCAACATCGACCTGAGGAGAGTGAACCATAGTTGCCTCGGCCACCAGGGAGCGAAGAGGATCGCATTCAATTGAAAGTGTCAGAGGTGGATAATTGTCTGTTGTATGAGTGGAACTGGTGGGAATAGACAAAGTAATTACCTGTTCAAATCCATCATGAGCGCCTCCCCGATGGAGTTCTCATCTGCTCTGGCTCGAGAGCAACAGACAACGCATTTGGCATTCCTACTCGAAGCAAAGACATTGATGGTAGGTCCTCTCCAATGGCGACAGAGTTGATCAAAATGGTATCCTTGAGGGACCACTCGTGAATCCTTGATGTCATACGGCTGAGATGATCTGCTATGTAATTGTTGTCTGTGGAAATATGTACTGCAATAGGGAAGATGTGATCTTGGTAACACCATTCCCACAGGTCGATGGCAAGGTACAGGAGGGATAAAGAATGTGTTCCTCCCTGTTTGGTTACATAAGACAGGGCAGTTGTATTGTCCATTGCCACTTGCACCACTCAACACTCGATGATTGGGAGAAAGGCATGGAAAGCTCTGATGATTGCTAAGAGCTTGAGATGGTTGATGTGAAGTAATTGTTCTTGTCTTGTCCATAGGCCATGAATTTTGTGATGAAGACAATGTGCTCCCCAGCCAGATGGGCTGGAGTCGGTGGTGACCTGCACTGTTGGATGGAAGAGCAGGAATGGTCGTCCGACATGGAGGTTCGAATCAATGTCCATCAAGTGAGTTGACTGGCTAACTCTGGTGTCACAGTCAATTTAATGGATGAATGGTCTATCACAGGGTTGAATAGTGGCAGGTACCACGACTGGAGTGACCTCATTTTGAGTCGGGCATGCTGGAATACCAATGAACCCAAGGTGGTGTTGAACATGATGAGCTGGAATTGAAGTTTCAGATCAAAAGGGGCAAATTTCCTTCTTTAACCTTATAACTTGTTCCAGGGGGATGAAGGCCCTGGCTTGCATGGAGTCGAAGAGGGCTCCAATGTAGGTGACTGTCTGTGGTGGTTCGAGGTGAGATTTTGTATAGTTTACTTTGAGTCCGAGGTTCTGAAGTATGTCGAATGTGATGGTTGTAGCTCTCATAGCATTTTGGTACGACATTGCAACTTTCAGCAAGTCGTCTATGTATGGGTAGATGTTTATACCCTGAAGGCCGAGATGCACTGCGACTGGTGCCATGCACTTTGTGAAAGTCATCGACGTCATGGAAAGTCCAAATGGTAGGGAACAGAATTGGCACATGTTGTCAAATTGAAATCTGATAAATTTTTGATGAGATGGATGGATTGAAATATAGAAGTAAGCATCCTGTAGACCGATCACAACAAACTATTCTCCCCTTTATCCAGGGTTTTTGAAAAGGCTGGCATCGATGGGAATGTTTTTGATTCCGAAAGGATGATGTTGATGGTGGTGAACCTTGAAAGGACCTGTCAACTGGTTGTGATCTGAATTGTCGATATGGCTGGAATCTCTGATACGACTGTTGTTGAAATGATTGTGGATAGAATTGAGTCTGTCTGGATTGAGGTTGCTGGTATCGAAAGGATTATTGGTTGGTGTATGATCTTGCCGTTTTCCATATTTTATAAAGGTTATCTATAGTCTCTTCTGTTTTCTGATTAAAGAGACCTGTGCCGTCAAATGGAAGGTCTTCTATCCTTGACTTGGCATCATCAGACAGTCCAGTGGATCTAAGCCAGGTGTGTCAGCGAAATGCTATCGAGGATGCTAGGGTCTTTGATGCTGCATCGGCTGCATGTCTAGCTGTAATCCTTTGTAGTTTTGCCAGCAAGGTGATTGATTCAGGTGCGGATTTCAGTATTGGGAGAATTTTGTTCCAAAATTAGCGCTGATAAGCGCCCATTGCCACTTGATAGATGGTGACTCGAAATGAAAAGGATTGGAGCGAATAAATTCTTCTACCAATGATGTCAATTTTCCGACCCTCCTTATACGAGTAGTAGGGGCCACTGAAGACTTATTTCTGGCTCTGGACTAGTTGGACTCAACAATTATAGAATTGGGAGGAGGATGTTTGGCCAAAAACTCGGTGTCTGTTCCATGCGTCTTGTACAGGTTTTCAGTCCGTCTTGAGATTTGTACTGTAGATGGTGGCTTGTCCCATGCTTCCTTGATTAGTTTGAGCATCAATGGAATAAAAGTAAGACTAAGTGGAGGTGTCCTTTCTTGATTAATATTGCAGAAGATTAAATCTCCTTCAGGTGATGGAGGTTCTTCAACATGTAGTTGTAGGGATTTAGCCATTCTGGATATCATCTGTGAATAAGAAGTGAAATCCTCTGAAGGAGATGAAGGATGATTATCGATAGCATCTGAGATTGGTTTAGGGAGGTTGGATGGTAAGGTAGTGTGTATTGCACACGCTTCGGTTCTTAATAATATGAATGTCCTTGGTATGCTTCCATGTGATATGGATTGCAATACAGGACAACTTCCTCCACATCAAAATGATGGTACCATGGAAAATTGGTATACTGGTAGTACTCTCTGTACAGAGGCATATATAGAGGAGGAGAAATATGCTTCCGTTTCTCCCAAAGTTTTCAGGGAGAGTGTTGAGGAAGAGTCTGATCCTGAAAGTTGGATTTCAATCACCCACCCTGATGCAGGGCTAAAATGGGTCGAGGCCTGGCTGGATGGTGCATCAGCCACCATGAGGCCAGTGTGCCTCCGTTCCTCCCGATGCCCTTGGGGAGAGTGCCGAGGAGAGCCCAATCCTGAAAGCTGGACCTCAATCACCAGCCCTGATGCAGGGCCAGAATGGGCCGAGGCCTGGCTGGATGGCGCATCAGCCACCAAGAGGCCAGTGTGCCTCCGTTCCTCCTGATGCCCTCAGGGAGAGTGCCAAGGAGAGCATGATCCTGAAAGTTGGACCTCAATCGCCTGCCCTGACGCAAGGCTAGAATGGGCCAAGGCCTGGCTGGATGGTGCATCAGCCATTGAGAGGCCAGTGTGGGGAGATAGGTTACCAGTTGACCATGAGCCTTTTTTGTTCATGGCTGTCTCCCAAAGGTGGGATTGGAGCCTTTGCTTAAGTGCCGGCTTGGTCAATTTTTTACATGCCACACAAGAATGGGTTGGGTGTTGCTCGCCCAAGCAGAATAAACAGCATTCATGGGCATCAGATGAGGTCTTATTTGAACAGCCGACATACCTTTTAAAAGGAGCTATTGAGGCCATAAAGAGCGGGAAAACAGAGGGAAAGATGGTTGAAGAGATGGGGAAGGGGCGAGAAGCCAAAAGTGGGAAAGGCAAAGAAACAGAACTAACTGACAAGGGAACATTGATTACTTGATTGGAAAATAGGAAGGTATCAATTTAGGTGTTGATTAGAAGAGGAAATACTAATATAGTTGCTAAAAATCGCTCAGAAACACGCTGTATTCTTCTGGAGATCTGATCAGCATGGCGAAAAAAAAGAAGTGAGGGGAATCTTAGGTGGGCGGAGCATATGCTCCATAGGGGGACGTCCCACTAATTTTGTACTGTAAGCTCTAAAATCTTCCAAGACATTCAGTGCAGGCGCAGAACAACCCATCTGTGTGCATTCACAGAGGCCACAAAGAAGAACTATGAATTTGGTAAAATGAAATATTTGCCATGTGGCTGTTCTATATAACAGGGGGCAAACCTGCAGAACCCAGTATTTTTTCTACCAAATGTGAGATCTGATTTGAGCAAATCTACTCCAAATTTCAACATGAATTAGCATCTAAGAGGTTGAAATCTTACCAGAGAAATGGAAAAAATAACATCTATAGCAAACAATTAATGAATATTTCTTTAAATAATCTTAGTTTGAAAGCAAACCTGTTCGCTGTTGAGATTGTTTATTTTGTCAATGGCAAATTCAAACTGGATGCTGTATGTGCCCGCTTTCTCTGGAACCACTTTATCCCTAAATTAGAAATAATGAGTTTAAGTTACAAGTAAAAAATTATTTATAGTTTTGAACACTTCTGGTGATTAAAACTGAAAGCATTATAAGGACTGGATTGAATGAAATATTCATTTTTTTCATCTGAATATGTTCTGTCAGAGAAATAAAACAAACATGCTAGCCGATGTGGAATAGTTCAGTCCATGCAAAACAAGCAGATGTAGCACTCGATGAAAGCTGTAGAATCAATACTGGGTGCCTGAAGCCAAGCCTTGTTGAAAAAATCTATATATTTATTTGTTTATTTACTTATTTATTTCATTTCATTTCATTTGTATCCATCCATCTAGTTACAGAGCACTACTATGGATGGATAACAAAAATAGTAAGAGAGTAAGAGTAACAGCAAAACAATAACAACTCACCCTCAACATAAATCTATGAATAATAATATTAAAAACCCCAATGAAAAGAACACCTAGACAACGGCAAACAACTATACATTTCATCTGGAAACATACAGAGGGGAAGTAGCAGCTAACAGTGAAAGCCTCAAAGCATCAACATCAAATGCACATCCATTCATTAGCTACCATTCCACCCCTCCCAGATTAAAATCAAAAAACTTTTTTTTCAGAACATCTGTGAATACTGAAGGATTAGCAGAGAATGCAGGAGAATGTGGAAAGAAAAAAAACCCAAAATACTCAATTTCTTAAAATGGATGGAACCTGAGGAAAGTCTAAACCCTGGCCACATAAGCAACTGGGTTGCTTGGAAATCACTTAACAGGCTATGGATTGAATTTTGCCCCACACCATGTACTATGGAATATATGCTAACTGACCCAAATACTCTTTATATTGCCTGCCACTGAGCAAATTTTATCTCATATATTTCTTAATTGCACTGTCATGCTTCTCACATGAACATGAAAAATAAAAAGCATGGAATATATTTCTAAAATTTCAGATTAGAAGAGTATCAGCTATCAAACCGTCTTGAGAAATAAAAATTGAAATGGTGATACACTTATATATTTGCCTCATACATTTCTTTTTCTTAGAAGAATAAAGTATTTAAAGTTAAATCAGAATCATTAGAACCCAATGGAACCTGTTTACCTGAAATGGAAGAAACTATCTTCTGTATCATCTTTTGTTTTGGTGCAGCCAAGTGTCGTGACCTTAAAAGAAAAAATAAACACATGTAAGGGCCCCAATAATCTAACATATTTTAAAATAATCTTACTAAATTAGCACTTTCAAAATATTTATGTGCAAGTTAAATAAATAAACCACAATGGCAGAGAAAGCCACTTACTTAACTAAGACTCTCCAGTGGGATTTCTTCCCTCTACTTCTATTTTGAAGTTCACTGATTTTTGTCCTTTTACCAAAAGTCAAGACAATACACTCTCTTAATAGAGATGTATTTACCTTTTTACAATATTTTTGAGGTGCTTCCAATAAAAACAAAAACAAATGAATACAAAGCAGCATCTTAAAACCACAAATATTAATATAACATAAAACCAGGAGAACAACAACAATGTGAATGCCAGACAAGCCCTCCTAAGGAAGTTTTTTTCTGTCATTTTTTCACACATGTCCCTCACTTTACAAGGAAACCTGGGCATGGGCCTTAAAAAACTTCATGGTCCAGGCTGGTACTTGTGCAGGCAAGCAATCCTTCAATCAATTTGGTCTCAAGCCATTTAGGACTTTGAAAGTTAACACCTGCACTTTGAAACATGGGTTGAAAGCCAGTGGAAAAGATAAAATACTGGTGTAATATGATACTATGCACAGGGTTTTCTCTACTCCTAACAATTGAAATGCCTCCTTAATGCTAATTACTGGCAGGAAGAAATAAGATGAAATATGCTCATATATTTAGTCTTAACCTTTTGCTTTTGGCTTTGCCAAGTACTGGAATGTAGTCCCTAAGAATTTTTTTTCTGAAATTGAATTTTTTCTCTTGGAGTGAGAGATTGGCTTCCTCTGCTTTAAATTCTTCATGAGAGGGTAATACAGTGGTGCCTCGCATAACGATGTTAATTGGTTTCATTAAAAAATTGTTATGTGAAAACATCGTTAAGTGAAACACCATTTCCCATAGGAATGCATTGAAAACCGGTTAATTCGTTCCAATAGGAGCCTATTCAATACATTTCAATGGTGAAAAAAAATCACTTAAAATTCAAAAAGACTCAGAACGAAGCCAAATTACTTTATTGAAGGTTTTATTCGGTGCACTAACGATTCCAAGCATTTTAAACATTTTTTAAACATTTTAGAATATTTTTAAAATAGCGAAAACAGGGTTGTCAAAAAAAAAACGTTAAGCGAAACAGGGGACCTAAAACTGTCATCGTTAAGTGAAGCAGGGTCCCAAACATCGTTATGCGAAAATCCCCCATAGGAAACATCGTTAGGTGAGGCGGCAAAATTTCCAGCAAAGGCCATCGTTATGCGAATTCATCATTGAGCGAGGCACTCGTTAAGCGAGGCACCACTGTATTCATATTATGGCAGGCATTAGTTTACAGTTCCTTACATGCTGTAACCATTTGTTTCACCTTCCCAAATAAATACTGATGTTTTCTATTACTTACATTTTGAGATAGACTACTATTCCCTTCCCAGATCTTCATACACATTCTTCCTGGATTTATGTTTGTAATAATGTTGTCACCTTCAGAAACAACACTAACCATGAAATCTGTGGGGAGGGGGAAAAGATTTTCTTCACAAAATATGGAACGAAAATATTAATGAGTGAGGCACACAAGTATAAAAGTGTAAGGTGTAATTATATATATATATATATTTAACTTATATGTGACACATACAGAATTTCTGCATTTGTGCAGAGGATAACCCTGGAATATTCCAGAATTTAAGAAGATTAGGTGGTAGCCCTTCCCTCCCCTTGTACCACACAGGACAAAAAAAGCGAAAGAAGAAACCAGAGGACTAGCTATCCTAGACTGGATCCTAACCAAGAGAGAAAACTTGGCTAAAGTAGTGGCAGCAAAAGGAACACTGGGGGAGAATGATCATGTTCTACTTCAGTTCTTGATTTCAAAAGAAACAAAAGCAGAGTGTAACTACACATATATATTGGACATCAGTAACACAAATTTTAATAAACTCAGAACAATGATAGGTAAGGTCCCATGGCAGGAAATCCTAACAGAAAAAGGAGTCCAAGATGGGAGAATTTCTTTAAAAAGGAGATTCTAAAGGCACGACTACAAACAAATCCAACAAGAAAAAAAGATGAAAGATACCAAAAAAGACCAATGTGACTTCACAAAAAGCTCAGAGAGGAAATGGAAATAAACAGGGCAAGAGACACTAAAAGCCGCCTAGAGTGGTCCTATGTGATTCAGATAGGCGGGATATAAATTAAATAAATAAATAATAAATAAATAAATATAGCAGTAGCAAAAGGCAGAGAAAAGAAACTGGTTCAGCTACTCAATGGGAATAGGAAAATGATCACAGATGACAAAGGCAGAAGTATTCAGTTCCTACTTCAGCTTGGTTTTCTCCAAAAAGACAGTGGAGGCTCCCACTCCAGACTAGGCAGTGCAGGGAGCGCCGCCCCGTTCTTCTCTCCTTGCCTCCCCTGCCTTCTCTTTTTTTCCCTTCCCTTCCTTCTCGCTGTCTCGCTGTCTTTCAAGCGGGCGGAGCTCAGGGCCCTTGGCAGCCAATCCCGGCTGTCCAGCCTTGGGCTCCGTTGGGGCGAGGGGAAGGGGAACGTGCACCCACGGAGCAGAGAGGGCTCCGGGGCTGACTCCTCAGACCAGCAGGCTCCGGTCGTGGCTGCTCCTGTTCCTGCTGCTGCTGCTCCGCTGCTGCCAGGCTCCCACTCCAGACTAGGCAGCACAGGGAGCGCGGCCCCGCTCTCCTTGCCTCCCCTGCCTTCCCTCTTTTTTTCCCTTCCCTTCCTTCTCGCTCTCTCCCAAGCCAGGCTGAAGCGAGCGGAGCTCAGAGCCCTTGGCGGCCAATCCCGGCCGTCTGGCCTTGGGCTCCGTTGGGGCGAGGGGAAGGGGAATGTGCACTCACACACACATGCGCACGCACGCACAAACACACACACCACACACTCGGTGGAGGAAAACAGTGGTGGGCTCAGGTAGGCAGGAGAGAAAAAAAAGAGAGAAGAAATACCTCCCTCGACAAGGAGAGCAGATGAGAACATTGCTCCTTCTCGCTTTTGCAATGCAAAGTTTAAAAAGGGTCCGGAAACTTTTCTTGAACAGCTGATACGCAGTTTCAAAATGGTCACCCGCTGTTTTGCCTCCCTTAAGAGGCACCGAAAATGGCCGCCCCCATGGAGGATCTTCGCTTAAAGTTAGTTTTGAAGCCCATAGGAACGCATTAAATGTGTTTTAATGCATTTCTATGGGCTTTTAAAAATCACTTAACGATTAAATCACTTAGCGACGTTTTTTCCGGAATGGATTAATGTCGCTAAGTGAGGCACCACTGTAATTTATAATTTGCAGTTACAGTGTTACAGAGGGGCCTATCTATTACCTTCACATTTATATACTTTATCTTAAAATGGGAATGAACAGTTGTGGCATCCACCCAAGTCATGACTATTCATATGCTATAGGCATAGACCAATGGGAGTGCTGGAGGGGTAGAGTCATGAGATATAAAAAACTCAGCAGGAGGAGGAGATAGAGAGATAGGGAGTTAGAGTTGTACAGATTGAAAGTTTTGGGAGTTTGGGCAGGAGAGTGGTGCTTGAGAGGGATAAAGGAGAATGTTTGTTTAAGAGCTAACAACATTGCTTATTCTATCCACATCTGTAACAATAAACAATTTCTATTTGGTTCTTTTAAAATGGCATATGGCCTGGACATCTACTGTGTTTCCCCAAAAATATGACAGGGTTTTATATTAATGTTTGGTCCAAAAACGCATTAGGGCTTATTTTCAGGGGATGTTTATTTTTTCCATGTACAACAATCTACATGTATTCAAATAGAGTCACTTCTTCTTCTTCTGGTTGCTGCATAATGGTGGATGGCGGGGTTTCATTTAAATGGGGCTTATTTTTGAGATAGGGCTTATATTATGAGCATCCTGAAAAGTCATACCAGGCCTTATTTTCTTGTTAGGTCTTATTTTCGGGGAAACAGGGTATCATTAATAATAGGTAATGTTGATGTAATCAACTAGTGGCAGCTGAGGGGCACACAGTATGAGCTCTTAGTTTCGTGAAACAAGAAGGGACCATGTGGAGATTGTGACAACAGTACAGTGGTGCCTCGCTTAACGGGCAGTCTGTTTAGTGATGAAACCGCATAGCGATGAAGATTTTGCGATTGCAAAAGCGATCGCATTGCAATGTTTTAAATGGTTTTTTTCGCTTTGCGATGATAGGTTCCCTGTTTCATTTACCGATCATCGCAAAGTGGTGATTTTTTAACAGCTGATCAGCGGTTCCAAAATGGCCACCGGGTAAAAAAAATGACCGCCCGCTGTGTTTTCGCATGGATTCCTTGTTTAAGAGGCAGCGAAAATGGCCACCGTATGGAGGATGTTCGCTTTAAGGTCAGTTTTTTGCCCATAGGAACGCATTAAACAGGTTTTAATACATTTCTATGGGCTTTTTAAAATCGCATAGTGACGAAATTGCTTAGCAGCGATTTTTGCTGCATGGATTAACGTCGCTATGCGAGGCACCACTGTATTCTCTTGAAATGTGACAAATAAAGGATAGGAAGACTAACACTACCAGTGTTTGATAGTTAAGGTTAGACTAGTTACTCCCCAAACTTAGATCCCTAGATGTTTTGGGATACAACTTCCAGAATCCCTGGCACCAAGGCAAATTGGCTAGTGTTGATGGGAGTTGAAGTCCAACAACAATCTGGATTTGAGGACTATCGTGTAAGACAAAGAAAAGTGGTAAAGCCTTTATAAATGGCTGGATCAAAATGCAAAATCACTACTCACCTGGAAAAATGCCTCCAGCTGCAAAGGTAGCATTCTGGTCATATTTGACATTTAAACGTACAGGCTTATCAGGATCAGGCAGAACATTTAATTTTATTATTAAACTGTCTAGTGTGTTCTTGTTGTATGAGGCTTTAAACTGCAGTGTATGTTCTCCCCTGTAAAACATGATAGCAGTTAATCTCTACCTATGTTTTCTAAAAGGTTGCTATTTAAACAGACGTATATGAAGCCATGAGTCATCTAGAACAACTGGGAGTATCTTCCACATCCATAGAGTTGGATGACATCAATATTGGATGACAAATTGGCTGTTTTCTTTCCTTTTCATTGGATATAGGTGTAGCTTGTAGACATCCTGAGTAGGTGCCAGGAATTAGAAATGACCTAGGTGACCACTCAAAAGCAATTGGAGGTTGTACTATTAAACATGGAACAGTACTAAATTGCTCTAAATGAAGTTGAATGTTCCCAACCTTTGTTAAGAAGCAGGATCATAGCTTTGGTATGTTACTAAATCTAGTGTTACAAACTATACTATGCATCCACAGGGTCCTCTATCAGCTTTGACTGGTTGTGCTTCTTGGGCAGAGAGATGACCAGTCCAGTTATCCATAGCCTATACTACTGTATTTTGATGTGTATAAAATGACACTTTTTCCTAAAACAATTAAAGGAAAAATTGAGAGTCGTTTTCTAAATGGAAGTAAGGAGAGATCAATGCGCTTTGATCCCTGCTTTTCCCCTCCACATTTTGCAAAGAAAATGTTTGCAATGAAAATGTAGGAAGAAAGCAGGAATCACTTCCCCCCTCCATTTTCTTTGCAAAATGTGGAAGGGGAAAGCTGCTTTTTGCAACGAAAGTGTTGGGGGAAAGCAGGAATCATTTCCCCCCTTCACTTGCTTTGGAAAATGTGGAGGAGGAAAGCTGCTTTTTGCAATGAAAGTGTAGGGGAGAGCAGGAATCACTTTCCCCCTCCATTTTCTTTGCAAAATATGGAGGGGGAAAGCAGCTTTTTGCAAAGGAAGTGTAGGGGGAAACCTCCACCTTCTTGCAAAGAAAGAAATTTTGGGTTAGAAAAATGTGGGGGGGTGTCTTATACAGGGTGGGGTGTCTTATACATGGAAAAATATAGTATTTGGGCTGCATTACAGCAACACATTGCATGGAGAAAGACATTTGAAAACAGCAAGTTGTTCAGAATACAGCAGACTATTAACTGCAAAACAGCTATGATGTATGCATCATGCTGGTGTCAAAATATTTTCACTGGTTCCCAGTTTGTTTTGTAGGCAGAATTTTCCTGGCCTTTAAAGTATTAACTAGCTTAGAATCTTCATCATTCCCACCATTGTCACCAGGGCATTTGATAGGGAAACAGGAGAGGGCCTTCTTTGTTGCGGCCCCCAGACTTTGGAACTCCCTTTCACAAGAGGCCAGGATGGCCCATTTTTGCTATCCTTATGTAAGGAGGCAAAGATCTTTCTCTTCAAACAAGGTTCCCCTTAGTGACTGTCTGCTGAGCGGGGTTGTTAAATGGATTGTCGTGCTTTGAATGTGTTTTTGCTCTTGTTTTTGTTTACTGTGTTGTAGTGTGGTATTTGACCCTTTCTAGTATTTGTACACATACTGTTTTTAGCTTTAAATATTGTTTTTTTTATGACATGAGATGTCTTGGGTCCTTTTAAAGAAGAAAGGCAGGAAATAAATAAATAAATAAATAAATAAATAAATAAATAAATAAATAAATAAATAAATAAATAAATAAATAAATATGGAGACCTTTTTCATTAAGTGTTCTGATCTGTGTTCTGGCTCCTTTCCCCTCCTGCCGAGCGCGCAGGGGTGTCTGTGCCGGCGATCGGCCAGGAGGAGAAAGGAAGGCTCCTTTCCCCTCCTGCCGAGCGCGCAGGGGCGTCTGTGCCGGCGATCGGCCAGGAGGGGAAAGGAAGGCTCCTTTCCCCTCCTGCCGAGCGCGCAGGGGCATCTATGCCGGCGATCGGCCAGGAGGGGAAAGGAAGGCTCCTTTCCCCTCCTGCCGAGCGCGCAGGGGCGTCTGTGCCGGCGATCGGCCAGGAGGGGAAAGGAAGGCTCCTTTCCCCTCCTGCCGAGCGCGCAGGGGCTTCTCTGGCCGGCGATCGGCCAGGAGGAGAAAGGAAGGCTCCTCTCCCCTTCTGCCGAGCGCGCAGGGGCGTCTGTGCCGGCGATAGGCCAGGAGGGGAAAGGAAGGCTCCTTTCCCCTCCTGCCGAGCACGCAGGGGCGTCTGTGCCGGCGATCGGCCAGGAGGGGAAAGGAAGGCTCCTTTCCCCTCCTGCCGAGCGCGCAGGGGCTTCTCTGGCCGGCGATCGGCCAGGAGGAGAAAGGAAGGCTCCTCTCCCCTTCTGCCGAGCGCGCAGGGGCTTCTGTGCCGGCGATCGGCCAATAGGGGAAAGGAAGGCTCCTTTCCCCTCCTGCCGAGCGCGCAGGGGCTTCTCTGGCCGGCGATCGGCCAGGAGGAGAAAGGAAGGCTCCTTTCCCCTCCTGCCGAACGCCCTTCTGGCCGGCGATCGCGATCGGCCAGGAGGGGAAAAGAAGCCTCCTTTCCCCTCCTGCCGAGCGCGCAGGGGCTTCTCTGGCCGGCGACTGGCCAGGAGGAGAAAGGAAGGCTCCTTTCCCCTCCTGCCGAACGCCCGCCAACTTTTTCCCCCAGCTGACTGGCGGGAGATTCGGAAGAAGCCCCTCCAGTCAGCTGGGGGAAATGGAGCCTATGGGGAAAAATCGCAAAGCGATTTTTCCCCATAGGAAACAACGTTATGCGATCACAAAAGTGATCGCAAAATCTTCTTCGTTAAGTGAATTCCTCGTTAAACGGGGCACCCGTTAAGCGAGGCACCACTGTATTGTTGTTCTTGAGTTTTGTTTTTACAATTTGCTCCTGTTGCTTTCTCTATGTTATTTTGTTTCATTTTTGCTAATTTTCTTTTGTATTAAATTTTTAATCCTCTTTTGACTGTGACACACACTACCTTTGTTCTTTTTAACCCAGACACGGTACACTGAGGATAAAATGCTATTAGGGAATCTACAAGAAAAACTCTTCTAAAATCATATCATAAGATTCCTGTATACTATATAATCAAGATGGGGTAGAAGAGCACAGGTAAAAGAGCAGGCAGGGATCAACATGCAGAACATATATGTAACCAAGAGAGAAAGAAACTTGCTTCAGACCCAAGCTATAAGTATGTTAACCCAGGTGACATTTAAAGGACAGTACAACTAAATATACAAGTGATAAGAACAGCCTTACAATGAATCTACGGGCTTTTCCTTTTTAGACTAATTCCCGTCAGCAAATGACAAAGTGCAACCGTTGGTGAGCCTCTGCTCTTCCATCCTATCTTCCATTATTCAAAATGGAGCTTCTTGATAAACAGTAGCCCTGATGCTCAATCTTTTGTACTGCTACTTCGATGCATATAACAATGGCAAAATAACAATTTGCAAAGTAAAAATATATACACAGATTCTTTAACAGTACTACAGATTCTGAAATATGTTTGAAGGGGTTTCGATCACTTACCTGGGAGCATGAATACTAACAACTCCAAAATTTGCACTACCATTTTCATCTGTTTTGCGCAGAGGATTTGAAGGCATAATCTGTCAAGAAAATTGATTTTTTTCCCATTTGAAGCTTCCACAGATTTTTCTATTTAGATGTTCATCTGACTAGTGCAATTCATACGCTTAAAATTGTAAGAGCGAAACTTTCCATGTTAATTGATCACATATCCTTAACATTTCCTTTTCAGGATAGGCAATATATAAGAAATAAGCCCTATGCTTCCAACTTCTTCTTTCCTGAATCCAAACTGATGGTTGGCTCTGGCTAAACAGTTATGTAATCATAAACATATAAACAATTGGAGGGACATCCGGTGATTGATTATAGGTTCACTATAGTCAAACTTTTTATTCTTACTTCCAAAGCCCTGTATGGCCTTGAGCTATCATTGTGTACTTATAACTTCTTCAGCTTTATCATTCTTAGACATTCAAAGGTATTCAGTTCCCTCAAAACCCCCACTTGTTACCCATTCTTCCCCTATGCAGAAGACTGGACTATAGACTTGATGGAAAGGTGAGTCCTAAGGGTGGATTTGGAAAAAAAAATAAGAGAAGAAAGGAGCCTCTTAGCACAGTAGTTAAACTGCTGTTGTAGCCAAAATTATGGTCACAACCCACGTTCAGTCCTAGGTAGCCTGCTCGAGGTTCACTCAGCCTTCCATCCTTCTGAGGTTGGAAAATTGAGTACTCAGCTCATGAGGAGGCGGGATGTGTAGCCTGTATAATTAAACTGTAAAGTGCTCAGAGAGTGCTTTAAGCACTATGGGGTGATACAGTGGTGCCTCGCTTAATGAGCGCACCATCTAATGACGAATCCGCATAGCGATGCGGATTTTGTGATGGTTTTTGCGATCGCATTGCGATGTTTTAATAGGTAAAACATCGCATTGCGATGATCGGTAAGCGTTTCGCTTACCGATCTTCGCATTGCGATGTTTCGGAAACAGCTGATTGGTGGTTCCAAAATGGCCGCCGGAAGAAGAAAATGGCTGCCCACAGCGTTTTCGCGACGATTCCTCGCTTACCAAGGCGGCGAAAATGGCGGCCCTATGGAGGATTCCTGCTTAGCGGTGAGTTTATCCCCCATAGGAACGCATTAAACGGAGTTTAATGCATTCCTATGGGGTTTTTCTTTCCTTATAGCAATGTTTCCAGATAGCGACGATATATCCGGAACGGATTATCGTCGCTATGTGGGGCACCACTGTATATAAGAAGCACCCTACTTTTTCTTTTTGCATCCTACATTTTTATGCACACCCTTTACCATGATTTTCCCTCCTCCAATTTCACCATTTTCAGATATTCAAAGGGATCCTGTGCCTTCATAATCCACCACTCATTATTACCTCTTATCCTTCATACTTGAAATTGCATCTCAAAAGAACTGTATGATGCTACATCTCTTATTCTGTTACATTCCCTCTGAAGATCCATCTTTACAACAGGTGTATAATATAACCCTTTATTTTCCCGAGACCTAGTTCCCGTGCCTACTGTAAGATAAGATGCACAGACATACAAACTCTTACTCTATTTAGTTTCTGCTTTTACCTGTCTCCCACTATTTTCCCTGTCACATTTATGCCATAGACTCCTTAGAGCAGGGATCTTTCTCTGTGCACCCTGCATAGGACCAAGCATATTGATTGCTCTCTATAAATAAACTCTTAAATTTTCAAAAAACTTTAGATATACTAAGATTCCAACTATTTAAAAATATGAGATGTCGTGAGAAGTGACAGTCACATCCAAATTACCTTTACATTATTTGCTTTGACAAGGCTGATTTTGACATTAGGTTCAGAAGATGGGTTATTCCATTGATCACAGAGCTGGACTATAAGAGGTTTGAGTAGTTTCTTGCCATTAATTATTGAAACTGGCTGGAAATAGAAAACATATCACCAATCAGACCTATAAAGCATGCATTAAATTGGAGTTTTTAATTTAGTAGACCCCTGAACCTCACTATATCTGAACCACCTCTATTTTAAAAAGCCCCTTTGCTTTCATGTCCTCTGTAGATGTTAGGCCTCCAAAGGGCTTTTATGAAAAGTGATATCCCAGTCACTTCCTGTTTCTAAGGCTTTGTAAGGCTTGAAACAGTCCTTAGAGAGGGTGAAATGTTGTATAGAAGGCAAAGGGAGCCCTTACTAGCATTTGGGGGGCATATTTTATTCTAGGTGTGCTTTTGGATGCCAAGGTAATTGGAGATAATGAGTGGCTCCTTCAAGGTTTGGGGAAGGGCAAAATGGTACCCAACCCCTTGGAATATGGCTACCCCTACTATTAAATACATGTTATTCATGCTTGTCATTAATTGCTAATTTATAATGAAAAACTACATATATGGAAAATTCACTTCCTAATACCACCTGGCATTTTAAGGTTAGGGCTCCTTTTGTTCCACTATCCCTTTTCATTCTGAAGACTATGTTAAGTACTTAATATTAACAAACCTTACCAAATCAAATCATACAGCTAGTGCAACTATCTTCGTAGCATGCTTTAGTTAATGTCATATGATGTTGACTTACTTCCTCTGATTCTGGCCAATCCGCAAGGGTCAATTTTGCTGGTGGTCCTGCAATCAAATTTAATCTCAAGAAATGAGAAAGTTCACGCCAGGCAATGCACAGTTCTTTGGTTTCAGGAGGGCATGGCTTGAATCTAATGCCTCTGACACAAATTGTTTGTGTATTCTCCTAGAAAAATGTATATAATATAACTTCAGAGGATTTTGATCTCAGCAAAGATGGGATGAAAAAGTTATTTAGCAACAACACTATGCAAAGAAAATACATATTTCTTGTACATTTATTTAATGCACACAGGGTTAAAATTTGTACACATGAATATTTTTTGGCTCCTGCATCACCAAGGAGAACAGAGATAGGAAATGGCAGCTTCAGCATCAGGAAGGCCTACAATAGCATGTCTGTGAGACAGCAAGGTGTATAATCTCTTGAATGCCACACACCTCAGAATGTGAGACTTCATATTTTACTCCATATGTAGTAAAGTATAGAAGGGTACTCAGCTGAGAAGCATGAATCACAAAATCCTAAGCAGAGAAGCCTGAGTGCTCAGACTGGAGGGTTGCAGTCTGGAATTTACTTTAAAACATCTATATTGCTTAAAAAGGAGCTAAGGATTCTAACTTTCCAGTCCTTAATGAGTCTCCAGGCTATCCTGGGTAAAACCTAATGCCAGTGCATCAAATGCACTGAAGGAGACCCATTCAATTGCCTACCATGTCTCCTCCATAACTTCCTGGAACCAGATGCAAAGGTCCAAGAACTTAAGATTGGCCTACCCTCTGCATCCAATTACCTTTCCCCACTCCAAGCTGCTCATTTTTAATATCTCCCTTGATGAAGGGAAGATGTTAGTGAAACCTTTTACATTTGTGTGTGCCTTTGCACAATTTTGGTATTTTGCTGGCTGGCCTTGAAAGGTGTCACTTCAGTGTGGAGTTTCAAACGCATTTTGTGCCAATGCTTTTGTTTAAAAGAATAAATGAATGAAACTCTAATTATAATAATACTGCAATGGTAATGAAGATGGTGTAAAGAAAATTCATAAAGTTGTAAATACCTCCCCCCCCCCCAAACTTCATCTGAAAATCTAATGGCACTGGAAATACAAGCAACTCCTACTTTGCCATTTCATGTGGGAATACCACTGTTTTATTGGGAAAAAATACTGCTGATTAGTGGTGCTGAATGACATGCATTTTAAGGCTGCTTTGAAACTACTCCAGATTTTGGTTTGCACTACCCAGGAACCATCCAAGGTGCTAAGCCCTGTTCCCAAAATAAGATCATAACCTTGAATAACTTCTGAAAGTGCAGACTAAAACCGAGAGTGGATTCACAGCACTTCTGAGATGGGAATCATCAGTCACCAGTGCTGTTGGAACAGCATTATGGTATGTTGTACAAAACGGTTAAGTGAAGATATTTTTTATGATGTTACTCATTTTCTTTTTATAAGGTCCAAGTGAAAGCATTCATCTGACTTTAGATCCTAGAAGAATTTTGCTGCACCAAGTGAGTTCGTGTTCTTGACTGATAATGAAAAATACATTTTCTCACGTTGCTTTGTTTGTGCTGACAGTTAGGAAACTGACTGTAAAATGTTGAATGTTCCTTTTGTTTAGTTATAATTTACAGTTTAACAATAACATTCTTACTACTACTATGTTTTGCCATATACAAAGAAGTCTTGCAGTCTTGAAAGTAATTACCTAAGACATTCCTGCCACCTCTGTATATTTCTATAACTCATAAGAGACAAATGTGCAAATCTCCCTCATGCTTCAAAGTAAGATTAATCATCTTATGGGTGAAAATATATTGCATGAGATATTAGGAAAATACCTGCCAAATGGTCTGCAAATCTGACTTATCCAGACCATTTCCAGAAATTCCCAAGGAAGAAATACAAAATGACGTGAGGTTCTGAATATGATTTCCATGCTGGTCTGTAATCTTTATCTCTTAAAAAAACAGAATTAGAATTTATGAAAATATTTTGAAATGTACAACATATTTGCAAATAGATTTCCAACAAATTTAATATATAATCTCTTAGCACAGAATGATAGTTAACATGAAAGGTGGGCAGAATGTTGTCCCTTTGCCAGTTTTTGCAGCTCTTGCTCCCTAGTGACCAATCTGTTTCACTTTAAAAGAATGGAGAACTTACTAGTTGAAAAACTACATCTGCATTCCCAACATGCCTTGATTTAACTGGGGGACAGTACTGAAATGACAGGTGCAACCACAGGTGATTCATGACTTCACCTTGCCACAGCCGTTCACTCCAGATCTGTACTATAAATGACAGCTCTAAAATATACACAGAACTATAAGCACACTCATAGTCTGCCTTGAAATCCTGCTGAGTGCTGGCAGAGTGGAACCACACTTGATTCCTGATATGCAATACAGTACATGAACATAAACTGGACCTCTCCAGTAACCTTCCCTGTGCTTGTAGTAGTGGACACCCCCTTACGTAAGAGAATAAAAGTGAAATCACTTATGCTAGTCTGCTACATGAATGGTTTGAGTGCATGGAATCCTTGGATATAACTTTATAGTACCAGCTACAGATATCTAGTTAGAAATCTCACTGAAGTTGATGGGGCTTACTTCTTGGCTTCATTATCAAATCATACTTTATGTAGCAATCAAAATTACTGTTATCTAAACATGACTACATTTTTAATAAACAAGGGCTAAATTCAAATGCTAGGCCCTATTAGATTAGACACAATGATTCAAACACTTTGAGAGAAGCCAACATTTCTGTAAATCCAATGAATCCACTCAAGTTTAGACTACAAATTATACTCAGCGTAAGACCTTTGAGTCAATAATGCAAAGATTAAAAGATTCAAGAATATGAAAATGAAAAATCCAAAGTAAAAATGATAAGAAATCATCAGTGACTCAAAGACCTCTAGAGGACTGTATGCAGACACAAAGAATTGTACACATGCAGTTGCTGACGGCTTTCAAAGAGTAGTCCACTTTTTTGCTTCACATTAGGTGATTTGTTTCATTTTATTTTGCCTTGGCATATAATAAATTAATAAATAATACAAAAATAATAAACACTTTCAAGCAAAGCATGCACAAGCGTGGCTAATTGATTAAAAGTTACAGTAAGCACTTCCTTCTTACTTACACCACATTTAGCGGCTACACAGAACTAGGTAGAATATGGTATATACCCATGAATAACTCACTTTCACACAGTATCTTTTTAAAAAGTGTCTGTCTGAAGACTTGTAATCTTATTGGTGTTCCTTACCTACCAAAGTCTAAGCAGACTGTAGTAAATACAATTAATGTCTACATTAATATACCACATTCCACTTAGATTTCAACGAGTAAGGAAAAGCAACAGGATTGCTACCTGTACAACTTGTTGACCACATGTTTCTGTTGCAACTTGCAAACCATCCTGTGCTCCATCAGTGCTATGAATATTTGAAGGTAATTCAGGACTGGAGCGTCAGAATAACTTTTAAAAATATTAAGAGCTACAAATAGGTCTGAGTGAAAAATTCCTGAATACTGAAAATCAGTTATACAATGATTGAAATTCTGATGTTTAGCGTGGTAAGTTGCACCACAGTAGGCCCACTGAATTAGCATGGATTTGCTAAGTCCAGTGCTCCAAATGTTCCATTGATTCAATGGGTCTACTCTCATTGCAACCTACCAAGCTAAAGTAAGTAGCAATTTACTTATTTGTAGTTTGTTATAGCCAAGGACAGCAAGCCTTTAAAAGAGAAAAAGAAATGGAATGTGAAGGGAGGGAAGAGGGAAACAAGCAGACCCAGTACCAGGTGTGGGGAGGAGAAGATTCAAACTGTTAACAAGCTGCAAACAAGGCTGATTTCTTCCCCTTTCTGCTGGATACTGTGTGGTTGGCCAAAGCCAATTAATCCAAGGGAACTCAAACTCCTGGGCATTGTCAACATTCCCTGGGGATTAGAGAAACCAACACGAACTACTAAACCGATTGTCCCAGTGTGGGTGAAGTCTAGAAGGGCCAAAAATAGTGATGGTTGGGGAAAATCTTCCTGCTCTGTAGCCTCCCGGCACATTAGCTCACCTTGACCAAGTACTGCTTCCAGGGAGTTATCAAAAATTCACCAAATGCCTTGACTCTTGTGCCAACCATGAAATGTAAGAATACCAATGCACCCAGAAATACACAGGGTCCTGGAATGTGGTCAACTTAAGGTCTGATTTTAAGCACCCTCTCACTCCAAAAGAACAAAACAATTGTAAAAAATATATATATTTTATTACAGGTGGTAAAAAAAGAGGCAAGAAGAGCAACCACCCCTTCAAAAACTGTTTTAATGGTTACAGGAATAGTCAACAGGTTGTGGAGCAAATAAACAATGAAAAGGGGGAGGCAAGAACAATTACAGAATAATCTCAGAAGAAATTAACTAGGTAAAGCTAAATAAACTATGATAATATTTAACATCCTGGCATAGTTTCAGCATAGTTTCAGAGCATATGTGAAGTGCTTGTCTTGTAGCAAGCAGCAGATAAGCAAAGCATTCTCCTAAGAGGTAACTAAGGTAAGCAAAGTAACTTCTAATCTCATTTTTATATCCAACATTCCAGTTTCCAGACTCTTCCAGAAGATCTATCAATCGCCAAGTTTTCCTGAACTTTCAGGAAGAAGAGAGTAATTTCTCTCCCCTCTTCTAACTCAGCTGAAATCATTCTCAACATTATCTCAGAACCAAGGAGTGAGCTTGTCTCAAACTCTTTCTCACATAGAAAGAGTTTGAAGTTAGAAGTGGGCAGTCCCCACTTCCTTCCATCAGCTTATCCTAAGTACAAACTACAAGTCCAGATTTTCCGGAAGAGTAACAGAAACCGTTATTCCTCATTTTACTAGTCTCTTGACAGGTGTAACTTAAAATGGATCCATTTGCATTTTTCTTACTATGCAGTTGTACCCTCACTATACTTAGCAACAGGATTCCAACGATTATTATCTCTTTCCCAAATTCTGAATCAAAAATTGGTTACAAAAATGTGCTATTAGAGGTAAGGTGTGCATAGATTATGTTCACTAGGGAAAAGTCTGCACAAGATACATTCTACTAGAGAAACATTTTGTACAAAGTATTTGTTTCAAAAATTATGTACAAAACATATATATTAAGAGAAAAATGCATCATTAAATATATATACATTTAAATGTAGACTAACAAAATGGGAAGAACAGAAAGCTCAAAAATGAATGCAGAATCAAATTTACAAGTGTAAGTAGGCCTGTTTACAAGTACTTACCAATTTCACCTTGCAAAATTTCACCCATTAATAACACATTTGAACCTTTTATTTCACATTTAATATGTTTTGGTTCATCAGGAATTGGTCTGAAAAAAACAAATAGTGACTTCTTATAGATAAACAATTTACAGATATCCCACTTCAAAGAAAACTCCGACACTGCAGTAAACCAAATTCTCTTGTATAGCTACACAAAAGGCACAATGTTTGGAAGTGAACTGCCCCAACTAAAGAAATCACCATTGACATGATTAATTATGTACTGAGTTGTATGTCTCTGCGCAAATGATAATGTCTGTGATGATTTCTTAACTTGGGGAATCTGCCTCCAAAGATTATGCTACTTGCATAGCTAGGTCAGAGGACTTTGACCACTGAATCATTGTTATAAGTCAAATTATTTAAAACTGCAGAGCAATATCCTTTTTGATTTACTGGTCAGAATCCTGTTTGTCTATACATAACAAAGTTATGCCCAGGCAACATAGATTGCATAACTTGATTGCACACCTGGTAACATGGTTCATGTTATGATCAACTACATAGTGCCTGTGGAAGCACTTCATGGATGGCACTTCTGAATGACGCAATTAGAGCTATTGCTTGTGTAATGTCATTTACACATACCTAGCTCCTTAACAGGATTTCAGCCACGATACATGGAATGGCGAACATCTTGGCAATTTTCTCCATTTTCTAGAGTGTCCATTGGATACCTGGACATCTGAACAGCTGTACAAACAGTGTGCGCTGAAGTGTGATGAGCACACCAGAAAATGAAGAAAAACACTTCTATGATTGCCATTCAATGTGCAATGAATTGAACAAACACTGCCCACAATTTCTTAAACAACACTTAATCTCATAGGAGAAAATGTAAAGTTCTTGTTTCAATTTTCAATCTGTTCTGTTAGATCAAAATTAGTTCTCTACTGTATAGCCCCTTTTCTCTCAGAGGATAGACTAGTACAACATATTAGCAAGATGACATGAAAGAAGTGCCCGTGGAAGCACTAGTGCTATGGAAGCAATAACATGTTAGGTAACCTCATTACAGAGGCAGGGACATGAGGAATTAAAGTGTATAATGTACATCTACTTTGGTCTACAGATTGGAAAATTACTTTAAAGAAGTAATCACTCGTTATTATAATTCCAAGTGCCCCTATACCTTATAAGGTAAATGGTAATGTTTCCCCTTGACAATTTGTCCAGTCATGTCCGATTCTAGGCGGTGGTGCCCATCTCCGTTTCCAACCCATAAAGCTAGTGTTTGTCTGCAGACAATCCTCCGTGGTCACGTGGCCAGCATGACTAGACACGGAACGCCGTTTACCTTCCCACCGAGGTGGTACCTATTTATCTACTCACATTTTTTAAAGTAACAGTAGTTTTTGTATGCAGTCAAGTGATTTTTCAGCGGATTGAGAGTGAAGAGAAGAGAATTTAACTTTTGACTTTTTTTAAATTAGTATCGAGATGTCTACAGTCCCTACTAGTACTCCAGAAGCTAACACATCCACTCAACGTTTTCAGCTGGGTGTGAGTAAGAGCAGTGATACATTTGCAATCCCAAAGCTGGAACAGAACAACTTTCAAATGTGGGATGCAAGATTAAGAGTTTCCCTTCAAGTACAGGACTGTTTAGATGTTATAGATCAAGATATACCTGAAATCCAGCCAGCAAAGAATGAATATAAAATTAAAGAAGCAAAGGCTTTAATGATGCTATATTCCTGTATAGAAGACCATGAAACTCCATTAGTAATTAAGTATAAAACAGCTAAAGGACTATATGGTGCTTTAAGAAGGAAATACTGCACTAAATCAAGTAAAAACATAATATTTTAAAAGGAAAGATTATATAGTATGAAAATGAAAGAAGGAACTAGCATTAATGAGCATCTGGATGAAATGTTGAAAATTGTCTCAGAGCTTCAAGCTGCAGGGGCAGAAATATCTGATTCTGATAACTCAGATTCTGAGTTCCACACTTGTATATTATCACAGTCTTTTGCAAATCAGAAAGCTATGCTTGAGTGTATAGCAATGGTGGACTTGGAATACACAATTGCCTATTTAAGAGACTCAGGACTTAAAAGAGCAATAGACAATGTACCTGAAAATTTGCCTATATTAAGAATGAGACCTGATCTCATTCTTCATATATAGCACTGCCTGAGAAAGGCAATGCTATATATGTTCAAAGGTTGGACACATTGCCAGATATTGTAGATTTAAAGGCACAGGAGCTTTAATATCATGAGGTTCAAGTGCATGTATTGAAAGAGCGGTCCCTAGCATCTGAAGACATTTCAGCAGTCATGGAAATTCCAGATCATCACAAGGCAGATCAAATATGAGTCACAAGCAAAGATCCAATGATGGAAAAATTGCTCATAATAACCAAGTGTTCCAAATATCTGATTATGAAGGTGTGGACGATAAGAGACATTTCCTTCTTGATAGTGGTAGTTTCATACATATTTGCCGATTTAGAGAATGCTTCAGTCAACTTGGCACAGAGAACAGACCAAGGATATTGCAAGCAAACCAGCAAAGTTTACATGTGCTTGGAACTGGAACAGTACCTTTAAAAGTTCTTACTTCTAAAAATGAGGTGGTAAATCCTACGTTGACAAATGTTGCTTTTGTCACTGAAGCCTCAAATAATTTACTGGTTACTAAAAGCAGTGTAAAAAATGGTTATATTGTAATCCTTAAAGGTGACTCAGGAAAGGTTATCAGTGATAAAACTGGTCTAGTACTTAAGGTTGATGAAAAATATGGTTTTCATTATATAATTGATGCTAGTAATGATTTAAATACTGTAGTAGATGAAGGAACATCTGTATGTCAAGCAAGGCAAGATATCTGTGATCATAAAACTTGTTTATATTCATGGTAGGAGATGACTAGATCTATGCTAATACAAGCTGGATTACCAACTCCTTTATGGGCTAAAGTGATAGTTACAGCAGTTTATTTGCATAATAGAGTCCCTAGTAGAATAACAGGTAAAACGCCTTTTGAATTATGGTTTGGAAAAAGGCCTAGTTTAAAGCATATAAAACTTTTGGTGCTAAAGCATATGCACATGTCCCAAAGGAAAGGAGAGGAAAACTTGATCCTCGAGCTGAAATAGGAATTATTGTTGGGTATCACATTGGGACGAAAGGGTATAGAATTTGGAACCCTAAGACTTCTGAAATTAAATATTGTAATGTACATGTTGATGAAAATTTTGTAAAGCAACAGATAAATGAATCCATAGTGACAACTGATCTACATAGTATAGAAACTGTTTCAGAGGAATTGGTCAATTGGTTATCTGCAGAGACCACTGGTCAACCAGCAGGTCCATCTTCTGAAGGTGTTACCGGAACAGAAGGGGAAACAGAAACTGCACCAAAAGAAACAGAAATAATAACTTCTGTAAGACGATCAGAACAGATTAATAAAGGCAAACAACCAGAAAGATATGGATTTTGTGAAAACCTGCATATAATAAAGGAACCAACATATTGGAATGAGATCAATAAATTACCTATTACAGAGAGAAATGGATAGAAGCCATGAAAGAAGAATATCAATCACTACAGGAGAGACAAGTTTGGACTCTGACAAATGTACCTCCTAACAGACAAGCTATTGGGAGTAAATGGATTTATAAAATTAAATATAATCCAGAAGACAGTGTGGATAGGTATAAGGCATGTCTGGTTGCAAAAGGTTTTTCCCAGAAATATGGATTTGACTATTTTGAAATGTTTGCACCAGTAATTAACCAAACAAAACTTAGGATACTTCTTGGTGTAGCAGGTTCAAGAAATATGTTTGTGGAACATCCAGATGTTAAAACAGCTTTCCTTAATGGAGACCTTTTAGAAGAAATCTATATGGAGCAGCCTGAAGGATTTCAAGAAAAGGGACAAGAAAATCTTGTTTGTAAACTTAGTAAGAGTGTGTATGGACTTAAACAATCAGCCAAAAGTTGGTATGATAAATTAACAGATCTCCTACACTGCCAAGGGTTTAAGCAAGGGAAGGCTGATCCTTGTCTATATATGAGACTTAAGGATGGACAGTACCAATATATTCTAACATGTGTAGATGATTTCTTAATATGCTGCCAACATAATGCTGCAACATAAAAAAGATATTAAAGAAATAGCTCAGAAATTAAAAGGGGAAATAGAGATTAAACAACTAGGAGAAATAAAACACTATCTTGGAATGGAAGTTGAAAGACTCAATGATGGAAGTTTCCTTTTAACTCAGAAATGAAAAATTATAGACTTTATTCAATCAGTTGGCATGAAAAACTGTAAAACTGTAAAAGAGGAGTATTATTAAAGAAGTACTAACCTGATTGTAAATGAACTTTCCAAAGATACATGGTCATCATGGAATGTGACTAGACAATATCGCTCATCTGTAACAGATGTTGGTACTTTCACATTTGGTAATGAACCGTTGACTAGTAGGTCTTTATTGATCTCTGGGGTCCAATTTACCTAATGCATAAAATATTTTCAACCACATCAGCTGTAATTTAAAGTAACATTTTCTCTGCCTTTCAGCCCATTTTAAAAAACCTGTAGTAATCTGTTACTGGGAATCTAATGGGTCTGTGTAAAGTCCTAAATGGAAATAAACTGAATGACTGATTTGACAAGGAATTGTTTAACTTAAACAGATTTTATTGGTATCACATTCAGGAAAAACAATCTAATACAAAATAAATAGATAAATCTGAATCTACTCGACCCCCACAGTGTTAATACCCTCTCTAGCAACTGAGGTGCTATGAATCCCTTGAAATTCTTTAAGAATTTTTGAAAAACTTGAGCGACTTAGTATCTATCTGAACAATTTTGAGATCTGTGGGAACTGCACAATTATAAAGATGGATTTTAAACTGTCAGCATCTAACATACATTAGTGTTAATCTTACATTCCATAGTGATCTCTATGACTGACTTTACTCCCTGCAAACTCATTCTAACTTCTGGACACCCCCCCCCCAATCTTATTACCAGCTATATGTTCAACAAGCCTTCAAAAATCAATGAAAAATTAAGCACAGTGGTGCCTCACTTAGCGAGGTTAATTCGTTCTGGAAAAACCGTCGCTAAGTGATTTCACCACTAAGCAAAAAGAAAAAGCCCACAGAAACTATTAAAACATGATTAATGCATTCCTATGGGCTAAAAACTCACATTTAAGTGAAGATCCTCCATAGGGGCGGCCATTTCTGGTGCCTCTTAAGCGAGGTATCCATTCCAGAAAACAGCAGGCAGCCATTTTGAAACCGCCGATCAGCTGTTTAAAAAGCATTGCTTTGCTATGATCGGTTCCCCAAGCAGGGAACCGATCATGGCAAAGTGAAATTCCACCACAGCTAGCGAGCCAGCCAGCCACGGACGAGCGAGCCTTTCCAGGGCTGGCCCTGCAGACAGGGCATTGGCTGCCCAAGGCGCTTGGCTCCGGCCTCTGCCTCTGTCCCCCTCCTGCCCACGGCATCCGGCGGGTCCATGTGTGTGGGGGGGTTTGTCCGCCTTGGACGGCGAGCAGCGGGAGGAGGGCTCGGAGGCAGGCAGCCGCCCGGGGCGGGAAAGGGCATGCCACCCACCGCCAGCCAGCCAGCCCGACACCCGGTCTCCTTGGCGGGGCTCTCCCAGGCGCAGATGGTGAGAGGAGGGGGTCTCTGGCGCTGCCGCCCTGATCCTGGTCCTTTTGCAGAGCTCTGGCTCGGTGCCCGCCCCAGAGTTGCGGGCGGGGATCGGGGCCAGGCCCTTCACCCCTCCTTCCCTCCCTCCTCCCGAGGCGCCAAACTGGAGCGCCCCCGCTCCCCCCTCCTGATTGGCGGGGGCTTTGGGCTGCTCCCGGGGAAGTGCTTCCCCACGAGCAGCACAAAGCGAATTTTCCCCATAGGGGCCATCGCAAAGCGATCTCTCTTGTAATGGCAAAAAGTCCATCACAAAGCGATTTCGTCGTAAAACGGAGCAATCGCTATGCGAGACACCACTGTGTGTGAATATATATATTCGCTATATGCAGTATATTAGATAATTATTCCTTTAAAAATAATCTGTGTGGTAGTTTCCTGAAAGCACCTACCTTAATTTTTTCAGCCAGAACTTGAGTCATTATTATTTCTCTTTCTCCCTCATCATACATTTGGAAAATAAGATTTTGCATCACATCACCTGCAATCCAATTAATTTCATCCTGGTGTTTGATTTGAATAGCTTTTTCTCCCTCAACACTAAATATCTGTAGTTTTGCAACACGGCTACTAGGAAACAATTTAATGGTCTTCTCCAGGGGTGACACATTTTTACAACTCTAATAAAAAGAAAGGGGAAAGAACGACAAAACTGAAGCAGTAACATGGGAAATGTACTTCAGAGATACTAACGTATTGTAAAGCCACCTCTATTAATATTCTTGGCTTTATGTTAACTAATCTTCACCGATGTTTTTTAAAAGCTGAAAAATTATAATGCAGAAACACAGAAGCACAGCTTAAATTAGGCAACTGTATACTGTTTAATTTGACCACTTTTCATGTAACATTTGCAACCAGCTAAAACCACGAATTCTAGGGTAGAAAATCTATGTAGAAATCTATTTCTGCTGAGTCTATAAACAATTTTATTCAAATGTATTTTAAAGCAATTATGGAGACTGAAATGGTAAAAAGAAGCAATAAAGATTTCTGAAATAGCTAATGAACAACTAAGAAGTGTTTAAAGTATTTAAGAAGATTAAGCAGCTCTGCAGAAGAGCTAAGAGAAATCCAAAGATCTCCTTAAGAGGTAACAGTTATTCTGATATTTCTCCAAAACAATAAATTCAGGATTTTTCTCAAAGAAGGGAAAAGCAAGCTTTTCAAAATTTTGTAGCAGCTTCTGATTTCTGCATCATATTTTTCATAACGTGAATTCAATGTGGGTAGGCATTAATGTACACATTACAAGTCCTGCATGAAACACTTCCACTGTCAGACAGTGGGAATATGTCAACATGTAATTGGTGGGTCATTATTCCCTATCATGCAACGTGAGACGAGCATGAAACTTGCAGAGATGTGGTTCTACAGAACTTAAAGAGTATCAGGATCATTATTAATCATGTTTTATTGTTTCTTCATAATTAGGATTTTGCTTTCTAGTTCTTTGCTTGATCAAGACCACTGCCTGGCTCCAAGTCATCAAGAGAGCAGAGTATTCAACTGTTCTAGACTGCTATATGAAAAGAACGAGACAAAGTTTTAAGTAATACTTTACTTACAGGTATTTCAATCTTTGCTTTAAGTGTCTGATCTTTCTTTATATTCTGAACATACAGAACTGGACCAGTTAAGATATTAGACCCAGTGCTGCTACAATCAACAGCATACATTGGAAGGTCTGGAGCTCCTGAAAACTAATACAATCAAGAATTAAAACCCTTTATTTGTTTGTTTGTTTATATGTACACATTTATATACATACTTTTATTCTTGCCTCTCCATCCAAAAAATGAGCAGACAAGGTGGTTAAGAAACAACTAAAAAGAATTTGAACAATTAAAAATAAACTTCACTGCAATAATATACTATAAATTCCCTAAAAACACTTAAAATTGGAAGTGACTGAAAGTCCCACGTACAGGAGCAACACAGGAGAAAAAGCTTTCTCACACACTTGTTAGATCAGACTTTGAATGTGAAGGTATAATGAGCAGGGCTTTCCATGAAGATCTTAATGTCTGGATACATACATAATGAGCCAGGTGGTCCATTAGATATGTAGCACCCAAGCTGTTAAGGGCTTTGAAACTGAATTAGGACCAGAAAGAAATTGGCAACAGGTGCAATAAAACCAAGAAATACTGAAGTGTTAATATATAAACATAGAACTGCTAATATCAATTATACAGTATTCTGCAAAATATCAATTAATTATGCTTTTAAACCTGCTCGATGAGACATATGAAGGTGTTCTCACTTCAGGAGAACATGTACTGCTGCTCTGCCCAAGAAGGGAACAACAGTAGACAAGGACAAAGTACTGTATATTTCTTCTCAACTATGTGCTGCAGAATCTTCCTGACAAAGGAGTCTTCTGTAAATGCTAACTTATCTAACTCATAAGACTAACAAAGGAAAGTGGTGACTTCCATGTTGTTGTCCCACATATGTCAAGTACAGAAACTCTAGTTCCAAAGGCAACTGAGGCATCAATACTCTAAATAGAATGGACCATGATTCCTAGGCAACCTTAAATACTACATAAAGAAATGCAAGCTTGCTCCATTGAACCAGTGTTGTTTTTGAGACATTTCATTCATAGTAGCAGGCTGAAATAAAACAAAGTTTCAGAAACCCTAAATAAGAACATTCATATCAAATAAATTGTTATGGTGCTTCTAACATCCAGCTCATGTTACTGAGTTCAGAAAGAACAACTTTAAGATCATCTTGGGCCAACTGAATTTTTCACCTTCTGATGATTGAAGAATCAAAGTGCAAAATAACAAACTTGGAATGATGTAAGGTGGCCTGCCAACAATTTTTGTTAGAAAAAGTACTCCTTACCACTTTCCTGGAAATCCAGAGTGTGGAGTTCCAGATAAAGACCATGAACGGGCGGCCCAAAAATTACTATAACATGCCATTTGTTACATTACACAGCCAAAATTCTAGCTGGCATCATAGCTCTGGGCAAATATGCCTAACTTAGATCCTCATAGAGCCCACAAAGAAAAAAGTGACCATTCTATATCAGTGCAGCCACTTCTACATTTGAGTTTCCCACAAAGAAAACTAAACAGGATACTGGCCTCAATATCCACCCAAGAAGGAAGTATTATAATATCTTGCTTGTTTCCCAACCTTCTTTTTCACACTGTAAATGACTACCTGTGCTATCTCAAAAGACAACAAATGTTTTCAAACAAATGACTCTGAAGAATTTTCAGAAGTATTGCATCTCATCAATCCTAGTCAACTCAACAAATATTGCTTGGTTGAAAGGTCACAATTTATGTTCTAGGCTTGTAAAAGCAACAGAACATTCTATACTGTCGTTGCAAAAATACAACAGTGAGATAACGTATCTAAAAATACTCAAAACCAACATTTAAGGAGTAAATCACTGATCTACCTTGCAATGAACAATTAATTTTGGCTGTGCTGTTACATTTCCTACTTCATCCAGCACTTCAACATGGAAAGGGAAGGCTGTTCCATTCTCAATTTTTAAGATGTCAGAATCTGGTTTGACTTTTAGCTGATGAGGAGTACCTGTTGAGTTTTAAAATTAGAGTTGTTTCTAGTTTTTTAAGTGATAACATTCCAAACAACAAACTACCATGGAAGCACTAAAAAGCCAAGACACTAAATTAAGAGTTTTAAAATTGCTATACAACAAATTGTAAAAAGATTTTCCATGTCTTTATTTCAGAAACCAAATAACATTAACTTAGTTGCATGGAGGGTAACTTTAGCGATATCAACAAACTACATTATTTTCAAATTGGTTAGTTACCTAAAGTGAGCAAACAAGTTGAGATTATGAGGCAGAAAAACACCAACACCAACAGCAAATCAATAGAAGGTCCAATCTGAAATTAGTTTGTTTTGTTTAGTTCTTCCTTCTCAACTGAACCCAATTCAAAATTTGAATTTAGTTTAAGAGATAACAATTAAACTCCTCTTGCATAGCTTATACAAATAGCATAAATAGAAGCAAATTGCCCTAAGTTAAACATTCACCATAGACATTCCCATTTTAATCACATAACTCAGTATGTAACAGATAATGGCTACAGAGATTTCTTAACCTAAAATTCGCTTCAAAAGTCACACCAAGGACTTTGGCCAAGAGAAAAAAATCTGCCTTTTTGAGCTAAGCCTATAGATATGAGAAAGAATAGTCATATTATACTACACTGCACTCTATTACATTTACTTTTATACAATTTAGACATCTGATACTCTTTACAGAAAATGCTTTCACACATTTCAAATATTTTACTTACCTGGGAGAAGTTTAATTTTTAAAACCTGAGATGCTTCCTTCAAACCAGGAAGAGTAACTTTCAGAGAGAAATTCTAATAAAAGAAAATAATGTAAATATAAATTTTGAAACATAGTGCCATCTTATTTAGTTTTAAGAGTGAATAATCTTGAAAACAAATATTTAAAATTATTTTTCTGGAAAGACACTTATCTAAAATATTTAGCTTCATATTATTACTGAATTTGCTTGAACATTGTCAGCTACTAAACTAAGCCTCTAATCTCTTCGCATGTGCACACTAATCCCAACATTAGTTAGCGCTACTTGAAAAACTATCACAATATATTACTTTATAACATCCAAAAAACCCCCACTGAACTGAGCAAGCACATAGATTTAAAATGTTTTAATTATGAAACAACCAAGCTACTGTAACATTTTTGAATGTATATTTATACCAAGACTACACAAACACAGTCCCACATTTATTATACAGTGAAATAATTAATATATTATTGCTCTACTGGAATTCAGCCAACATACCTTGCCCTGGCAACTGTTCACAAGGCCTCTGGCAGTTATGCCCTTAATGGCACAAGCCGGCCCTCTATCTATTTCTTGATACTGCAATATTAAACCACTACAAAGTAAAAAAAATTAAAATCAATGTAAGAATTAAAGTGACCATCTTTGAATCACAAAACTATAGAAAATGTGTTACAAAAGGAACAGTGGAATTAGCTATAAGGACACAGAGACAGGTGGACTTTTCATTTTGATTCCTCCTACTCATTAATGCAGGCCCAACTTTTGGGGGCTTCAGGTCTCTGCTGAAGAGAGGTACCCTCTCAGTTAGTAGGGTTTCACAGCTGATGAATAAAATCAACTATAAAATGGAATAGACTTGTCTATACCTCTGCTTTCCCTTCTTTGTTCATGTCAGAAGCCCCACAGTAAAATTAATATATCAGATCATTTTCCCTCAGTAACATGCAATATCAAGACCATTTGGGGCAGTTAACATCAAGTTGTCCACAATGCATGTTGGAGGGCAAAGAGTACACTGACAAAGCTGTCAAACTGTCTCTTCTTGCCAAAGATAGTGACGGCGCAAAAAACAATTCTTAGGCCATCTTGGTTCTGCAAACTTCAGTCCATAGTCTATTAAGTTACTTCCAAGCAACCCAATTCTTTGGGTGGCTGGAGGCTAGACTTTCCTGAGGTTCCATTCAGTTTAAGAGATGGAGATGGTTTTTCCTTTCCACATTAGAGTCTTGGCATTCTCTACTGTTCCTTCAAGATTCACAGACATTTAGAATTTTTTTTCTTGATTTTAATCTGGGAGGGGCAAAATTGTAGCCAAGGAATGGATACATATTGGATGTCAACTTATCTTTATCTTGTGAAAAACTGGAGGGCTGGAGACATAATCAAATCATTACACTGCATTAAAATAGTACATTTTAAAGTACTCTCTCTCTCTCTCTCTCTCTCTCTCTCAGGAAAGTTCTGTTGGGGCATGGACACTGTGGAAGATTAAACACAACTAAGCAGATAGTGTGCCCATACATGCATTGTAAATGGCAGGGGTGGGGCTACCAGCAAAACGTTTGCTCCATCTAGCAAGGTTCTGAAGGGATGGCTCTGTGCAGGCATAGACACTGACTTATTAGTGGAGATGCATAAAGATCATGTGAAAGAAAAAATGGCTTGTCTCTTTGGGATTTTTCTTTTCATAGTCAAGTGGGTGATGATTCTGAATAAAAATAAACAACTTGTTTCTCTTGGACCCCATGTTTAGTTCTGGTCAGTACTGATACTACCAATTGTATCTTTAAAGCAAGATAACATGTGATATAAACAGGAGAGAGCAAACCTCTTTTTTTAAAAAAGGCATGCCACAGAAAGAAAAGGAATCTGTTTTAGTGGAAGGAAGACAAAACAAAAAACAAACGTGGCCCTTCTAGTACCAACAGTTAGGATACTTCAGAAATCTAATTTCCTGAAGAGGGGATAATTTTCATCACCCATCATCCTAAATGAATAGATTCTAAAAAATGGTGCAACATTAAAAACCATCAGGTACAATCAAGCACCCTGTGGCGTAGACCCTTATTATGTTAAATAAGTCATGCATTATTCATGCTTTATGCTGATGTGGTTGAGAGGTGGGGCCACTAGAGATGTTAAAAGGCGGAGCCAGAGAGGAGGAGTGAGATTTACAGTCTGAGAGTTAGGGAGAGAGGGAGAGAGAGTATTGAGAAATCTGAGGAGTGATTAGTCTGAGAAGTGAATAATATAGAACATTGTTATTGATGATTGATGAACTTGAAGATACTTATGAATTATTATAGAAACATCTGTAATCAATAAACCTGTTTTACTCAAAAGACAGTGATGAATGGACCTCTGTCTTTCCTAAGTAAAGTACGTTGATAAAGAAATCAACTGGTGGCAGCGTATGGTGTGGTTTTTTTAAGGCTTGCCTTCGTGAGCTCTCTGTTTTGGGGAGACAAACAGGGGCCACAAAGGGGCAAACATCACACATCACTTCACTGATTGCTGCCTTGTCGTGGCGAAGGGCCCTGAGTAATTCAGAGAAGCTATGGGCTATGCCGTGCAAGGACACCCAAGATGGACAGGTCATAGTGGAGACTTCTGACTAAACATGATCCACCTGGAGCAAGCCACTCCAGTATCTTTTCCAAGAAAACTCCATGGACAGAAACAAAAAGTTTAAAGATATGACGCCAGAACATGAGCCCCTCAGGTTGGAAGGCGTCCAATATGGTACTGAGGAAGAGCGGAGGACAAGTGCAAGTAGCTCCAGAGCTAATGAAGTGGTTGGGCCAAAGCCGATAGGATGCTCAGCTGTGGACGCACCTGAAAGTGAAAGGAAAGTCCAATGCTGCAAAGGAAAATACTGCATAGGAACCTCCAATGTAAGATCTATGAACCTTGGTAAGTTTGATGTGGTCAAACAGGAGATGGCAAGATTCAACAGTTACATCCTGGGCGTCAGTGAAGTAAAATTGATGGGAATGGGCGAATTCAATTCAGACAATTATCATATCTACTATTGTGGGCAAGAATCCCGTAGAAGAAATGGAGTACCCTCATAGTCAACAAAAGAGTGGGAAAAGCTGTAATCGGATACAATATCAGAAATGATAGAATTATTTCAATACGAATCCAAGGCAGACCTTTCAACATCACAGTCATCCAAGTTTATGCACCAACCACCAATGCTGAAGAGGCTGAAATTGACCAATTCTATGAAGACTTACAATACCTTCTAAAACTGACACCAAAGAAAAATGTTTTCATTCTAGGGGACTGGAGTGCTAAAGTAGGGAGTCAAGAGATAAAAGGAACAACAGGTAGGTTTGGCCTTGGAGTTCAAAACGAAGCAGGGCAAAGGCTAATAGAGTTTTGTCAAGAGAACAAGCTGGTCATCACAAATACTCTTTTCCAACAACACAAGAGGCGACTCTACACATGGACATCCCCAGATGGGCAATACCGAAATCAGATTGATTATGTTCTCTGCAGCCAAAGATGGAGAAGCTCTATACAGTCAGCAAAAACAAGACCTGGAGCTGATTGTGGCTCTGATCATCAGCTTCTTATAGCAAAATTGGAGCTTAAACTCAAGAAAGTAGGAAAATCACTGGGCTAGTCAGGTATACGCTAAACCAAATCCGTTATGAACACACAGTGGAAGTGAAAAACAGATTTAAGGAACTAGATTTGGTGGACAGAGTGCCTGAAGAACTATGGATGGAGGGTCATAACATTGTACAGGAGATAGCAACAAAAACCATCCCAAAGAAAAGGAAATGTAAGAAAGCAAAGTGGCTGTCCAACGAGGCCTTACAAATAGCAGAGAAGAGAAGGGAAACAAAATGCAACGGAGATAGTGAAAGTTACAGAAAATTGAATGCAGACTTCCAAAGAATAGCAAGGAGAGACAAGAAGGCATTCTTAAATGAACAGTGCAAAGATATAGAGTAAAATAATAGAAAGGGAAAAACCAGAGCTCTATTCAAGAAAACTGGAAATATTAAAGGAACATTTTGTGCAAAGATGGACATGATAAAAGACAAAAATGGTAGGGACCTAACAGAAGCAGAAGACATCAAGAAGAGGTGGCAAGAATACACAGAGGAATTATACCAGAAAGATCTGGATGTCCCGGACAACCCAGATAGTGTGGTTGCTGACCTTGAGCCAGACATCCTGGAGAGTGAAGTCAAGCGGGCCTTAGAAAGCATGGCTAGCAACAAGGCAAGTGGAGGTGATGGCATTCCAGTTGAACTTTTTAAAATCTTAAAAGATGACGCTGTTAAGGTGCTACACTGAATATGCCAGCAAGTTTGGAAAACTCAGCAGTGGCTAGAGGATTGGAAAAGATCAGTCTACATCCCAATCCCAAAGAAGGGCAGTGCCAAAGAATGCTTCAGTTACTGTACAATTGCACTCATTTCACACGCCCACAAGGTTATGCTCAAAATCCTACAAGGTAGACTTCTGCAGTATGTGGACTGAGAACTCCCAGAAGTACAAGCTGGATTTCGAAGGGGCAGAGGAACTAGAGACCAAATTGCTAACATGCGATGTATTATGTAGAAAGCCAGAGTTCCAGAAAAACCTCTACTTCTGCTTCATTGACTACACAAAAGCCTTTGACTGTGTCGAGCACAACAAACTATGGCAAGTTCTTAAAGAAATGGGAGTGCCTGACCACCTTATCGATCTCCCGAGAAATCTATATGTAAGACAGCAACCACAGTTAGAACTGGATATGGAACCACGAAGTGGTTCAAAATTGGGAAAGGAGTACGACAAGGCTGTATATTGTCCCCTGGCTTATTTAATTTATGTGCAGAATACATCATGCGAAAGGCTGGACTGGATGAATCCCAAACTGGAATTAAGATTGACGGAAGAAATATCAACAACCTCTCATATGCAGATGATACCATTCTGATGGCAGAAAGTGAGGAGGAATTAAAGAACCTCTTAATGAGGGTGAAAGAAGAGAGCACAAAAAATGGTCTGAAACTCAACATCAAAAAAACTAAGATCATGGCAGCTGGTCCCATCGCCACCTGGCAAATAGAAAGGGAAGATATGGAGGTGGTGACAGATTTTACTTTCTTGGGCTCCATGATCAATGCAGATGGTGACAGCAGCCACAAAATTAAAAGATGCCTGCTTCTTGAGAGGAAAGCAATGAGAAACCTAGAGAGCATCTTAAAAAGCAGAAACATCACCTTGCCGACAAAGGTCCACATAATCAAAGCTATGGTTTTTCCAGTAGCCATGTATGGAAGTGAGAGTTGGACCGTAAAGAAGGCTGACCGCCGAAGAATTGATGTTTTTGAACTGTGGTGCTGGAGGAACTCTTGAGAGTCCCCTGGACTGCAAAGAGAACAAACCTATCCATTTTGAAGGATATCAACCCCGAGTGCTCACTGGAAGGACAGATCCTGAAGCTGAGGCTCCAATACTTTGGCCATCTCATGAGAAGAGAAGACTCCCTGGAAAAGATCCCGATGTTAGGAAAGTGTGAAGGCAAGAGGAGAAGGGGATGACAGAGGACAAGATAGTTGGATAGTGTCATCGAAGCTACCAACATGAATTTGACCCAACTCCGGGAGGCAGTGGAAGACAGGAGGGCCTGGCATGCTCTGGCCCATGGGGTTACGAAGAGTCGGACATGACTTAATGACTAACAACAAATTAAGCAACTATCTGTCCTTTTTTTCCCCATTATGCAAACAACGAACCGTGGAAGAATTTAACAGCCATTTTCTTAATGTTGTGACAACAGAGACAGATAAGCCAATTCATTAATTAAAAATCACCCATTCCCATCTGTACAGCCTTCAATGCATTACAGACTCAATGTTTCAGCACTGGCATAGGAAACAGCATTTGCTTCAAAATTTCAATCTTCCTATTTTAAAAAACCTTTTTATTTTTTAAAAATAGAAACTTAAATGACAGTTACCTAGCTTCAAGGACCGGTACAATATCATTTGGCAGGTGAGTAGAATTACCGAACTCATCTTGGACATCTAGAGGTATACAGAATGGAAGTCCAACCCGAAATGGAGCATCCAAAAGACCTATTGAAAATTTCTGTGGCTTGCCCTCTGAGGTATTAAAAAATATCTTTAATAAGAAACACATTTTTCCAATGAAATCATTTAGAGATTTGATTGCAACTATTCTTATTCTCTTCCTTTTAATGATAAAACTTATCATTTTCTGTCTATGTCAAAGCCATTCCATGGGACAAGATATACCCACCTTATATTTTACATAGGCCACACCATGCAGAGTTGGAACATTAAACGTATATTTACATATGAAACATGAATATCCAGAGCAGGCAGTAATCTAAAACACTTATGTTTTAGATTACTAAATCCAACGTAACCACTTTGGTAACTACACGTTTTCTCTGATCCTCCACACTGACGTTCCCAACTGATTATAACTCTTCCCATTGTTCTATTTTTACCTCTGCTACTAATTATCCCTCCATTCATTATTCTGTTACACTAGCTTACAAAAACCATACTTACTGGGACAGATATTACTATTTGATCAGAGTAAAAAAGTTATGTATAATGTTTTGCAAATGCATAAAGGAAAAGGAGCAAAACCTTATCATTTGGATGTTGAATGCATCATAAACATTGTTTTAGAATGAATTAACATTTTCAGGAATGCTTTCAATGTTACAGTCAATTAATAATAAAAATGTATTTTAATGAATTCATCAAATCTAAATTATGTAACAAAAAAGTCAGACACTGAATATTTGGATAACAATTAACCTTACCTATTATTTTAAATTCATATATTTTAGAAGGAAGAGATCTTCCTGCATATGTGTCTGCATTGCTTTCATTCAACACCACTTGAAGCTTCAATGTGTAAGGCCCAAGTACGTTAATATTTTCTGCATATAATCAGAAAGAAGGTGTAAAATGAGATAATAAAAATATTGATCAATTATACTATTGTAGGATAGATTTAAAGCATAAGCACTCACCCATTTTTTTGAACCAGAAAGGCCATTTACCCCCATGCTGACTGATATGAGAAATGATTTCCTTATTTCCACTAGGAGCTTAAAGGAGAAAAAAAGTTAAACAATTATATAAATAGAGACAGAACCTCTCGAATAGCATAAGCATTCAAGTAAATGATAAAAGATATCAATTCATGACTAATTTATGACACACTAAAGACTTCATAAGTCTGGTGAAGAAATCTTAACAGCTTTTTAAAATTTACATTTCTATTAGATTTTTAAAAGCCCTATCTAGAGAAATCAGATTCTGCCATGGTTACCCATGCTGTAAGAAGGCAAGAAGAACTATGCTGGATCAGGGACAACTCTTTTACTCATCCCAGCTACATGCCTAGATAGGCTAGCTATGTCACTGCAGCCATAGATGGCAGAACACAATAGTGGGTATGGAAAGTGGAATTATGGACCCTTGGGGAAACAACAGTCCTCCCCAGCTACTAAGAACTCTACCACATCTTTTATAAATTCTGCAACAATTAGCAAAAGTTATCCTTTGCAGGAAACATTAGTATAAATTTGTGATATAAAATTTCTAGATCAAACAACATTCTTTCCTTTGACACAGACAACCAGTTCAAGAACTGCATCTCCCTTTATGAGCCTGCTCGAGTGTCATCAGGAGAGGCACTTCTCTTGGTTCCACCACCTTCACAGGTGCATTTGGTGGGTACACAGGAGAGTCTTCTCAGTTGCTGCTCCCAGACTCTGGAACTCCCTGCCACAGAAGGCCAGGCTGGTCTCACCTTTACTGTCTTTCTGCAAGCAGGCAAAAACTTTTCTCTTCAGGAAAGCTTTCCTTTAGTGACTGCCTTTAGTGACTAGTATTTGTAAACTCCCTGTCCTGCTTTTAATAATGCAAGCCAGCTTGGGTCCTTTTAAAGGAGATAAATGAGGCAAAAATATTTTAAATTAATTAATTAAAACTTCTTCAGCACCAAAAAACTGAACAATGGCTCAATAGTGCTAAGGTCTGCAGGGCCTAGCCCAGGAAGCATGGGAGTTACACTTAACTGGCTGTGTAAATTGGACAACTGGTACATGAAAAGGTGATGGGTAGGTAGATCAGCAGGCACTTCAGAAGTAGTTAAAATTCTCTGAGCAAGGTAACCAGATGAAGTTACTCCAGCTTTTTGAATTTCTGAGTTAATATATTTGCTAAATGGCAATCTGACTCTCAATCTCACCTTTAATTAACTGAATGATATACTGTCCCATTAGTGCAAGTACTACTCTGGGTTTACAGGTTAAAACTTACACAAACGCAAAATAGTGCATGCCAAATTTTAACTGTCAAAATGGAAATCTAAACATGCTACAAATGTTCAGAGTGATCACCAAATCAGTAACTGGGGCATCAGCTATCTATTTCCTCCTAAATAGTCTGCAGAGTTTTTTGGTATCATTGCTCTGTCAAGTTAGTAGGACTGCCTTTCTCTGATCTCCTCAGCACTTCTTAGTTCATTTTGCTGATTTTTGCACCAGTCTTTTCCTCAAAAAATTGTCTTTTGCTAGTGCCATTTTGCCTGTTCTTCATGTCTGATAAAGTTTGCCCAATTAGACTCAGCTGAGTTGTGTGTCACTGTCGGTATCTGTTCTTGCCCATATTCTGGAGGTTGAGTACCTAACAAGTGATAGATATCTTGTAGAAAAGGCTGACTTCGGAAAACATGGATTGGAGACATCGGTACTATAGACAAGGTGCAATGCTCCAGCTTGATGAAACCATTGTACTGACAGAAATTCTTGTTTTAGCCATTTCAGAGAAGCTGTATGACACAGAACTTCTACAGTTATTGCCAAAGTAATTTAATGGTGACTCCACCTTAGAGAAACTAAAGACAAGAGATTTACACAACCTTATCCATCACACTCAGTGATTCTTAGCTGCCTGACTGATAGTAATTATTCAAGGTCTCAAACAAGAGTTTTTCACATCTTTTGCTATCATATTTCTTTGAATTGCAGGTGCAAAGGGTTAAACCCAGAACCTTCCACAGCAGAGCAACTATTGAAGCATGGTTTCCTACTTGACTATATGTATAATATTTGGCCATTATCAGCTCCAGATACTGTGACTTTAGCAACAAAATGTTTTAGAGTATTTTTTTAATTGGGGTCTACACAATTTCAGTGCACATTAATAATAAAGTTTTACAGGAAAAAGAGACTTGAGTTCTTACAGTGCAGAATAACTTTAAGTTCCACAAGTAATTTCTTTGATCCTCCATGTCTTGAACCTGGAAGCTTTTGCATAGCTTCTCCTTTTTTATTCAGTATTTCAACTTTTAGTGCTCCTATGAAAAAAACAAAGTCACCGTAACACTGTAAACACATGGAAGATTTACTACATTTTCTAATTCCAATCCCATCAGCCAGTATTTATAAGAAGCAATACAAAAGCCCAGCTCAGGCTTTAGTGAACAGACAGCAGGACAGAGCTGAGTAGCTCTTCCCTAAGATCACATAGCCTCTCCCACCAAATAACAGAATAAACATCTGTACAATGGAAGCCTTGGCAATTACAACAAGGACCATGGAAGTCTCCATGTTATCCAGAATTCTGTGATTCTGGTTCTGTGGAGACCCACCCTCTGCAGACATCTATGGTCATCAGGGAGAAGCACACTGTGACACCTGCAATATCAGAGGAATAACTACTTGGTATGGAATCTCTCCCTGTGTGTGCATATTTGGGCAAATAGAATAATGCTTGAATAGGACTTTAGAGTTAAATGTATCTTGAATTAACACTCACCTATGGGGGATCCTGCATGTTTGATGTCATCTGGTAACAATTCATCCCCTTCAGGCCACGTTACTGACAATCCATCAGGGAGTCTAACAAAAAGAAATCAAAATTGTGTAAGGTTCCCAGAAATGCAAACTTTAGTAAGTCAATTGTATTCATTCATTGACATTCTTACAATGAAACAAAACATGATCTCTGGTGAACCAAGTAATTTTTAAAAAGTTATTTAAAATGTAAGTGCTTTAAAGACTGAAGCTGGTAGATGTCATCTCTTTCGAGGAATTCTCCTTTCATTCTGACAAATTTTATTTTATTTTATTTTATTTTATTTTATTTCATTTATATCCCACCTATCTGGCCGGGTCAGGACCACTCTAGGCGGCTAAATAAGAACTGCTTCTTAAATGGTGCTAGCTGAAATAAATTCAAGGTACACCCTCTGTGAAAATGAAGATTCATGTGCAATATGTGTAGACATAATCAATTAACTGATTGATTAATCAATTAAAAGTCATACCTTTAAGTGACTGTAACTATTTCATCTGAGTGACAATCTAATATTTTCCATTACAGTGGTGCCTCGCACAACGAGTGCCTCACACAACGATGAATTCACACAACGATGCCTTTTTCTGTTAAATTTGCTGCCTCACACAGCGATGTTTCCTATGGGGGATTTTCACACAACGATCTCCCTTTTCGCTCCTGTAAAAGTGTCTTACAATGTTTGGACGCTGTTTTAAATGATTGCAACGGTTAGTCCACCTCCTGAAACCTATGCAAACTGATTTTGGTGTTGTTCTGACACTTCGTTAATTTATGATGATTTTTTGAATTTTCTCCATTGGAAACCATTGGATGGTCTGTCTAATGGTTTCCAATGGAAAAAACAAAAAATCATCATAAATTAACGAAGTGTCAGAACAACACCAAAATCAGTTTGCATAGGTTTCAGGAGGTGGACTAACCATTGCAATCATTTAAAACAGCTTCCAAACATTGTAAGACACTTTTACAGGAGCGAAAAGGGAGGTCGGGAAGAACTTTAAAAGGCAAATGGAGATCAAAGAGCCCTTTCCCGATCTCCCTTTTCGCTCCTGTAAAAGTGTCTTACAATGTTTGGAAGCTGTTTTAAATGATTGCAATGGTTAGTCCACCTCCTGAAACCTACGCAAACTGATTTTGGTATTGTTCTGACACTTCATTAATTTATGATGATTTTTTGTTTTTTCCATTGGAAACCATTAGACAGACCATCCAATGGTTTCCAATGGAGAAAATTCAAAAAATCATCATAAATTAACAAAGTGTCAGAACAACACCAAAATCAGTTTGCATAGGTTTCAGGAGGTGGACTAACCATTGCAATCATTTAAAACAGCTTCCAAACATTGTAAGACACTTTTACAGGAGCGAAAAAGGACTTCGCAAAGGCATTGAAATGTATTGAGTCGGCTTCAATACATTCCAATATAGGAAACATTGTTTCACTCAACGATGTTTCCTATGGGGATTTTCACTGAACGATGGCAATCCGTTCCAATTGGAACGGATTAACCAGTTTTCAGTGCATTCCTATGAGAAATGGTGTTTCACAGAACGATGTTTCACACAACGTTGATTTTTTTGGAACCAATTAACATCGTTGTGTGAGGCACCACTGTACTTCTAAAGTCAGCAAACTGCCTGCAGGTAACTGAATTAACATTAGCTTTTAACTGGTCTATAAAAGCTTACCTGGCCATTTCTTCCTCAATGTACTTCTTCACTGCTGTGTCGGATGCTGAGCGATCAATTTTGTGTATTGGAATAACCTTTATTTCATCATACAGTGCCTGGGGTTCCTGCAAAAAAACCCAACTGTTTATTGCTTTTTGAAAAGGGAAAAAAAAAAAGGAAACATGAACTCTCATTCTCTCATGTGTGCCCTCTATGTATATGTGATTGGGCTCATTAAAGATTTGAAGCAGTTCCTCTCTTTTGGTAGGAAATGACAACTAAGTCTCTTCTTGAACATTAACCGGTTTATTTGGTTTAACATTAGGTGAATCAACAATAACTTTTACTGGTTCAAACAAACTAATATTGGTAACTGTCCATACTGTGGGGATAACAATTCTGTCTTGGAACTTACAGGATTCATAGAGGGACTGGCCCAAATCATTCCTGATTGGTGGGCTTCATCATCGGAGCACTCTGGACGGCACAAATTGTCCCAAAACAAGGGTGTCTTGCCCAATCTCCCTCCGGCGGTGGGTGGTTGAAGGAAGTGTCTGGATGAATCACCTTCCTCGAGGGACCTTGTCCCCGCAGAAAAAAAAACAACCATCCATTCTAATGGATCCATCGATGTTCCCCCTTAGATGTATCCGGATCAGGTAGTAATCCTCCTACCTTTAAATTAGGGAAGTCCTCTAACAACCCTCTATTCTATCTATCATATTCCAATTCTTTTTCTCTTCATCCCTCCCTCTCTCCTGTCATCGGTATACTGAATTGTCTCCTCCCGCCTTCCTCTCCTGTTTCCTCCTCCCACATGGGTAAAATTAACTCCTCTCCTCTTTCTCCTTCTCTCTCTTCCACCAGACAACTCTCAACCTTTTCCCTCTCTGCCTTAGATTCCTTTTCTTTCTACTCTTCTACATTCAGCTCTTCATTTCCTATTATCTTCCCTGCCTCTATTTCTCCTTCCCTCTCAGGCATCTCTAGTTGAGGGGACAGCTCACTCTGCTCTTTCTCCTTTTCCTCTACAGCTCCTTCGCAGTATATTTGTATCTCTTCAGATCAAGGTCAAATATGAACATAACGAAGTATGGTAAACGAATAAAATTTATTGAGCATCAAAACAAACCACCCCTCTCCATAATAACTGTAACATAACAGCTCTGCTCTCACCTGTCCGTCACAGCTGGGCAGGGGAACATCAGTCAATGAGAGGACGGAGGGTGGTGCAGAAGGGGGAGGAGCTGGATTATATAAGGTGTGTGTGTGATGTGTGAGGGAGTTTTTGAGAGTTTTGGAAGATGAGAGAAGTTATTTGAGAGAGTGAGATAGATTTGTGAGAGCTAGTCAGTGAGGGAAAAGTCTGTGTGATTTAGTAATTGAAAAACGTGATTTACAACTTGATTTACTACCTGTGATTCACCCTTTTTATTTTGTGAAACCAATAAACAACAGTTTTGTTTTGAAAGAAACACTTGTCCTTTTTTGAGTATTAAGGATAGATTGGTGGCAGCAGTTTGAAAAAGAGTAGTGAGCACTCCTGGAGGCCTGAGTTGACAGAGGCTTCAGAGTGGCCCGCTACAATAACTTTCAAGGTGCTTAAACAAGTAAGCTATATATATATATATCCCCATTCCTCTGTTGTTTATCTTAGACTGGACATTACTGTGTGATAGATATCTATTCTTTATAAAATACTACACACATAGATGGTACTAGACAAATGACTCAATTATCACAAAAATAACACATTAACACCTTCCACACTGATGTTTAAATGAAGGTAAATGAAGGTTCCCTTGGCTGTGCCACAAGCACCCTTTATCACTATAATCTCATCAAAGCAAGCAGTATATAGTCTTGTTGGAGAGCTTTGTAAGAAAGGGATTTCTAGAAGGGCTTCTTCTCTGCAACCCACTGGAGGTCATACCCCATATCACTGTAGTTCTGTGGCAGAAGCAAACAAATCCCATTCCAACTCCTCTATCCCCCCAGGCATTTTTATTTTCCAGCTTTCTTGATATGGAGAACCATGTTTTTCAGCACTCTACTTACAGCCATAACAGGAACCGTATAGCAAATAAAAAATCAACTGAGAAGTCACTAAATGACTTGCAGACCTTCAATTGCAAATATGAAAACAGAAAATTGATTCTGCATTCCCTGAGATGAAATATGACACCACTATCATAGTGAAAGGTGATTGTTCAAGTTTCTAACTCTCCAGCTTGGAATGCTGTAGCTATAGCTTCTACAGCCTAAATATTTAGGCTGGATGATTTTTGGGACTCTTTTGCCACTCCTGCTCTGTAGTATCAAGCCTAGTAAGAAGTTCTACAGGACTCAAAACTCACATTTAAATGATATTTTAGTGGCCCAGTGATTTTCCAACACTGAAAGAAATCCATAAAATTTTACTTATGCAGCATCCATATACAATTTTGGTACACTGTTATATATAATCTAATTAGACATGAATATTTCAGTGGGTTAGTTCAAAGCATGAATTATTCACTTACCAAAGCTATCTGAACATCTCCTCCTGTAGCATATACATCTCCCTCGTGGTCTCCATATAGAAAAAAATGTCTTATGGTTCCATGGTATATTGGAGCTGTTTTAGTTGTTTTCACCTAAGATGTACACAGGAAATCAGAATTTATTTAATGCACTTACAGATGTAATGTAGTGTTATAAAACTCAAAATCTCACTAGTTAAACCTGTTGGCATAATACAAGCAGCATAATAAATTTCATTGGCAAACTGCTGGAGTTTTAAAAGTTAGCATGGAGATGTGCTGTTGTTTGCCTCAGTTTGCAACAGTTCCTTACATTAATGTCTTATTTGTGACAACCCACATATTAAATTTATGCCACTTGCAATATGTCAGTGTAAAAATATCAGGAAGATTTTAGCCAAAGAATATTGGTACCAAAGAATATTGGTTGGATATTCATTTACATGAATATCCAACCAATTTTATGTACTGTTTTGTTCAAAACGCTCATTAATGTATCTCTATTTTACGTAGAAATTCTGTTTCTTAATATCGTTGCATTAGAATAGTCATATTGTATCAGTGGGGATTTGGTGAGTCAACTCCTCCATAAGTTCCATTGATCCAAATGGACCTACTTTAGTTGCAACTTACTTTAGTACAGTGTGTTGCAGGTAGAGTAGGCCCATTTGGCTCAGTAGAACTTATGGACTCGCTCAATTCCCACTGATCCTTAAAAATTCCTCCTTGTGTGATTACTTTTCTCCACTACTTTTCTCCAAGGATGAAGCGTAAGGATAAAAACGTCTTTTGTTAGCAATGTACTGAAGTAAAAACTGCATCATGTGACTACGTTTTCTCAATGGATACTAGTATAAGCATGCACAAAAGCTATCATGAGCCAAAACTGGTTGACTTTTTGGGTATTCCATCACATACAGTGGTGTCTTGCTTAGCAATGTTAATTTGTTCCGAAAAAATTGCTGCTAATCAATAACATTGCTAAGCGAAAATAAAAAGCCCACAGAAACGCATTAAAACGTGATTAATGCGTTCCTATGGGCTTAAAACTCACCTTTAAGTGAAGATCCTCCATAGCGCCACCATTTTCGGTGCCTCTAAAGCGAGGAATCCGTGCCTGAAAACAGCGGATGGCCATTTTGTTTACCCGGCAGCCATTTCGAAACCGCCGATCAGCTGGCCGAAAATGGGGGCTTCGCGATGATCGCTTCCCTGCAATCATCGCAAAGCGAAAATAGTGCATAGGGAACATCGCAAAAACAGTGTCGCTATGCGATTTTGCCGTAAAACGGAGCGATCGCTATGCGAGGCACCACTGTACAAAGAAGCCCCAGGCCTGTCTATATTATCCTGTTCTTGAAAGGTAAAATGAGGAGACCCATCAAAGATCATGTCATCATCTTTTCCAAGCCAGACAATGAAGGTAAGAAGGAACAAATCATGTGATAGGTGGAACAAAAAGACCACTCTTAGCAAAAAGCATAATGGCCAGAGAACAACCTCGTCCTGAGGAAAAACTAGGTAAGGTAAAGCAATATAGAACATAGAGCTCATGGGTTATTCTAAAAGAGCTAATAGCAAACAGAAAGGTGACTTTCCTCAAAAGAAGGTAAGAATCAGTAGTTGTTAATCAGTTTGGCTGAAACCTTTGTTAAAACAACCAAAAACTCTAGCCAGTTACAATAGCTGTAATTCATAAAAAAATTGTTTGAGGCCACTAGGAATCATTTCAACTGATAGTTCATGAACCTGAAAGTAAATAGATTGAGAGGCATATGAACTTATATAGCCACTAAACAGATCTTAGCTGAGGACAGTGTAAAACCTTTATTTATTTATGTATTTATGTATTTATGTATTTATGAATTTATGTATTTATGAATTTATGTATTTATGTATGTATTTATTTATTTATTTATACATACCCCGCACCATCTGGGAACCAGGCCACATTGGGCGGCTAACAACAAAATAAACAGCGCAATATCGAGACATGATAAAAGAAATAAAATAATACATACATTCAAACAAATATAATAACCAGCAAGATAAATTAAAACAGATGGCAGTGAAGATGGTAAAAGGATGATGAAAAGGATGGCAAAAATATGGTAAAAGGGAGGCTCCCTTTCTTGTTCTTTCCCTCCTGGTCTCACTCGGGGTCAAGGCCCTCAACCGCCCTGCCTGTGAAGAACAGGTATTACAGACAGATCTGGATGGGAGGAGGCGTTCTGATAGATACTAAGGTCCTAAACCATTTAGGTTTTTAAATGTTATCATCATAACTTTGAAACTGATGCAGAAATGAATCAGTAGCCAATGAAGGGCAGCTAGAGTGGGGGAAAGGTGCTGGGATTTCTTCACCCCAGTTATTAACCTGGCCACCGAATTTTGGACCAGTTGGAGTATCTGCATCAGCCTCAAGGGTAGCCCCACACAGAAAGCACTGTAGTCTGTTCTTGAGATTACGAGGGCAAGAATCAGTGTCGTCAGTGCCCCCACGTCTAGATAGGGATGCAGCTGGGCAATCCTCCAAAGATGGAAATGGGCTGCCCAGACCACAGATGCTATCTGGGTTTTCATGGTGAGATCTGGGTCCAGGCAGATGCCCAAGCTGCGAACCTCACTTTCCGTAGGAAGAGTCACTCCCCTAAAGGAGAGGGAGTTTCCTAACCCACTGACACCAGGGATGCCCATATGTTCGAAGATATCCGTCTTGTTCCGATTCAACTTCAGTCCATTTGCCATTGTCCACTCCAGAACAGTCCCCAAGCAGCTTTCAAGGGTCAGAACAGCATCCACTGCAGTTGAAAAAAAAGGAGAGGTAGAGCTGGGTGTCATCAGCGTACTGATGGCACCAAGCCCACAACTCTGGATGACCACGCCCAGCGGCCTCTTATAGATATTAAATAGCATTGGCAAGATGATTAACCCCTGCGGAACTCCACAATTGAGGACCCACAGGGTAGAAGTCATCTCACCAAGCTGCACTTTCTGGGGATGGTCATCCAAGAAGGAACGGAGCCACGACAAAGTGAGGCCACCTATCTCAAACTTGGAGAGTTGCTCCAGGAGGCTTACCATGGTTGACGGTATCAAAGGCCACTGAGATATCGAGGAGGACCAACAAGGGTAACCAATGCTGCTTGCGTACCCTGACGCAGCCTGAAGGCCAAGTGGAATGGATCAAGGGCATCAGTTTCTGCCAGGAGGGCCTGGAGCTGATCAGCCACCACCCTCTCAACCACTTTACTCAAGAAAGAAACATTGGCGATGGGCCTATAATACCCAATTTCATCTGGCGCCAAAATAGGTTTCTTTCGAATGGGCCTAATGAGTGTCTCCTTGAAGGTAGGGGGAACCATGCCCTCCTGGAGAGACCCATTAATGATTGCAGTGGTCATTATTACCGGCTTGGCTGATGAGCCAGGCCGGACAAGGGTCTAAAGAGGAGGTGGAGGCACGACATCACGCAAGCACCCAGTCCACCTTATTGGACATCACAGGTTGAAAGCAAGTTAACCTTGTCGCCGGACAAGATGATGCACTGGACATCTCAGCTCAATCTACTGTCTTCCTTAATGTTAGAAATTCTTACATAGCTGTACAATTAGCCACATCACCGGTTTTATTAAGAAGGAACTGAATGACTATCTTTTTTCATATGACTGAGGTGTGTTTAGTTTTCATGAGGCTTGGACCAAACAAGAACGTAATAACACGGCTTGATTTTCCATGCTATTAGCTGTAATGAGCAGAGTCTCTGTCTGCCAAAGTCATTAGGTTTGGCATGAGTGAAAGTCAGAAAACTTCCTGATTGGACAGCAGCACCATGGTTGCCAGGGCTACACCATGTCACCAGAATACTGCAATATTGTTCCATCTGAGAATGCAGGCATCACTTTTGTCAAGTAGCAGAAATAGTAGACCTTCTGCTGAGAGTGTTGGCCTTTTTATTGTGTTTGAAGTATGTTGCTGTGGTTGGGGAATAATACATGCTAATGAGAGTCATTATAAATCTCTGATAATCAGGGCAGTTGCATTTCAATTACAGTGGTGCCCCGCATAGCAATGATAATCCGTTCCGGAAAAATCACTGCTATGTGGAATCGTCGCTGTACGGAACATAAAAGCCCATAGGAATGCATTAAAACACGTTTAATGTGTTCCTATGGGCAAAAAACTCACCGTTATGCAAAAATCCTCCATACGGCTGCCATTTTCGCTGCCCAGTAAGCAAGGAATGGGCACGAAAACATAGCGAGCGGCCATTTCTTTTACCTGGCGGCCATTTTGGAACCGCCGATCAGCTGTTTAAAAAACATCGCTATGCGAAAATCGGTAAGTGAAACAGCTTACCGATCATCGCAAAGCGATTTTTTGCCATCTAAATCATCGCAATGCAATCGCAAAAACGAGCGCAAAAAACACACTGCTATGCGGATTCGTCGTTAAACGGGGCGCCCGTTATGTGGGGCACCACTGTAGGACCATTTTGAATTAGGACCAAACTATTTTTGTTGCATTTCCACTCTGGAAGCATTTAAATTTTGCTCTGTAAGCTTACTGCTTTCAGTACAGATAGGATGGCCCCAGCAAACTGAGCACTTGGACAGTCATCTATAACATTGATAACTAGAACTGATATAAGATGACACTTCCTTGCACTAACTTCTAGACTTTGACACAAAGGGGCTAATGTGTAGTTTTGGCTATGCTGCAACACTGTTTCACCAGCCAGTCATACTATCATACCATGTTTGCAAAGAAGTGCCTCTACTACCACCACAAGCTTGATGAACACTTGAAAGGCAGTGAAAAGACTGAATCGTTGCACCTTGAATTCAAATCTGATTAAGAAGCAGACAATTTAGAGAGCTGAGGTCTGTCCCCAAAGGAATGATGAGGAATGCATGAATCAAAGACAACATTTGATCATAACTGCAGACTTTGCCTTGTAGGCAGACTTGCATCTCCTTTGGCTATAAGAATGGTGGTTGGCAGAGGTGTGAGGAAACAACTGATGGGACAATTTGTATGGAGCTTTAAAACATTGTGAAAATGATGGTCTAAATCCTTATTGCTTCACGTGTGCTTATAACAGTACATGTGAGTGTATGCTGATGCATTTTGCACAGACTGTATACGTGTGTCCCTTGGCTTGCAATCCTTCATTCTCTTTTTCTTCTTTGGTTCCATTTTTTTATTTTTTTTAATTAACTAAAACATAAACATAAAATACATAAATTAAAATACAATATAACTGTCTTCCCCACCACCGTAGATGGGACCTCTTGCAATAATTTTCTTCCTCCATCTATATTCTTCTTCTTCTATTATTCTCTTCTCCAGAACTGCATTGATTCTTGATTTGGAGCTTTCCCCTTTCCTCTTGTTAATATATATTCCAAGAATCTGTCCCATATTTGATAAAAAATATTCTTTTTCAACTCTCCTTTCTTAACCTTTAGATTACAAGTTAATTTATCATTTAAAGCTATATTCCATATTTCATTATACCATTTGGTTCCATTTAAAAAAATATCTTGTGCCCGTGTTTAGGCGTGAATTCGAACTGCTCGTCTTTCGACCTTGTAGCCCAGAGGCTTTGCGGTTTAACCTGCAGCGCCACCATGTCATCTAGCTAACATCTTATTATATGACAAAATGTAATTTTATTCAGCTTCTCCTCCTTTAGTACAATACTGTCTAATAAATATGCATTGTCTTAAAAGTGTCTTATGTTTTCAACAAGTGATCAACTTACCAACTGTCCAGCTTTATATGTTTTTCCATCCCACTCTATTGCCAAATATACAGCCCAAGGACTCTGCATTCTCTTAGAGGTCACATCAGGACGTGTAACTATTTCTTTGAACTCCATAAATTTTATCTGTTTGTCATATTTTTCATGGCAGTCCTTGAGCCACAATGCAAATTCTCTGTCAATTTTCATTCTCTGTTCCTGTGAAGAGTTTTGTAAATGGATTATAAATTCAATATAGTTCCGCATTTATAATTGCCTGAAGGTTCATCTATGCACAAATATTATTTTTGTACAGGGCCAGGATCTTATTGGATGCTGGCAGAGTAAAACATTGCACCAGCGTAAAACTTCTAACAGAGATTTAATAAAGGAGACAGTGGGGATGCTGCCACTCATGATAGTTAAAGAGACAGTATGGGAACACCTAGCTACTGTCAATGAAATCTAAGTCTTCGAGGCCAGAATAACTGCCTTGAAGCATGCTAAATCTGAGAACCTCTGTTATGTTCTCCAGCAATTCATGAAGACTGAGATTCCTGGATGCTGGAGGGAAATAGACCCTGTACCCACCTTAAAAAAGGAAGGGAAAATACAGAGTTGCGCAACTGCTAACCAGCCAGGTTGACACTGATGACAGGAAAGATTCTAGACATTCTTGCAACTTAATTTTCTTGTTTATTAAAAAGATATTTAGAATCTCTTTGTTTAATCAGAAATTTGGGTATTGCAAACATGGTCTACACTTGCTCAACAGGGGGCCTGAATATTCAGCTTTATTACACTGGGAAATTAAAAGAAGATGTGACCCTACACTGTCACTGCAGCCAGGCAAATCCACAAGAACCCAAAGATCAAGTGACAGTCATCTGCAAAAGATCCCTTCAGATTTTTTTACACTGTCACATCATATATAACACAATAAAAATGAACAGCAAAACAGAAATCAATGTATTTTTAAGAAAAACAATGAAAATAGCACCTAATGATTTCTACATTTATTTACTGAATTTCAAGACGGAAATAAAAACATATTATTACCTGTCCATTGACAATTCTTGTAAAAAGTGTATTTTTGTCTTTTAACCTTATTTCCAAATCTATGAAAGTCAGCTTATTTGTGCTAACTTGAAATTTATCATTTGTAAATAATGCACCAGAAATTCTGCTGTAACATTCAATTGGAGTAATGCCTCTCTTCTTTGGAAGAGCACACCATTCAAACCTTTGGAGAAAATTACAACATTTAGAAATATACAAAATAATGAAAAGGCAAATGAATAAATTATATGACATGTAAAATCTTACTCTTCCACGTTTGTGTATGGTATTAGCCTTCCATTCCAAAAACATTCAAAAATAGGTCTTTTCCCTCTGGCTCCCTTTTCTATTATATAGCAATCATCATCATCTTCATCGTCATCAGCTTTTAATTCTGAATTCAAAAAACAATGTCAAGTTACGATGGAATGCAAATGGAAAAAATATTCACTCCAAATTAGAACACTTTAAAAACATACTATTTATGTATTTAAGAATTATTCCTATTAATGTTGACTACCTGTTAAAATTACACATGTTGTATTTCCATTATGTCAATAATTCCTATCCTTATGATCATGTAAACATTAGTATGCTAATAACTGGAACTTACTTGAAGGAAAACAAGGATCATCGGGGTAGGTTTCTCTGTCATACAAGAAAGGATGATAACGTATAACGCCTTCCACCACGCCATCTCCTTCAACATGAGCCTTGAACTCAAAACTGTCTGCTGCAGTGTTTATATATAAAGTCTGCATGTCATCTTTGATTTCTCTAAGATTCACAATCTTAGGTGCCTTCCCCTTTTCAAACATTGAAATCTAAAACAAATAAAATAGTTTCCCCCTCCTATTAATGCCTTTTCTTTTCATAGTTCTCAACAGTCTATAAAGATCTTAACATGTTTGATTAAATATTTCTATGTCTTTTGAAATGCCACATATATGTCTTCAAAATAAAAATATACTGCATCATATTCAATAGGATGGATACAAAGGTACTCTGCATTAGTAGAATTCTGCTTAGTTACACTTTCTTTATTTTAGCAGAAGTTCAAGAGCCATTATGTATATCACCCATTAAATAAAAGTTATAATGGCGACAGGTCATTAAAAAACCCCACCAAGTCTATAAAAGATAAAACCATATATTTCTCAACCCTCAGATGAGGTTTTTGAGGAGTCTTAAAAGATACAGCACAGTGAAGCAAGCATGTATCTTACTCATAACTGAATTTCTTTGAGTGGTCACCTATGAGGAAAAACACCTGGAATAATATCATGGGTGTACAGAGCCACATTCACAAGATTCCACAGCTGAGCAAAGCTTTCAGCAGGAACTCCAAATCCTAGTGCATGCTCAGTGGTGTATTTTTAGCTTTTTCTCTCAGTTCTGAGTCTGCTACTTAGGAAAACACATCAAAGATGGGAGGGTAATGTGTTCATAGAGGACTACTTGAAGAACTATAGTAAGCAATCTATTCTTCTTCATGGTCTCTGTGACTCACAGACAGGAAACTGAGAATCTATACTTAACTGCAGGATATAATCTGTACTTACTGAAAGAACTTTAGAAGGTCAAGTAGATGAAACAATCTTTAAGGAGGAGCTGTTTCAAATTCAGTGTTAGTTCAAGTGGATGATGGTAAACACTAGTCATGCGATTTTCAGACTTTTTGGACTACAAATCTCATAATTTTCCATTCTGGAAGTTTGATCTCACAGGCACCTATCATAAGTTTATCTCCGCCCTAGCTTTCTATGCAGAAAGGAAGCTCCAGCTAGCAGTGTAGATGAGATGGAGGACACAAATGTTGTAAACTGTAAAGTATGTGAGATGGTCATCAGTGTGGTGGAAACCAATACCAAAGCTCTTGCCATCAAGGGTAGAACTGATATTAAAGGAGTCTGAGCCCAGGCAGAGTATATTAATACTGAGAGAGGAAACATTTGAATAGCTGGAACCAAGTGATATTGATGGAGTAATTGATCCCGTGGTTGACAAAATCAACAACTGAATTACTAGGAAGGTGAAAAAAATAACAGAGGTCAAGGTTGTCCACAGTAGTGAAACATGACAAGTGTCCCTGGAACTGATGGAAGTTGGTCTCAAATGCTTGAATGATCCACTACAGATACATTTCTTGAAAAGACCTTAAGATGCCATACATACTTTGGGTGAATAAAAACAGTAACAGTACAAATAATAAGGAGTTAATGGTAGGCAAGAAACGGGGGGGGGGGGGGAATTAAAAAAATAACTCAGAGCAATTCTAAGTCTAAGAAACAAAAGACTGGTAGAACATTTCAAATGTTATTCATACAAACAAAACAGAAACTTAAAAAAGCAGTAAGAAATACTTCTAAGTGTGCATGACAGGCAGGGCTCCCACCAGAAACTCCATTCATCTCTAGAATGTTCCAAATGTGCCTGTACAAGTGCAAAATCCCACATGCATGAGTCATAGTGACAATTAAGAATCCCAGTTCTTCAAGATACCACTGCTTACACTTACGATTATAGAATTATGTAAGCCCAGCCTGATATTTCTTCAGAATGATATTTATATAGTTCCTACCTGAATATTAATATTGTTAAAATGTCTTGTCTCTGTCACCGGCAAATTAGTGTCATTTCCTTTTGGTCCATGGATATAATAATGATATATATGTCTGTAGTAAAAAGATGAATTCAAATATATTGCAAAATCTCAATGTGCCACCCTAAATATTCAAGCAAGTCACTTTAGTTTTCATTAAAGATAAAACACAAAAGTCTTATAACTAGAAACCTGGACACTTATAGAAGAGCTAAGCATACTCTGCATTAGTATATACTGTATTTTTCCGTGTATAAGACTATACTTTTGTCTTTTAGACTAAAAATTGAGGGCCGTCTTATACATGGAAGTAAGCTGAGGAGAGAACAAACACAAGTGGAGGGGAAAGCAGGGATCAAAGTGATCCTGCACAGCTTTGATCCCTGCTTTCCTCTCCACTTGCTAAGCCTTAGCAAAAGGAAAGCAGGGATCAGAGCGCTACAGGATGGCTTTGGTCTCTGCTTTCCCCTCTGCTTACTAAGTCCCATGGGGCTTAGCAAAAGGAGGGGGGAAAGGATCAATGCAATCCCATGACTGTATAAAGGGAAAAGGAATCAAAACAATCATGCAGTGGCAAGACTGCTTTGATCCCTTTCCCCTTCCTTTTGCTAAGCCTCGTGGAGCTTAGCATGAAGGGAGAAAGCAGGGATCAAAATGATCCTGCAGTGCTTTAATCCCTTCCCCCCTACACTTGTTAAGCCCCATTTAGATTTCTTAATTTGGGTTAGAAAAGGGGGGGTCTTATACATGGGGGCATCTTATACACAGAAAAATATGGTATATATCTATAGTTATGGAAAATTCAGGTTGCAATCACAAAGTCAGTTCCTGGGTGCAACGCGACAATTATCCCATCCTTGTTGCTTATTTCAACTGAAGCTTTCTTACATATTTGTATATTAGTTGAGGCTGAGAGTGGATAATTATTGACATTTACCAGGGTAAGAAAGTATTTAACACCGTCAACCTCTATAGGGAAAAAATGGAAGTAGGTAACCTTAGTCCACCTAATACTGTAACTCCAAAAACACTGATTGAATGTAAGTACAGTGGTGCCTCGCATAACGAGTGCCCCATTTAACGATGAATCCGCATAGTGATTTGTTTTTTGCGATCGCAAAAGCGATCACATTGTGATATTCCCTATGGGGAAAAATCACTTTGCGATTTTTCCCCATAGGCCCCCTGCGGGCGCTTTGGAGTGGCCACGGGAGAGGGCTCCCAAGCCGTCGTTCCGAAGCGCTTCGGCCGGCTGTGTGAAAATGGGGGCTTTGGGAGGACGGTCCTCCCAAAGGCCCCATTTTCACACAGCTGATCGGCGGTTCCAAAATGGCCGCCCCAACCATTTTCGCGCTGCCCTTGCTTACCAAGGCGGCGAAAATGGCAGCGCTATGGAGGATCTTTGCATAATGGTGAGTTTTCACCCCATAGGAACGCATTAAATGAAGTTTAATGTGTTTCTATGGGGTTTTCCCTCCTGCATTGCGATGTTTCCGGATAGCGACGATTCATCCGTAACGGATTAATGTCGCTATGCGGGGCACCACTGTATATAGAAACCATCCTCCAGTTGCTAGTAATACTGCAATCTTTCCTTCAGCTTCTAATATAATACCATATCTGGAGCAACTTCCATGTTTTTGGAAATTAATTAGTTTTTTAGAAAGACAGCATCAGTCAACAGCATTTGAACATAAGAAACAATTTAAATGACCAACTCACGTTAATTGTCTTGTCCACAGGTGAAAATTGTTTTTCAAATAGTGCATATGTTGTGGTTGTACTCCAGTGATAATTACTGTAGTGAAACATTTTTTGTCTTTCTCTTCCATAATAAGATTGTGTAGGAATCGTTCATCATCATTAACAATATGGGAAGAGTCACATGGCTGTGAGAAATGATGTAGAAACAAAATTAAGACATCTGATAAGAAATAATAATAGTTAATTTTTCTCAGAAAAGAATATAATATTAGGGCCGTACAGGTGTGTGGGCGGGTGAGTGTGTGTGCATGTGGGAGTGCATGTGGGCGGGCGAGTGGGAGTGTGGGCATACAGCCACATGTGCATATGCACGTGCGTAAATGTTCCTTCAGCCCTTGAAAATATGGAAAATGTATTACGTGGCCCTCACTGAAAAGTTTGGAGACCCCTGATCTAAAGGAACACAAAGCATGACCATAAACTTAATAGCACCCCAAAATTAAACTCGCATTTAGTTACCTGGTCACCACAATACAAAAAAGGCACTGAGTCCCTGGAAGGGATGCAGAGAAGAGCAACAAAGATGACAAGGGGTAAGGTAAAGATAAAGGTTCCCCTTGACATTTAGTCCAGTCGTGTCCAACTCTAGGGCACGGTGCCCATCCCAGTTTCCAAGCCATACAGTCAGCATTTGCCCATAGACAGTTTCCGTGATCACGTGGCTGGTGCGACTAGACACGGAATGCCGTTACCTTCCCACCGTGGTGGTACCTATTTATCTACTTGCATTTTTACATGCTTTTGAACTGCTAGATTGACCTGAGCTGGGACAAGTGATGGGAGCTCACTCCATCGCGTAGATTTGATCTTACAACTGCTGGTCTTCTGACCTTGCAGCACAAAGGTTTCTGCGGTTTAACCCGCAGCGCCACCACGTCCCATTCAAGGATGTGACAAGGCAACTGGAGGCTAAATCCTATGAAGAATGACTAAAATAACTAGGTATGTTTAGCCTAATGAAGAGAAGACTGAGGGGAGACATGATAGCAGTCTTCCACTATCTGAATGGTTGCCACATGGAAAAGGGCAACCCTCTTTGATTTATTCTCCATTGCACCTGAGAGTAGGACAAGAAGCAATCGGTAGACTTGTCAGAGGGAGACTGGAAATAAGGAGGAATTTACTGACTGTGAGAACCATTAAGCAATGGAACAACTTGCCTCCCGATGCTGTGGGTGCCCCATTGCTGGAGGTTTTCAAGAAAAGACTGGACAGCCATCTGTCCAGGATGGTATGACGTCTCCTGCCTTGGTCAGGGGGTTCTACTAGAAGACCTCCAAGGTCCCTTCCAACCCTACAATGATATGATTCGATGACCTTACCTTTCTGTTTCTAATGTACCCAGTATATACAGATTCTTTATTCTTCTCTTTCTTTTCAAACTCTTCCTTAGAAAGGACAAGTTCATGAACATCTTGAGAACCTGAAGGTTTGCTTATCATCTGTTCAGGATTTTAAAATGTTATATAATCAGAGCAATCTCAAAGTCACACTCCTAGTAACACACACAAAGATACAGGGAATTCACATCTGCTGAAAATGACAGCAGATGTGGGTATCAACATACATATTTGTCCCAGTGAAGAATTTGTCCCACATCTTAATTCCTTGGAACCCTGACTTGCTAAGACAAAGACTACCTTCCCCTGAAGTCAGCAAGCCAAACCTTCAAATACAGGATGACTTTATTCATTCTAGGTGTGTAATCTCTGGTTCAAAACAATTACCACAAATTTCAGGTTGTAGTGACTGTGGAAAAGAGCTCTGTTGTTCACCTTCTTTACTTAAAGAAGGTCATCAGCATGAGTAAAGGCAACTCACAGTGTGCCCAACGGTATCATCCTGCTAGTTGCTAGGAGCACTATGGACTAAGATATTTATACCCTTTCCTTGTTTCACAGCTCTCATTAATCTCTTCTCCCTACAAATCAGTGTTGGTAATCTGGCAACATCCCTTTGTATCACAATATGGGGCCCACTTCTTGGAGATGCTCTGTGTCATGTCTGAGAAGTGATCTGCACAGGCTCAGAATCATGCCATCTTTGGTTAATCTGTGTCAATAAAGCAACATTGCACAAATCAAGAAGATAATACTGCATAAAACGACTAGTAAAATATTAAATTCTACTTACTCTGGCAGACTGTCCAACAAAAAATACTGCTTGTTTACCACCAACCCCAAAATATGATATATCACTGTTTAAACTGCGAGGTGCCACAGGAGGGCGTACATATCCTGAATGATCACTAAAACACATACACACAGATAAAATAGAAGAAATGTTAAAAACGCAGCTGTTACCAAATGACATTTTAAACAGTCATCAAAAGAATCAACTTCCAATTTGTGATGAAATCTATGAAAGCAATATAAAGTTTTTCCCAAGTTATAAGTCCTTTAAATCTCTATTACACATTCATCGTTTGCTGATATATACTAAGTTACATGACATTAATTATTAGAACAAGGTAGACAAGGGTGGTCATGGGTAAACTGTTCCAGTGTTGCTGTAAACAATGTGAGAACAGTGATGTGCTGGGGACTGCCTAGAATTTCGATCCTGTGTTTCTACCATTAGTAAGAGATACAGCAATCTAATGGTGAATAATGAGGAATAGGAGAGACAAACACCACTTCCAATAAGGCAATAAGGGAAGGTTTAAAGCTCTCAATTTCTGTGCACCAACATGCATCTATATTGGTATTTGCATATGCATGTATATAAACGTGCATTTCAAGTCTCTAGTTGTGGTCTTTTGTTTGTCCATTGCAATCATTTCACATAACTGGCATGCTTAGAAATCTGAAAATAATTAAACCCCACACTTTATATCACATGAATCTTCCACAAAAGTGAGGCACATGAAATCATATATCCCAACTATTTGCAAATTGACTTGATGCTAGGAAACGAAAAACAGACTTTGAAATAGTGGCTGAAATCCTGTTGCTCAGTATAGTAAACAACAACAGAATAGGCCCATTGAATCAGTGACTCAAATCCTCAATTTCAGTGGATTAAAATGGACTTACTCTAGTTGCAACTTAATATGCTAAAATAAGTCACAACTAGAGATGAAGTGGACATAACGAGGGTCCACTCACCCTTTCGCTATTGCTGTGGGCTCCACACTCCCTTCCTATCACTCTGGAGCTCATGGTCGACTAGGCACTCTTCGACCTGGCAGGGAGGCTTGTTGTCCCAACCTCCTGCCAGGAGTGGCTAGTCAACTACAAGCTCTGGAGCAATAGGAAGGGAGCATGGAGCCCACAGCAGCAGCAGAAGGGTGAGTGGACAGTTATGTCCACCTGTGCAGGGCTATTCGTATTTGTACGCAAATACAAATACCACCATTTCTAGTCACAACTAGAGTGGTCCCATTTGAACTATGGTACTTATGGAGCTTACTATGCTAAGCAACAGGATTTCAGCCACTGAAATATTAAACTGAATTATTTCTGACTTTCCATCTATTGTTTTTGACTTCTGAGCATTTAAGAAGTAGCTGCAGGAATCTTTTCAAATATATCTTTGACTAATATAGATGATTTTTAAAAGATTATTAGTAAGAGTTTATACTATGCTTCACAGTTGGGATTGAGCTTGTGCTAGAAAGCCCATATACTACCCAACTGTATTCCATTCTACCCCTTTTGTCCTTCACACATTTCTTTTGCAAAAATTCTGGGTTTGTTTTCACAACAAACATTCCTTTTTTTAATATTTATTGGTTTTACGTTGCAGTTTATATACTTAGTCAGGTGTAAGTTCTACTTGGCCTTCATTCTGAATAAATATACTTAGAGAGTATTCTTTTAAACAGTTTGCCACAAGGTTTTGTTCACTCTGCTCGAGAAATGGGAGTCAGCAGCACAATATCATATTGTAATGAAGATACACATAACATGTTTAGAGATGTGCACTTTGTATTCGTATCCAGGGGATACAAATATGAAGCATGCCAGCACAGGTGTCCCAGCGGTTCACTCCTGCCCACCAGAACCAGCCTAGTTCTCTTACCAAGTTCCATGTAGCGCATGTTTCAGCCAACTTCAGCATCATGCCAACTGTGACAATAGTCCTGCTGGTGCTTCCCTGCCTGCCGCTCCCTGCAACCAACTGCTGAGCAGCTGAGCCATGAGACTCATCTTCCCACCTCCTCACTGGAGTGGTCGGTTGTGGGGAGAGGCAGGGAAGCGCCAGCAGGACTACTGTTGCAATTGGTGTGAAGCCGATGTTGACAGACATGTGTGCTGCAGGGAGCCCGTTAAGTGGACTGGGCTGGTTCTGGGGGGCAGGAATGGAGCGCTGAGATACCTGTGCTGACACACTTCATATTCGTATCTCCTGGATATGAATGCAAAGCAGATATGTCTAAATAGGTTTTATACAACAAAATTAGTGATTTATACATCAGTGGTTTCCAACCTTGGGTCCCCAGATGTTCTTGGACTACAGCTCCCTGAAATCCTGGCCAGCACAGCTAGTGATGAAGGCTTCTGTGAGTTTCAGTCCAAGAACATCTGAGGACCCAAGATTGTGAAACATTATACATGATCACTAGGGTTACAATATTCAAACCTTTCTATATCTCCTTGTCTTGTAAACTTTGACAACCGATATACAGCCCAATTATTAAGTTGCTTAGATGTCATGCCTCTTCCATTATCAATTACAGCAACAGCTGGTTTTCCCTGGGTGTCATCAAATAACTGTTTTAAAAAGAAGAAAAAACAATGTATAAATGCACTATTATTATTATACAGCAAAAGCGCAAACAGTAGAGTTGTTCCTTAGTATCTTACCAGTTTTAACTGTATGCTCCGGACACCAGAATTTTGAGAAGTGGCAGATAAGGAGTTGTCAATTAATTCTGCAAGAGCAAACGCTAAATAAAATAATAAAAAAAAAAAAACAATACTTTATGAGTGACAAGAAAAAACAATAGAATTCCAATTTTTAACATGCTTCCAAAGGGCAACATGCAGTTTAACTTGTTCTTTGTCCCTTTTTCTCTGTTGAGAACTACACTGGCAAATGTTTATTAGAAAGTTGGTACTTATAACTGAGGCTCATGAGTACACATAGCAGGTACTGCTAGTAGCTGTCATATAAGCTTTATATAATCAGGATTAAAAAATAATATTTATTTATTTATTTATTTATTTATTTATTTATTTATTTATTTACTTACTTACTTACTTACTTACTTACTTACTTACTTACTTACTTACTTACTTACTTACTTACTTACTTACTTACTTACTTATTTATTTATTTATTTATTTATTTATTTATTTATTTATTTATTTACTGTATTTCTATCCCACCGATTTAGACCAAAGGTCCACTCTGGGTGGTTTACAAATTTAAAAACAATAAAACCAAAAACATATATTATAGGTCCAAGATGGCAAAGTATAAGAAATTGTAATTATAAGTATAATAGCTTTTTAAAAACCCTTCCTGATTGATATCAACAACATAATAGAGTTGTGATGTATCGCAACATTTTTACTCACAACTTTCCAGTAAAAGGAGAGGTAAAAATGGATGATATCTAAATTTACCAAAGCTGAGACAACATATGTAAAGTAACGAACATGGAAAAGATTTTTTAAAGCACAGAAAAGGCGTAAGAGGAGAGGAATACTGACATTTCAAAAGATTCTTTCTTAATTTTCTAATTAATTATAACTAGTGGTACATTAGATAGTCAATCTTGCATACTGCAGGACCAGCAAACACCAAAAATTCACCTGGCTGCTGGAGTCATGCTAGCGCTGATAGTTGGTATTTCATGTAGCCTAGTGGAAGCAGGGATAGCACAACAGGTCTCAAAAAAAGCAATAGTAATTACAGTCTCCAGAGAACCTGTTTCTGGAGAATACTTTCCCTTTTATTTCACTCATTTCCACTACTACTGGGAACAAAGTCTGAAAGCAATTGAACAAAGTAGAGAAAACAAACTGACGAAAATCAGGGAAAAACACACACATACATAAAGGCAATTGTACAGCAGTTTTTAATCTCTCATCAGCTCCTCTTCAACCATTTGGTTTCACAACTGGCTGTCCACCAAGTAGCACAGTTGTAACCTTGCAGGAGAGGGAGAAACACTTACATGATCAAGTAAGCAAACAATATTTTGACCAATGTTTTCATTTAAGACATAATTCAGCAGTGAATGTCAGTCCTACTTCATAATAAAAGGTAAACATATCTATTTATTTAATATATTTATGCTCCGTGCTTTTGAATTTATATTTTAAAATATTTCACATACCTTACAGTTTAAAAAAACTGTGTCTGTTGAAAACTACCTCAGCTCTTTTAGGCTGGTGTATGAGAGAAAGCACCCCTCCATTTACTTATATTGTTAGATGTTTGAAGCATGCTGACATTTCTTCAGCAGGAGGAGACATGATGGCAGAACAGAGATTTTTATGATGTAGTCAGATCTAATTAAAATTGTGCCATACTGTATACAATGTTTTAGGAAGCTATCTAATTGACTCTGTGCTTCTGAGTTTGCATCTGGCAGGCCACTATGAAGAACAGAATATTTGTTTAGTTTAACTTGTTATTTGATAAGTTAAAAATTTTATCTATCCATGTTCAAAGCCTTATTGTTGATAATTTGTTTACAAAAACACACAATACATGTTTCTGGATGATTAGTAAAAAGTTGAACACATATATGCTTTACCAATTTTCCCCTTCCAGATTATAGGATCAGAAACATTCACTACAAAGAGGTGAACAAGATTGTATTACTGTAGCATATGGATGTGGAAGGGGAAGAACAGGTTGCTTAACTACAATTGTGGTTCTTCTAATGGTCATTTGTGAACTCAAATACATGACCTTTGGACCTGCACAGAGCCTTCTTTACAGCCCTCTATGATCTAAGCAGTCTTGGCTGGAAACTCTGCAAGCGCCGCTCACTGCTCGGAGGGACCTCTGCCAGTCTTCCGATGGTGCAAGGGAAGCGCCAGAGTCTCATTCTACTGTAACACCTCTTCTAGAATGATATTCAAACTATGCAGTCACAATAACTCAGCTTTCATACCCATACCAATTGTCAGGTCCAATCAATATTTTAGATAAAGTATCAATATTAGAATTACTAACATCCACTGCTGAACTCTCTGCTTACCTCAGGACCCAACAAGGAAAAGTTAAACTGGTCTGGTCAAACATCAGTAGGTTTGGTGGACTATAATTTTTTTTAAAGGAGCCAATAGGGTAACTGTCAAGAGACTGTTGCCTAATTTATGGGTATAGCAGGACCGCTGTATCCTCTCGGGGGACTGGTTCCAATCCGCCCCATGGATGCTGAAAACCATGGACCTTATATATAGTGGGGTGGTGTTAAATCGTATCAGTTGATTTTACCCACACAAACTCCTGAGGTGGAAAGAGGGGAAGCCTGTTTCCTGTCTTCCATGCTTTCTCACTACTGGCAAGACCATGGGGATTGGGGACGGGGAAGATATCTTAGTAGAGGAGAGGTAATGGAAGCAGTGGCTGGAAACCTTGGAAACACCTATTTCTATTTTTAAAAGAATTAATATTTTCAGGCAGTGGATATCCGAATCTGTAATTACTGATTCCATGGATATGGTGGTCCTACTGTACTTATGCATCACCAATGTGAGTATAAATTCATTACACAGCACATATCATGACTAAAACAAAACTCTCCTTAGGCAGACCCTTCAACATATTCAGGAATCCATAAAGAAATGAATGGTATTATGATCTGAAGTTAAAGGTCGAACGCAGCCTCAGTGAATGTGGTGCATGGCTGTTGGACAGTTGAGATGGTTAACCAACTTTTTAAAGAGTGTATAGAATGTCTCCATTATTAATAAAATAAAAAAGTAATGTGATACAAGAGAAAAGGAAAGCATCCAGTAAACTTGCTGTTTTTTTTCCAAAACTAAACTTAACATGAATTTAATAGCAAAGCATTTATTTTAACACAGTACATTGATTTACTTTATCAAAACACTTAAAATTCAAATAACACCTGAAATACTTACGCAAAGGATTTTGCCCTTCACTAGCATAGTATTCATACATTCCGCTTTTCACAAGTGTGTCATAATGTGGAAGGAAATCAATTCTTTCCTTTGTTGCTGAGGGAAGCAACTGATCAACTGATTGTAGCAAGTAGAAAGTCATCTGATCTTTAACAATGCCACCTATAAGATATACGTGGAACTTTAAAAAAAGAAAACCAACTTCTGTTTCTATTGTTTTCTATACTGACTTTACAAAATGTAAACAATGTAATTTCTTTTTCAAAAATTGTAAAAGTAAAAAAAAGTAGATTGTGTATATTTCCACCTCTGAACTGTATATAAAATCTACTTGTATATGTGTATTCTGTGCGGTTAAGTTGAAACTGACTTACAGCAACCCTAATAGGGCTTTCAAAGTAAGTAAAATAATTAAGGAGTGGTTTTACAAGTTCCATTCCCCCAGTGAGTTTCCATGGCCAAATGGGGATTTGAACACTGTTTTCCAGAATCCTACTCTATCATTTTACTCACTACACCACACTGGGAAAGCTCACACTATATAAAAGCAATTTAACATGGTTGTAGTGTAGACAAAATTAGGGGGAAAAATTCAAATACCTAACTAACCAGGCGGTTTAAAAATATTTTTATAATATGTTTTATAGTATATTTATAATTAGGATTTTTATATTTTATAATAATAAAAAGAAATAATGCATGTTTACTCTTACTATCTAAAACTCTGAGGCATTAGAATGTAAACTTTGTGATATCAACTCTTAAACTTTCATTTGTACATTCAGGATTTTGAAGTTTTTTCTAAGTCCTAATCATAGGTTTCACAATCCTCCTATGGTGAGTACCCAGATCAAAAACATTATTTTAATAAACATGGAGTCCTGTGGCAGTGTGAGGACAAACAACTGGGAAAAGGTGGAACATAGGTTTTACAGACTTTTTCTACTTCAGCAGATGCTATTCTGATATAGATTTGTCTGGTTAGAGAAACAGAAACATACCAAAGTTTTCATTCGTGATCTCTCTTCTGCTAGTTGTTGTGATAACAAAAGTTTCTTCAGATGAAATGCCAAATACCTAGAAGACCAAGTTAAATATTAAATTATGCAAAGGGGAAAATGTAAAAATTGGGGTCAAAACATTGAAGCAGCTTAAGAAATGGACTACTGAGCAATATTATCTATATGCCTAGTTTCGAACCATATCTACAAGTAGTGCATGAAGGAAATAGCACCTGTCCATTTTTCTCTTTTTCTTCTCCTGCTCCTGCTAAACACTGGATGTCCTCATGGCTATATTGTACTGACTTTTGATACAGTAGCTTTGAACAATGTGCTGTGCTGAATACAAACCCGTCTCTTGGATTCTTCATCCAGGAGATTTTCTATTTGCTGCACTTTTTTCACTGACTTTATCCCAAATTATCCTCTCTTATAACCTGTACTTTTCTTTTCTCGTTACCATTTCATGATTTATTTATTTATTTATTTTTGGTCTTGTGTTAAGAAGCGACACCTTTCTAGAGTGGTCCTCACCCAACCAGAAAGGCAGGATATAAAATAAAATAAAATAAAATAAAATAAAATAAAATAAAATTAATTAATTAATTAAATATTGTTGCATTTGCACTGGAGACATGACTAAGCACATACTGTACCAGTTTTATAATTGCGTCCCGTTACTATAAAGTCATGAGAAGAAGGAAGTGAATAAGAATAAGCATGGTATTTTATGTAGGATTGGAAGAAGAGACTAAACAAGGATTGACACTGATCAACTAAAAATATGTTTAAACAAGAACAGCCCTTTTGGGTCTTAATGTTGAAAAATCCTGGAAGATCTACAGCAATCTGAGAATCTAGTCACGCAACCATTCTGTGGTTTTTATCTTCTGTTAAAAAATTGTATGAATTACAGATCAATAAAGTCCTCTTTCTCTCTTCCTCTCTTTGAGACAAAACAAAGTGAGCTTATGGCTGATGGTGTTTCTGTGGCAGAGGGGCTCCTGCTAGTTGTGGAAGTGAGTCGTTGACTTGGTTGGGAGTGGGCTAGAACCGTTTCCCCGAAAATAAGACCTAATCTGACAATAAGTCCTAGTATGATTTTTCAGGATGTTTGTAATATAAGTCCTATCCCAAAAATAAGTCCTAGTTAAGTAAAACCGGCCCTCCACTAATGTGCAGCAACCAGAAGAAGATGAAATGACTGTATTTGAATAAATGTAGATTGTTGTACATGAAAACACTAAAATATCCCCTGAAAATAAGCCCTGTCTTATTTTGGGGGAAACACGGAAAAAAGGGGGGAAAATAAAGCCTGCTTGAAGATCACTTCTACTCGTTATGCTGCCAGAATGCTGTAAATTCTGCTGTAAATACACGTTGCTGAAGGAAATGGTGCTTGACTGTGCGTGAGTTATTTCTGGACTGCCTGGACTGCGAATCACTCTGCTAAAACCGCGATTTGCACTAAGAAACACTGACAGAAGGTTATGGGCCCAGCACTGCGCCCTGCGATACCCGCGTTGCGTCAAGGAAGCCGGTGAGTACCAGTGGGTACCAGAGAGGCAAGAGAGAGTCCAGGAAGTGAAAGTTCTGCCGTTTAGAGCCCAGGAGGGGAAGAAAAACGGAGGACCAAGAGAAAAGCAGCAACATGCAGGTGTTTGGCAGTATGGGAGGTTTTCCAGTAATGAAAATAACTACCAGACGTGGTCAGTGAAAGCTGAGGTTCCTGAGACGGGAGGAATTGTGGGAGATAGTAAGCAACCCCCCTGCTGCCCTAGATGAGGAGGAACAAAGGAAAAACGAGAAAGCTTTATCTACGATAATTCTTTGCCTGGAAGACAGCCAACTGACTCATGTAAGTGGACTGACTTCAGCTAAAGAATGTTGGGACATGCTGAAACAAATTTACAGTATGTTCATGATTCAACAGGAACTAAAGTATCCTTAACCAGAAAGCTGTATAAGGCTAAACTAGAAGAAGGAGAAAGCATGTCCAATCACTTGCAAAAGATGAAAAACCTGTTTAATGAGCTTCAACAGAGAAATATGGAATTTACAGAGTCGCATAAGGCATATATTATTCTGAGCAGTCTTCCAGAATGTTATGACGTATTAGTGACAAGCCTTGAATCTATGCCAGAAAGAGATTTAACTCTTCAGTACATCATGAGCAGGCTTCTTGAGGAGGCTAGAAAAAGAAGTGAAAGATCAGAAGATAAAATGAGACAATACAGCCCACAGCGAAGGAGAACTGCATTCAGGAGGGGAGAGCAAGAAAACAAAGCATTTATTGTGAAACGTTGCTTCATCTGTGGCTCTCAGAGACATCTTCAGGAAGACTGTTCAGAAGCCTCCAGCAGAAATAAAACTGACAGAAAAGGGAGGATTTTTCTTGTGCAGGCAGCTGTTGATAACAAGGTCAGCACCTGGATCCTGGACAGCGGAGCTGTTTGCCATTTAACTAACGACAGGAAGTTGTTTTCTTTTTCTAGGAGCTTCAGAGCACAACTTCATCAGTTTGGCAAACGGAGAACGGTCTCCTGTGGCTGGAGAAGGGACAATATTTATACCAGGTTTGAGAAAACAAATTAAGAATGTTCTGCTAGTTCCAAAACTTGACTGTAACATACTCATGTATATAAACTTGACTGTAACGTCTCTAAGCTTGATAAAGAAGGCTATACAGTGTACAATTAAGAAAGGAATAATTTAAAAATGTATACATACTTATTAGAATATGATTTAGAGCAGGGGTCTAAAACATGCGGCCCGGGGGCCATTTGCGGCACACCGGATGATAGTTTGTGGCCCCCACCTTGCCTGCCCCCCCCGAAGTGCCCATGCATCCTCTGCTGTCAAGAGTCAAAAGAAAGCCTCGCCTCGCTCGCCAGCTCTCTCCCAAGACAGCACCTCTTGCACACACACACCATCCGGAACTGCAGCCTGCCAGCTAGCCTATCTGTCTGCCGGCTGGCAGGCTGCAGTTCTGGATGGAGGGTGCAAGAGGCGCTATCTTGGGGGAGAGCCTGTGAGTGAGGTATGCTGCCAGCTCTTTTCCCCGAGCACCTGAGCTGCCGCCGACTGATGCCTGAGAGCGGAGCTCGCTCCCAGCCCATCCTTGAAGAGCGCCTCCAACAGTAGCTGCCGCCGCCGCCTCTTCCAGGGAAGCGGCTCTCTGGCTCTCTTTCTCTCTCGGCACCCCCAGCACCAGCCCGGCCAGTGGCCGCTTCAGCACCCAGTGGTGCTTCCTCCTCCTCCTCTTCATCCTGCTTCAGCCGCCTCGGCTCCGGAGGCTGCCTGGGCTCGCCTCGCAAAGTTTGCTCCCCTGTTGTGGTGGGGGTAGCTGCTGCTGCTGCTGAGTGCACCTTTTTTTGAGGGGGGCCTTCAGAGGAAGTTTGCCGGACCTCCGTGTGTGTTTGTGGGCGTGCATTCGCACACCTCACCCCGTTCTGTTTAATTTTGCAGGTACCTATGGAGGCTTTTCTCCTTTGGCAAGGCCATTCTGTGAGGGTTTTAAAAAATTATGTTCTGCCCTCCCCCCCAGCTAGGCGGTCGCTGGTGCTCTCTCCCTTCTCTGCTTCTTCGTCCAGCTGCTGGTGATGGTGGTGGTGGTAGTGAAGAAGGAGCCAGAGGGGGTCATGGCCGGCGACAAGGGCTCACGTGCCCCTCCTCCTCAGAGCCCCAGCCGAGCTAAGGAAACTCCTGGGTGGCTTCCTCGGGCTCTTGCTCCGCTTGGTGGAAAATCTGATGCGGCCCAACCTCACCCAGACTCTGCCTTCAGCGGCCCCCAGGTAAATTGAGATTGAGACCCCTGATTTAGAGGATAAGAGGGTGAAAGAGATGATGGTAAAATTGCATTATTGAATGTCATGCCAGGAATTCATGATAAAAAAATTGAAGCATTGTCTAATGTATATAATCACAGCAGCTAAATTACTCTTGGGCCCAAAAATGGAAAAGCGAAGAGATTCCAACGATAGAAGAGTTTTTAAAGAAGCTATGGGATATAGCAGAACTGGACACTCTATCAGAAGCACTATGGGAACAACCAAGAGACTACAGTATGTAAAACAAAGCTGGGAACTAATACACTCTTGGGCCCAGAGGAAAACAGGAACGTAGGGCAAATTTTACTATATATGTATATCTACTTAGTTCACACTGGAAACCAAACCGGGGAGAGAGGAGAGTTAACGAGGCTGGAGTCTCTGACTCCAAAGGGGGGAGGGTTTACTTTAGTAGAGAGTTTAGTTTAGTTTTTTTTTATTACTATTCTCTTTTTTCTTTATTTTTGTTTTTTGTATGTTTAATTAAAATAATAATAATAAAAAGAAGACTGGAGACAGTCGAAAGAGGAAGAAAGACATTCTAAGCAACTACTGACGTTCAAGTTGACATCTGTACAAGAAAAAGGTTCTAGAACAGAACATTAGACAATCAGTCTTAGAGCACTTAGAAAAGGACACTGATTTCTAAGACTTAGTGTGGGTTTCTCAAAAACAAATTATGTTTGACTAATCTTATCCAGTGGTGCCTCGCTAGACTATGATAATCCGTTCCACTGAAATCACTTTTTAGCGAAATCATAGTCTAGCCAAAAGCATTTTCCCATTGGAATGCATCGAAACCTGTTTAATGCGTTCCAATGGGGAAGAATTGTTGCTGTCTAGCGAAGATCGGCCATAGGAAAGCCGCTTTGCGATCCGCTGATCAGATGTTTAAATTGCTGTCTTGCGAAGCTTAGGTCCCGAAAACACCTGTTTTGCAAGCACGGAGGGAGCTGTCAAAATCGTCGTCTAGCGAAAATCGGTTTACAAAGCAAGGACAAAACACTGTCAAGCTAAATTCCCCCATAGGAATCACTGTTTTGCGAATCACTTTAGCGATCACAAAAAGTCAATGTCTAGTGAAAAAACTGTCATGCGGGGTAACTGTCTAGCGAGGCACCACTGTATCTTGATTTCAGAAAGGCTTTTCACAAGGTCTCTCAAGCTGTGGGCAAATTGGTAGAATGTGGGCTAGATTATTATTATTATTATTTATTTAATTTATATCCCGCCTATCTAGTCGTGGTGGACTACTCTAGGCGGCCAACAACAGAGATAAAATACAATAACATAAAACAGCATAATTACAACAACAATTAAAAATAGGGAAACAATAAAGGAGAGAAGAAAATCAAAAGTAATCTGGAGAGAAGGCCTGCCGAAACATCCAAGTCTTTAATAGGTTCTTAAAGGTGCCCAGCGAGGGAGCTCCGCAAATGCCAGGAGGTAAGTTATTCCAAAGGCGAGGAGCCACCGCCGAGAAGGCCCTATTTCTTGTTTTCTCTTTTCGGGCCTCCCTCGGCGTTAAGCTCCTCAGCCTCATCTCCTGGCTCGCCCGTGTGATCCGGGTAGAACTTGGTGGGAGTAGGCGTTCCGCCAGGTATTGAGGCCCTAAACCGTTTAGGGCTTTATACGTAAGCGTTAACACTTTGAAGTCGATGCGGAACCTGATGGGCAGCCAATGCAATGCGGCCAGAGTGGGTGAAATATGTTGGAATTTTTTCACTCCACTGAGTAATCTGGCCGCCGCATTCTGCACCACCTGTAATTTCCGCAGCAACCTCAAAGGAAGCCCCACGTAGAGTGCATTACAGTGGTCTAATCTTGAGATTACGAGCGCGTGTACTAAGATGGTGAGCGCCCCCACATCCAGGTAGGGCCGCAGCTGGGCTATCCGCCTGAGGTGAAAAAAGGCGGTGCGGACCACCGACGCCACCTGTGACTCCATGGAGAGCACCGGGTCCAGATGGATCCCCAAGCTGCGTACACCATCCTTTGCAGGGAGAGTCACCCCCCCAAAAGAGAGGGAGTTTCCCAAATCCCCAACTGTGGGAGGGCCCACCCTCAGTACTTCCGTCTTGTCCGGGTTCAGCCTAAGCCCATTCTCCTGCATCCATTCCAGTATAGTCCCCAGGCAGCGCTGAAGGCACAGAATGGCTTCTCCTGCGGTTGGCGAAAAGGAGATGTAGAGCTGCGTGTCGTCCGCATACTGGTGACACGAAGCACCACACCCCCTGATGACCCCACCCAGCGGCCTCATATAGATGTTAAATAGCATTGGGGAGATAATCGACCCCTGTGGAACCCCACAATTGAGGCTCCACGGGGCCGAGACTCTCTCCCCAAGCTGAACTCTCTGGGGGCGGTCCTCCAAGAAGGAACGGAGCCAGGACAATGCCAGGCCACCTATTCCCAACTCGGAGAGCCTCCCCAGGAGGATACCGTGGTCAATGGTATCAAAGGCCGCTGAGATGTCGAGGAGGACCAACAGGGACACTTTGCCCCTATCGGCCTCCCTCAATAGGTCATCACACAGGGCGACCAAAGCCGTTTCTGTGCCGTGGCGCGGCCTGAAGCCTGACTGGAATGGATCCAGGGCATCTGTTTCATCCAGGAGCACTTGAAGCTGGTCGGCCACCACCCTCTCGACTACCTTGCTAAGGAAAGAAACATTGGCGACGGGCCTGTAGTTGCCAATTTCGTCCGCCGCCAAACTAGGTTTCTTCCTGATGGGCCTAATGAGTGTGTCCTTCAGGGCAGATGGAAATCTGCCCTCAAGGAGAGACCCATTTATTATAGCCGTGGCCCACTCCGTTGTTAGCGGCCTGGCTGCTTTGATTAGCCAGGCCGGGCAAGGGTCCAAAGAGGAGGTGGTGGCACGACAGCGGTCAAGCGCCCTGGAGACAGTGTCAGGCGTAACAGGCTGAAAGGTGTCCAGGATCACCGGGCAAGACGGAGCGCTGGACATCTCAGCTCGACTCACTGTGCTCAAAAAAGGAGAGAGGTCCCGGCGGATGGCCTCCACTTTTGATTTAAAAAATGCTGCAAATTGGTCCGGTGAAAAACTAGGGGGAGGCCCATCGCCCGGACCAATTCCGGAGAGGTCGCGTACTATACGGAATAAATCCGCCTGCTGGTTGGACGCCTCGCTTATCCGGTTAGCGAGGTATGATCTACTAGCAGCCTTTACCTTAGCAAGATAAAGGTTAGTAGCGACCCTGACAGCTATCCTATTGAAATCCGTCGGGACCTTTCTCCATTTGCGCTCTAGCTGTCTCCTGACCCGCTTCCTCGCCCGGAGGTCCCGATTAAACCAGGGTGCCGGGCGGTCTCTGCAACAGAGAGGGCGTTTAGGTGCGATCATGTCAACAGCCCTAGTCGTGGCAGCAAACCAGCCATCCACCAGAGCCTCGACAGGAGCGCCAGCCAGGTCAGCCGTAACACCTCTCATGGTATCCTGGAATCCAACCGGATCCAGTAGCCTTCGAGGGCGGACCATAACAATAGATCCCTGCTCCCTGCAGGGGGGGAGAGCCATTTTAATGGTACACTTTATTAGGTGGTGATCCGACCATGACAAGGGTACCGACTCAAGGTCAGTCACCATCGGACCACTCTCATTCCCATTAGTGGAAAAAACCAAGTCAAGTGTGTGGCCACCCACGTGGGTGGGGCCGTTAACATGTTGGGACATGTTCAAGAAGGCCATGGTCTCCAAGAACTCAAGAGCTGGCCCAGAGGTCTCTGTCCCCGCATGCATGTTGAAATCCCCCAAAACCAATAGGTTCGGGGAACTCAGCAGTGCCGCGGAGACAAAGTCCACCAGCTCCGGTAAGGAAATGGCTGGGTCGCGGGGAGCTCGGTAACCCAGCAAGATCCCAATACCGTCCCTGGCCCCAATCGACACGTGGAGGGCCTCAAGACCCGGCTTTACCACTGAGGAGCGCCTAGCGACCTCCAAGTTGGATTTGTGGACAATGGCTACTCCCCCCCCGACCCTCCAGTCTACCCTGGTGTTGGACAGCATAGCCGGGCGGGCAGATGAGTGCTAGAGGGGGACCCCCCTCTCCGCCGATCCATGTTTCGGTTATGCAAGCCAGGTCTGCATCCTCCTCCAGGATAAGGTCGTAGATTACCTGGGCCTTATTGGATACAGACCTGGCATTCAACAACACCAGGCGTAGGATGGAAGGCTGACTGGTCTGGCTGCCTCGATACTGGGGGCTGGTCACGATCTCAGAACAATGTACAGCCTTCAGACATCTGTTCATCGTTCTTCTTGCACGAGTGGGGACCGTGCCAACGCCATAACGCCCTCTACCCATGACCACAGAAATGTTTTGGGGTCCCTCGCTGGGAGGGCAGGCCGTCCATTCCATGTCAGAGGGGAAAGGAAGGGAGGGAAAAAGAAAGGGGGGGAGAAAAGCAGGAAAGGAGGGGAAAAGGAGAAAAGAAAATTAAAAAAAATTAACTTAATACAACTAGGTCAAATAAAAAAAAAGAAAATTAACCATATACAGTAAGACAGTGCACAAAAATGATATACATAAAGTAAATAAACATAAATTGAATACAGTTAATAATAATACAAATAAATCAAATAATAAAAGAAAAATAAACCATATACAGTGCATGCAAATAATAGATGATGCTATGATCAGGTACCTCTGACATTTTTATTATTTTCAAACCAATGCAGTCACTTTTATCCTTACTTATCATTAATTCATTTATAAATTGCATTTTCTTTTATTTCATGTACATATACACTTAGAATATTTATTTAGAACAGTTTTAATACCATTAAAAGTTACATTCTTTTCTGTCTGTCATTCCTCTGGTCTTCTGGATAAGGTGTCGGCCACTATATTTTGATTCCCCTTCACGCTCTGGATCTCGAAATCGAAGTCTTGTAACAGTGGGGCCCATCTCATTAATTTATTGTTATTTGCCCTAATTGTCCTCAACCAGAGCAGTGGGGAATGGTTGGTGCACAGTATGAAATGTCTATCTCATATATATGGCCTCAGTTTCTGCTCATTCGGCATCCTTCAGTCTCGAAAGAATATAGTATGTGCTCTGTATGGAGGACTTGGAACAGGATCTAGTGTGGCTGAGGAGGCCAATTCGAGAGTGACAATCCCTTCCACACTGAAGACAAATCCAATCTGTCCCCTGTCCAGCTCCCTGATTTTGCTGCTTTTGTGGCTTTCTCTTTGCCTTGGCCTGCTGGACAAGGGTCTCTTCAAATTGGGAGAGGCCATGATGCAATGCCTGCCTCCAGCCTGAACGCTCATCTGTTGAGGTCCATTCCTAAGGCCTTCAGATCCCACTTGCAGATGTCCTTGTATCGCAGCTGTGGTTTCCCTCTGGGACGATTTCCTTGCACTAATTCTCCACACAGTAGATCCTTTGGAATCTGACCATCAGCCATTCTCACAACATGCCCAGGCCAATGTAGACGTCGCTGTTTCAGTAATGTATATATGCTAAAAATTCCAGCTTGTTCTAGGACTACTCTATTTGGAACTTTGTCCTGCCAGGTCATACCAAAAATGCATCGGAGGCAACGCCTATGGAAGGTGTTCAACTTCCTCTCCTGATGTGCACAAAGGGTCCAAGACTCACTGCAGTACAGGAGTGTGCTCAGGACACAGGCTCTATAGACCTGGATCTTGGTATATGTCATCAGCATCTTATTGAACCACACTCTCTTTGTGAGTCTAGAGAACACAGTATCTGCTTTGCCAATGCGTTTATCCAGCTCAACATCTAGAGAGAGAGTATCAGAGATCATTGAGCCAAGGTACACAAAGTCATGAACAACCTCCAATTCTTGTGTGGAGATGGTAATGGAGGGAGGTGAGTCCACACCCTGGCTCATGACTTGTGTTTTCTTCAGGCTGATTGTTAGTCCAAAGCCTTGGAAGGCCTTGCTAAAACGATTCATGAGTTGTTGGAGGTCTTCAGCAGAGTAGGCGACAATGGCTGCATCATCTGCAAAGAAGTCCCGCATGCATTTCAGTTGGACTTTGGTCCTCACTCTCAATCTAGAGAGACTAAAGAGCTTTCCGTCTGATCTAGTCCGGAGATAGACAACTTCTGTTGCAGTTCCAAAAGCATGCTTCAGCATGACAGCAAAAAAGATCCCAAAGAGGGTTGGTGCGAGGACACAGTCCTGTTTCACTCCGCTTCGGATGTCAAAGGGATCCGATGTTGAGCCATCAAAAACTACAGTGCCTTTCATTTCCTCATGGAAGGACCTGATGATGTTAAGGAGTTGAGGTGGACATCCAATCTTGGGAAGTATTTTAAAAAGGCCATCCCTGTTAACCAAATCAAAGGCCTTTGTGAGATCTATGAAAGACACAAAGAGTGTCTGTTGTTGTTCCCTGTATTTCTCCTACAACTGTCTGAGGGAGAATACCCTGTCAGTGGTGGATCTATTAGCTCAAAATCCACACTGTGATTCTGGCTAGACTCTGTCTGCAAGCACCTGGAGCCTCTTCAGCACAACACAGGCAAGCAGCTTCCCTACAACGCTAAGAAGAGAGATGCCACGGTAGTTATTGCAGTCAGCCATGTCTCCTTTGTTCTTGTACAATTTGACAATGTTTGCATCCTTCATGTCCTGTGGTACTCCACCTTCCCTCCAGCAAAGACAAAAGACTTCATACAGTTCGGTGGTGATGATCTCTTTACAGCCCTTCAGCACTTCAACAGGGATGTTATTCTTTCAGGTACTTTGCCAGAGGCGAGGTAATCCAAGGCCGCTTTTATTTCTGCTAAGTTTGGTTCGCTGTCCAACTCTTCCAAGACAGGCAGGCACTCAATGTTATTTAATGCTTCTTCGGTTATTACATTCTCTCTGGAATATAGCTCAGAGTAGTGCTGCACTCAGCGGTCCATCTGCTGTGCTCGGTCCTGGATGATCACGCCTGTAGCAGACTTCAAGGGAGCAGATTTCTTCTGTATTGGACCTAAAGCCTGCTTGATACCGTCATATATTCCCTTGATGTTACCTGTGTCCGCTGCTATCTGTATCTGAGAGCAGAGCTGAAGCCAATAATCATTGGAACATCTCCTGGCAGCTTCTTGGAACTTTGCTACGAGCAACTCAAGGAGCCTGCATGTTGTATTCACTAGGACAGACTTTGTATGCTGCTAGAGTTCTCCTCTTATCCTTGATGGCTGGCATCAACTCCTCCAAATGGGCTTTGAATCAGTCTGCTGTCCTTTTGGTCTTCTTGCCAAATGTGGACAAGGTGGTGTTATAAACAGCGTTCTTGAAATGTTCCCATCGTTCAAGTGCATTTGATATGGAGATGATGTTATATGATATATGCCACAAAGTTTATTATTTATTTATTTATTTATTTATTTGTTTGTTTGTTTGTTTGTTTAATATGCCGCCCACTCTACCCAGAGGTCTCTTCATTAATTTGGATGTAAATGATGTTCCCAAATCCATGACAATTTCTGAAGCGAAGCCCATGCGACACATATAATTTACTAAGGCATTTGGTATAGATTCTGTTTCTGCATTTCGCAATGGAATGGCTTCTGCGTATCTTGTGGCATAATCTATTATCGTTAGTATGAATCTGTCTCCCCGTTACTGTAGGCAAGGGTCCCACAATGTCCATGCCAATGCGTTGAAATGGGGTTGATATGACTGGTAAAGGGTACAGCTTAGCTTTTGTTTTATCATTGGCTGTATCTTGCCCTTGACATACATCACAGCTTTGACAGTGTAATTTTATTTGCTCCCACATTCCTGGCCAGTAGAAATTCTGAGCTATTCTCAGCTTTGTTCGTGTGATTCCCAAATGAGCCACAAAGGTGTCTTTATGTTCCTTCTCCATAATCCTTTCCCTGTATTTAAAAGGGATTACCATGTAATCATAAAAATGTTTATGAATATTTTCCCCTCCCCTATGAGGATTTATTAAGACCTTTCTATATAGCAGGTCTTTTTCCACAAAGAACCTTTCAGGGCTTTCAGGGGTTAGTGTTCCTTCTCTGGCTGACTTAAAGCATTTGTGTAATGTAGAATCCTATATTTGCTCTTGTTTAAACGCCTTTTCATGAGGATTCCTTATAACTACCACCTCAGCTGTTTTATTGTCTTCATCTCCTTCTATAATTTCATTAGGGATCTCACAATTTTCTTCAGGTTTTTCTCTTTTTTCTATCTGGGAGCAAGTAGCGTTTAAAACACTCATTACATACTCAGATAGATCTAACCCAATCAAACAGGGAACAGGCATTTGCTTCGTGAGGCCTACCTTCCACACTCCATTCCATCCTTGAGATTTCATTGGTATTTGAGCCATAGGTAGTATAATCAATTCAGTCCTTATCCCTTTGATGGTTATGTATTCATTTCCCACTATATTTTCCAGAGGGATAATATCAGGATGACACAAAGTCACATGAGATCAAGGGTCTCTCAATGCTAGATATTTTGTATCATGTATATAAATGTTTTCACCAGAACACTGAAGCAGTTCTTGGTTACTTTCTATATAAAAGCATTGGACAATGTTGGCTAATGGAAGCTGTTTTTCCAGGCCCTCTGCCATCTCCGTTTCAGCGCCATTTTCATTTGCCTCAACTGTCTTTCCCTGCTGCTGCACATAGTACACTTTCCTGGGTACATTTGCTCCTCCTTTCTATTGAACCTCTTTATTCTTTAAGGTTTGGCACTGGGAAATGAAATGCCCTTTTTCTACACACCCATAGCATGTTTTAGGGGCTCTTTGTTCAAAATATGGAGACTTGTCTCCCTTCCCTTCAAAGCTTTTAATCTTCAGTTGATTCTGCTCTGAGGGCTTGCCTCTAAAATGGCCTCCAGTATTTTGATTGTTTTGATGGTAATCTCTGGGTTTTTTCCTTGTTTCATCCCACCTTTTACAATGGGGTCTTGACTTAAGAACGGCTCGAGTTAAGAACATTTTGACTTAAGAATCGCTCTCATAGGAAAATATTGACTTGACTTACATACTTAGATTTGAGTTAAGAACTGAAAAAAAAACCACGTGGGAGGCAGGGAAAGTGCAAAATGTGAACTTTCAGTTAACTGTTGGCCAGTGAAAAGGGTGCCTGTCTGCTTCCTCACTCCTCCCAGCGTTTAGAGAGTGGATTGGGAGACAGTCTTCGGACTGCCTGGTACTGTACTGCCTGGACTGTATTTTCCCTGCCTTCCCTGAACCTTTCTTGACCTAAGAAAAAAAGAAACAAAATATCCCCCTCTAGTGGTCGAAGGCGGAATAGCAGCTTCCCATTAGTTTCTATGGACGGAAAAGAGCAGATACGGATCAAATGGTTTTCAATGCATTCCTATGGGAAATGCAGATTTGACCTGAGAATTTTTTGACTTGAGAACCGCCTTCCAATACGGATTAAGTTCTCAAGTCAAGACCCCACTGTACCTCCAAGTTTTACCTCAGAATATTTTGGGGTTTTTATTTCTGAGATACAATCAGCAGCTTCACTGGCCTGCTGTACAATTTTGGGCTTTTTGTCCCTAACCAATTACTTTAGTTCTCCAGGCAGAACTGAATAGAATTGTTCTAACCCAATATTGTTTTTCATTGCATCTAAAGTTTCTACATTTGCCTGTTCCAGCCACTTCTACAAGTATCTAACTAGAATGGCTCCTAATTAATGATTGCTCAGGCTTTTTAATTAACTGTCTAAATTTCCTTCTGAGGTGCTCAGCATTGATTCTATATCTTGCAAAAAACAATTTTCTGAATGCCTCATAGTCTCTTGCCTGACCTTGGGGCATTTGAGAATAAATCTCATTTAACTCTCCACTTATTTGAGATCTTCTCAGGATCATTCTCTCCTCATCTTTCACCTTATAATCCCAGCATTTCCTCTTGAAAGCAATGAGGAATGCCTCTGGGCAATCAGCCTTTCTGAACTGAGGGAATTTCTTTAAGTCTGCTTTTGATAAACTCGCCTCAGGATGTGAATTATTATTATTATTGTTTTGGGATAATAATTCCAACCATCTCATTTCTAGTTGGAATTCCATCTCTTTTGCTCTCATTTCCATAGCCATCTCTTTTTCTCTGGACTCAGCCTTAGCCTTGAGCTGTAACTCTTTTAATTTAAATTCCTGCTGCACCCTCCATCTGTCAAACTCTTGGGAGGTTAACCCAATTTCTTCCCTTGAGGTATCTTCCTCCTGCGCCTCATGCTCAGCTAACTCAGGGCTTTCTTCTTCGTGAGGTAAACTTTGAACATCCAATACCTCCATTTTTAATCGTTTCCCTCTCTTAGAAGGCATGGTTTATTTCTTTTTCTTTTGGATCAGTTGGTTAGTTTAATAGAGGCAAATAGACCTCAATTTAAAAATACTTTTTCCTTTTCTGTGTTAGAGAATGATAGATAGTAGCCTCTTGCTGGCCGCTGCAGATTGTTACTTAATTTCCTTAGGCACCCAGCCTCACTTTCTCTGGTTCTGATACACTGTTTCTGTCAGTCTCCAGACACCAAGCTTTTCTCCTTAATATTTATTTTATTCCAGCCACAGTTAGATTTAGTTTCCTAAGCGATTTCCTTGACCCTGGCCTCCCTTCTATTCCCTTCAGCACTCCTTTTTCAGAGCTTGGGATCCAAAGTTAGCCCCTTGGCCTTTCTCTAAGCTTGAGGTAAACTTTCAACACAGAATTCTCCTCAGAGTCCTTTCCTGCTTTAGTCTTTCCATGATCAGGAGTCCCTTCCAAGCTATCCACACAGAGCTTTAGGGTTTCCTACTCCTTCTCCGTGGCCCTTGACTAACTGACTCAGAGAATTTCTTTTCCCTTTCTTTGGCTTACTGGAATTTATTCACTTCGCATCCCATGGCTTACTGGAATTCAATTTGTATCCCACCACTACCACCACTTTTGACACACTGTGACAAACCCAGGTCCACCTTTGGACACGACTTGCTTATTTCTTCTTTCACCAACTGCCACCAATGGATCTTAATCCACTATTTACCATAGATGTTGCAAAGACACATGTAATCAAATATAACTGATTATTTATTATGTTGTTGTTAAATCACATAAGTATTATTCATAGATGCTTTATTACGTTGCACACATTGCTTGAGTATTAAACAAGTTTCTTTATGGACATCATTTTTCATACTAATAACTGTTAATCGCTGGAATACTATCAAATGACTGTCTATTTATTATATTTCTATCTTTTAGCTATTCTTTAATCCATAAACCAACTATACCACATCAACTTTCCCTTCTCTCTCCTAAAAACTCTCAAATCCTCCCCTCTCATTCACTCTCAGTCTCCCAACTGCCTCTAACTGTTCCCTTGACTCTGCCCTCCTGTCCTCTCATAGGCTCCAGTTCTAGAGCTCCACATGATGGACAGGTGGGACATGGGCATTCCACCACAATGGTATCAGACCTTAAAGGCATTGTTGTTTCAGCTATCCCTGCTGTTTCTTACAGGGAGGGAAAATCTTCATATGCAGATTGCTAGTGTTGATTTACACTCATTGTTCTAAAGTATACAGCGGCCTTTTGAGGAATGGCTACAAGTACACATAATGATGCAAAACTTCTAATTAATTTTAAAAATAAACTCAAAGAATGTGATTTAATGAGGTATCCAGAGACTTTCTTCAGAGCTAAATGAAGCTGCATTTTAGTCATTACAACTTCTAATTTCAGTGTTTTAGAACTTTAGAAAGTTTCATGTCAACCTGAACTGTGTCCTGTTGATATCTTCAAACTGAACAAAATGTGTTGTTCTTATATGTAACAGGAATATTCAGGTTATAAAAAGAAATCAAAGCTCACAGGAGTCACATGGAAGAACAATCAAGAGAAAGACGTCCAACTATGAGCTAAAGTGGGAGGGAAGGGTAATGAAGAAAAGGTGTAGAGAGTATACAGCCTTCTATATAACTCCATATAAGTAACATAAACAATGTAAACAGCCATAAGTGGAGATACAATCCAATGTGAGAAGGTAATAGCATATAAACAATGTAAACAGCCATAAGTGGAGATACAATCCAATGTGAGAAGGTAATAGCATATAATAAAAACAGTCAAAGCAGCATTTCAAGGTATAGAATCAACCACAAGGCATACTCTAACTTATTATAAAAACTGGCAGGTCACTCAAAATGAAAGCAAACTAAAGCCTAAAGGCCCCAGTCAAATAGGAGAGTCTTAAGTTGGTGATCTGAAGGGTCAGGAAAATCTAAATCATTTAGTAAAGCTTTGTTTAGTGTTAATTTGTTGGCTAGCTAGGGCGGCATTGGCAGGGGAAAAGTTTAAAGGTCCTTAGGTAAGCAAAGTATATACCTTGAAGTTATAGGGCATATGGAGATAGTTTATTCATTTTTAAATGGAATCAATATGCAGTTAACCACATTGACTTTGAATCTTCAAAGAGTCAGAGATCCATTTATTAATAGGATCATAGAATAGTGATGTTGGAAGGGGTCTATGAGGCCATCAAGTCCAGCCCCCTGCTCAAAACAGGAATACAAACAAAGGATATCTCCCAGGTGGTTGTCTTAAGTTTCCTTTAAGTGCCTCCAGTATTGGAGTATTCACCAACTCCTGAGGTAACTGCTTCCACTGTTGTACTGTTCTAAAGTTAGAAATATGCTTCTTTAACATCTATGCTTTTTCCTATACAGGCAGTGGAGGAAACAACCAAAATTCTAGCCTCTCCTTCAAATGCCCCTACATTTGATGTCCCTGTTTACTCTCCCTGTTCACAAGTTCCTGATCATGTCCTCCCATTGACTCTAGATTTGAGTGCAGCTGCTAGCTCCCCCCCACAGCCAACTGGATAAATCACTTCCTCTTAGCAGTCACTTCTTCTCAGCTGGAGTAACTCCCCCTTATACCAAGTGCTTGGCACAGATCAGGGTCTAGCAGTGAGTTAGGAAAGTACACAGGATAAAAGAGAATGCAAGTGATCAAGAGACCAACCAAATCAAGAGATACTTTGCTACAGGTACAATGAACAATATTTGTATGGCTGTTGTTCTTAAGGTTTTTCTTCCTAACGTTTCACCAGTCTCTGGGGCCGGCATCAGAGGAGAGGAGTAAGAACAGACCAGAGCACAGACAGAGTTCTGACTCCTGTCCTCTGAAGATGCTGGCCACAGAGACTGGCAAAACATTAGGAAGAAAAACCTTAAGAACACAGCCAAACAGCCCGGAAAACCTACAACAACCATTGGATCCCAGCCGTGAAAGCCTTCGAGAATACAATATTTGTAGGCTTATGAAAAATTATGAGAATTAATAATAACTGCATGCCATCAAGATGATTCTGACTTATGGCAGCCTTTTCCAGCATTTTCTACATAGAGAATACACAGAAGTGGTTTATCATTCCCTTCTTCTGAGGGCATTCTGGGACTAAGCAGCTTGTCCATGATTCCACCGGCTGCCTATTCTTTCTGGAGTCACAGTGGGGAATCAAACTCCCAGTCTCTCGCTCTGCAACCAGATACCTAAACTACTGAGCTCTTAATAGGTGTATTTGATATGAACACAATAGAATAACACACTATCGGAAACAGCCTTCCAATATCACATAAAGTGAAAGTACTTGAAGAGAGACCACCAAAACAGATATGAAAAATTGAAAACACCCAGAAGCATCTCTCTTCCATCCATGGCTTCAATGCAAAGAGCGTACAAGCACCTCTCAATTTGTCTGTTCAATTATGATTAGATATAAAGCCATCTCCCAGATTAGAATCCAAAGTTACATGGGAAGATCACCTTGACAAGATGATGAAGACTTCCTCCATTTAACGCTGGGTGACTAAAGCCCCCAGAATTCCCAAGGAAGATAGCACAGGACAATTAAATGTTGTGCCACATTCATTTCTTTTAGAAACTATCTATAACTTTTCAAGTTCCCCACAGTCAGACTTTACTATAACCTTGTGCTCCCCCACCATGCCTGCTGAGATAGAGGGTGGCCAGGAGGGTCCCCTCAATCATAAGCTCCATGGATTCCAAATGTCTGGATAAATTCTACCTAGCCTTTATCAAGGCAGTGAAGGGAAGTACACCCCAGACCATGTGTTTTGTTTTCCCTGTCCCTTCAGGAACTAGTTCTTTCCATCACTGCCTCTTGCTAGCAAGTACCCAAGCCTGGGGCTAAGTTGGGCATTAACTGTCCAAATCTAGAGCTGGGCCTGAGTTTTAGACACTGGCCTCAACAACATCCCTCAATGAAAGGTAGTAGTGACAGGCTGATGAATTTCCTCTTGCCAAAACTGCTCCTCTCTCCCCCAAGCCAGTTGCGTAAGCAACTGCTGCTCTCACCGCTGCCTTCAGCACTGTTTCTAGGTTTGTGTGGGCCTTTCCATTTGAGACTAGGTTGGACGTTTTGGCCTCCATCATAAACATAATGAGGAGAGTAAGATAACCACTTCCACACTGTAGCCTCTGACCCAATCTCCAGTCAGGTCGTGGAGTAGTGAGCAGTTCTCCCCTAAGGAAGCAAAAGACCAAGAGCACTTCTTCCCAGGCCCTTGACCAGATGCCTCTGATCCCCTCCTCTTCCTCTTTTATTCCTGGCTTCCACCACCCAATCCCACCAGTGGTCTGGCCCTACAGTTGTGGTTCTTCCTCCTTCTTCCTCACTCCCACCTGGGCACCCTGGCCTATTGTCAGGGCTGCCTCTGGGCTGTCCTGCTGCTGGGGTTTCCCAGAAGTCACCTAGCAGGCAGAGATGAGATAGCTAGCCAACTGGGGATGACAGATGTGTCCCCCTTTTACAAACCTTTGAAGTACATTTTTTTCCTGAAATTCTATGGACACCCAAAGTAGCCAACATTTACAGTGGTGCCTTGACCTACAAAAGCCTTGACCAAGAACATTTTGAGTTATGAACAGCTCCATTCGGCCCAGTGGTGGGAGGCTTGAGCCTGTCCAGGGTGCTTCGGCCGCTGGCCTCCTGGCCATGGTGGACCAGTGCGAACAAACTCAGTGTCAGGAGGTAGAGCCTGACCAGGAGGCAAGGACCCATCTTGGCTGGGCTCTGACTCCCGGCACTGGGTCTGTCCACGCTGCTCGCTTCCCAGCCAGGCTGCGGGAGGCAGAGCTCGGCCCGGAAGCGAGCAGTGGGGACGGACCCAGCACCAGGAAATAGAGCCCAGCCAGGAGGCCATTTGAATTTCCCGCCATCAGCCCATGGAGGTTGGTGAGGAGTGCCAAGGACCAAAGCAGCCGCCCTGGCGAGCAGCCACTGGTGCCGGTTCCAGAGCTGGAGCCGGCATCGGGCACCAGTGGCGGCATCAGTCTGCAGAGGGCAGTGAGGAGTGAGTGGGAGGCAAGCGGCCAAAGCACACCAGCCAGGCTCAAGCCTCCCGGCCATGGCGGTAACAGCAGCAGTGGAAGCCCGGGAGGCTGAGGAGGCTTCAGACCGGTAAGGTGCTGCTTTTTTAAAAAGTTTTGGGTGAGTGGCTTTTGTTTTGCTGGTGGGGGTATTAAGGGTCAATTTTGTTTCTGGTTTTTTTTTTTCAGTCCCAGCGTGGGACTTGCTCCAATGTTTATTTTTGGATTTGTTGTGTTGTTGGTTTTTGGGGGTTTTTTTTGTTTGTTTTGCAGTCCCAGCATGGGACTTGCTCTGTTTATTTTTATTTTGGTATTTATTTATTTTTTGAAATGCTGGAACGAATTAATCCCATTCCCATGCATTTCAATGGGAAATGGTGCTTTGACTTACAAATGTTTTGATTTATGAACATCTTCTGGGACAATATATTCGCGAAGGCTTTCACAGCCGGGATCTAATGGTTGTTGTGGGTTTTTCGGGCTCTTTGGTACTGTCCTAAAGGTTGCTCTTCCTAATGTTTCGCCAGTCTCTGTGGCCGGCATCTTCAGAGGACAGCACTCTGTGCTCTGGTCTGAAGATGCCGGCCACAGAGACTGGTGAAACGTTAGGAAGAACAACCTTCAGAACACGGCCAAAGAGCCCAAAAAACCCACAACAACTATCTTCTGGGACAGATTAAGTTCATAAGTCAAGGCACTACTGTATTTCCAATTTGTTCTCTAACATCTCTTCTTTTTCTGAAACACTCACTGGATATTTTACAGTTCATCTACATATGATAAAAGTCTTTCCTGTAAAACCTTGGGCACCACTTTGTTTTTATGAGAAATTAATGCAATAGTAGTTTGATGTTTCCTTTCTTTGAAACTGGAATTTATAACCCAGCATTTCCAGTCTGTGGTCTACTGGTTTTCCTTATTTGTTGATACAGTCTTCAAAGGTTTGTTATATTTTCTCTCTATAGCTTCAAATAAAGTACCTATCTTTTCATTCTGTTCTATTTCTTCCAACTACTCTGAGAGGAGATTTCAATTTACTTTCTATCTGTAGGCTATTCATCAAAAGATTCTTTGAAGGACTTTATCATTTGTGTAACTCTTCTGTACAGTTCTTTAGTATAGTGCCTTCTTTTTATTTTATCCTATTCTAGTATCCCCCCTTTTATCTTTCAGTGTTCCTAATCTTAGTTTAAATTTCACTTAGATTTCTTGGATTATGTGAAAGAGAGCTCATACTTCCTTTTCTTTTCATTATTTTACCCTATTTCTTTGTAAACATGATTATAATACACTTCTTTATCCTCACATCCTGGTCATTGAAAACTTGCATTGTTCCTATTTCCATCACCTTTCTTTTTTCTTTTCTTTATTTTTATTTGTTGTTAGCAATTTTAACATCTCAGTCATCCCTTAAAGCATTTCTTTTCTTCTGACTGTTGTAGTACTCCTTCTGCATTCTTTCAGGATATAATCACTAGTTTCATTTCACAGGTCTTCTGGTTTGCACCATTGGAGGAAAGAGTTTGCCCATGTGGAAATAATGCAGTTGAAGATCTAACCCACTATTTATTTGACTGCCCAATCTATAAAGATCAGAGAGTAGCTTTGTTCCAAGAGTTAGGGCTCATATTTGGTAGATCTGGTGCATATTTGATACTTTTTCTATTGGAGGATAAAGTGCCATACATTCCTGAAATGGCAGCCGGCTTTGCTTTTAGAGCAATGGTTTTAAGAAGGAAGTTCTGTAGTTATAATGATCATGTTTTAACTGAGGATTGAACTGTTTCACATGATAATGTTGTTTTTAGACAGTCTTATTTTTATATTATATTTAATATTTTATCCTATTCAAACTTCTTTTGTAATGGCTAAAGCTATACACAAATAAACATGCTTTACTTACACTCTGGTTTGCAGTCAATTGAGTTTAGTAATGCAAATCTGTTTTTCACATGAGATCTAAGGGGTCTAGGAGCCAAATTTCTGCCACCAGCTCCCATCACAGGCTACACAAATGGTCATTTTTAACCTTTTCTCTCGCCTCCCTAAACCAGATGTGCCCTGAACAGCACTCATTGCCCTCCTTTTTTTTCAGGAGTGAAAAGAAGTGGAGAACTCCCCAAGCAAAAACCACTGTCTCTGGAAGTTCTCAGCAGTTGAAGGGTTCCTACTGGATAAGAGGGTCCTATTTTACTAATAAAAGGTTAACTTGAGTGCCACTGTCTATGAAAACTTATGTCAGTATCACTTTCCACTACAAATGCTACTCACTAATGCCCCTTTAAGAATTTGTCAACCCCCATCACCACTGGAACTTCCAATTTTCTTCTCCTTGAAGATTAGCCTGTTGTTTTGCTTTGACCATTCCTTTCTGCTTTGTAATCTTTTAAAAAAATTATTAAAGAAATGAAAAAAGGAACTTATTTAGAAACTGACTTGACTGACATCTGGCACATCAAATATTTATGTACACACAAACAGTTCAATGTAAAAAAACTTGACTCCTTAATTCAGGATTTACAGAATAAAACTGGCTAATTGCACAAATTTTAAATATCTGACAAACCTCAGACTGCAAAATATGGAGCTACTATCATCCATATTTCCCTAAGTGATTAAGACAACAAAAAACTGTGGTAGAAAAACAGCAAAACAATATATAAAAGAATAATTGTGTGTGTGTGTTTAGTCGTTTAGTCGTGTCCGACTCTTCGTGACCCCATGGACCAGAGCACGCCAGGCCCTCCTGTCTTCTACTGCCTCCCGGAGTTGTGTCAAAAAGAATAATTGGCAGTGCTTTTTTTAGGATTGGAAAATGAGCTGGGCAGATCAACTACTATACCAAGAAAAAAAGTGGTAAGTGGCAGTCAAGGGATGCATGTGGTTCAAGGGTTGGTCACTGCAGTTAGTGAGCCACAACACACATTAAGGTTCTCTCTCCGCAGCCATTCATATTACTAGACACCAGCAATCAAGATTAATCTATCTATACTGCAGCAGAGGTCGTATCAATCATTCAGAAAATCTGAGTTTCTGGGGGTTCAGAGGAGTTGCCCTAAAAATGAAAAGTTCTTTTAAAACAAGCCTTGGGGGTTGCTGAGAAAAGTCAACGTGCACCGAGGCTAGAGGACCACAATTTACTGCTCTGTTTGATACGATCACCGCGCCACGCAAAGCTTCTCTCGGCTCGCTCTGCGAGCGAGAGTCACGGCCGCCTCGGCATTCACTTCACCGCCGCGACCAGTAGGGGGCCGTCGGGAGTCTCGCCCGGCTCCCTCTCCCGCCGTTCCCCCTCCCAACCCGATGACAGCTCTCCCCGCGAAGGAGCCGCTTTCGCTTTCCCCCTCCCCTCCCCTTCCTTTCTTCAGCCAGCCCAGCGACCGGGAGGGCCGCCCGCCCCGCTCTGCCCGCCCCGCTCTGCCCGCCCCTGAACGCGACCCCTTCCGCGCGCTTTTCCGGCGGTCAAGGCGAAGCAAGCCTTGAGGCAGACACGCGCTGCCCCTTCAACGGCCTCGGCACGTGCCGGAATGCCGCTCAAATCCACATCCGTCTCGCGCTGCCCCGGCGCCCTGCGTCGTTTGGCAGGTGGACCGGCGGCGGCGGCGGCGGAGAGGATGCTCCTGCTTGTTGACGACGACGACCACGGGGAAGCGAACCCTCAGTCGCCCGAAACACGGGCTGCCCCGGGAGGTGCTTGTTGGTTCCACGGTGACGCATTTCCAACCTCCCTCCTTCCCTCCGTTACCTGGCAAACAGCGCCGCGGAAGTCCTCATAGTTTCCCTCAGGACACTGGAAAACTTTCTCGTTGTCCTCGGATTTGTCCGGGCGGCGATCGTAGACGTACACCGTGAGGATTTTGCCGCCGCCGCCGCCGCCGCCCCTGCCCCCTTCCTCCGCTGCCATGTTGGGGCGACAAATTACCAGGCGCCCCGGCCGAAAATGACAAGCGCCCCCGCTTGGCCCAGCGGCGACTTCGTCACGGAGGAAAGGGGCGGGGGTGTGAGGAGAAAGGGAGGGGGCGGGGCCTGTTCGAGGGGCGGGGGCGAAAGGGGGAATGGGTGGGGCCTCTTTGCTGTGGCAACCAAGACAAAGGATTGGAAGAGGTTCGGAAAGGGGGCGGGGCGGAGAGAAGGGGAAACCCGGAAGCGCAAGAGCTCGCGGGAGTTTCAATCCGGCCGCGGGGGTCTCGGCGCCCGTCTGAGGAAAGAAAGGCACGTCACGTCCGTTTTGAAGCCTAGCGCCAAGCATTGAGTTTGGGAGGGAGGGGAAGTCGAAAGTTAATCTCGCGACGCGGTCACCGAGCTCTTTGGATGCTGCTATCTAACTCGAAAAAGCAGAAACGAAACCGAAGGTGTTCTGCGGGTTGTTAAGCTCCGGATGCGGAAGCAAGCTACGCTTTTTTAGCAACCCAAACTTTAGTTAATTTGGGACTGTGACAGCAAGACACGATAAAGGAAGAGTCCTGGAGTGCAGCCGCCTTCAAAAGGGAAGCCCAACGTGAAAGGTTACTCAAGAGAGAAAAGGGAATCGGACAAGGTGAAAATCCTAGGCTAGTCCCCCAAGCAGAGAAATCAAACACACACGTAGTTTCAATATACACAAGTTTCAGTATACGAAGAAGAAAATGGAAAGGGATGCAATCGGTCTAATAATATTATAAAATTTAAATTAAGAAGTGCGAATAAATCTTTGTAATCCTTGGTTCTCTTCCTTCAGACCTTTGCTACCTACTGCTATTATTTTAAGAAAAGAATCCCTGTGCAATGCTTCTCAGAAAACTAGGTTTGTATTGCCCTACCATCTTCCAGGAAAGAATGTTGGTCTAAATTCATGTGCTGGCCAAGCTTATGATTATCCACAATAAGTGCCTATTAGCAAATCTGAAAAATGGCTAACGCCCTTACTAAAATTGTTTGCCCCAGAGTCTGAAGGGAGAAGTATAAAAGCTTCGAATAAATAGTGCAATCTATTGCATTGTAGTGACTCATCTAGCCACTACAATTATGTTTGATATGGTTGATAGAGGACTTTGAGCAGCATGTCAGCACTTCATGGATGGGAAGATTGTCAGTAAAGTATAGTATGCAGGACTTAGTCTTTAAGGAGACTTAAATGGTGCTGTTCCTGCTTTATGAGTGTTTGGTGGTTTTTTTAGAAATCCAGGTAGGTTTCCGTGGAAGAACCTGCTGAGTACAAATTGTGATGTTGCTGTTGACAACTTCCTTAGTTTATGTGGTAGATTCTAAAATTTGTTCTCATTAGACACTTTGTTTTCCCAGCATTGAGTCCCATAGGTTCCTGTGTCTGAAGAACCAGAAAATTCTCAAAAGAAAAAAACACACTCTTAGGTTTAAAGCAAAAGTTATGGTTGAAGCTATAAAACAGAAAGAAGTTGAAATTACCAATCAAGCTTCCTTCTCACTCAATACATTAGTACATTGATGCAAATATATTTGTACATATGGGTTTGTGTGTATTGATATGGCTTATAGATAAAAGAACTTGTTGACAAATGGAATGCCATCCTCAAAAAAAAAATGCTCCCAAACTTTTATATTGATTATGGACACATAATCAAGTGTTATCATCGAATTAAAGAAGACCTTAAACAGATGGAGAAATAAAGTGAACAAACAACATTTATCTACTTTTGATAATAAACTCAAGAGTTCTTATGAAGTGCTGAATGAATCTAACAAATTTCTCAGTGACAAACTATGCTTCCAAAAATTTTATCCTGGGTAATTAACAAATCCAAGAAAGTGACCTTTTAGTGGAAGGAACACTACAATTTCCTACATAGACTGGGAGTCTGTGGCAGATGGAAATAGTGACACTGATATTACACTGAAGTCTTTCTCTGTTTTGGAGGCAGAAGGAAGACATAACCAATGCAAGAGACAGAATCATAACAGCAGCACCAGGAAGATTGCCATATGGATCACATCTCCCATAGTTTGATTTGCCAGAAGTTAATAGTTCATCTCTCCAGCAGAGATCTGAAACACAATTGAAAAAGGAGTTATTGGGAAAGGTTTATCCTTTGTGATTATTCCCTAGCATAATCCCACATAATTAAGACTTGATTTATTCATGTTTCTTAGAACTATTAAAGCACAATAATATTTTGGAATACTGTATCTGTATATTGTATTCTCAAAGGTATTTGCGGCCAGGATCAGATGGTTGTGGGCTTTCTGGGCTGTTTGGCCGTGTTCTTAAGAACACGGCCAAACAGCCTGGAAAACCCACAAAAACTATCTGTATATTAGTCCACAGACACAAAAAAGTTTTTATAATTTGTTTATCTTCTATGTTGCCTGTCAACCAAGATTCAGCTATAGAGAAATAGATACAGATTCAACTTTTGAGAAATTGGTAGTAAAGGAGATAACAGCTAAGTTTATTTGGAAACATGGCATACCATCAGAGATTGCAAGGTCCCCCGGCTCTCTGTGGACTGTAATTCCGGCAAAAGCGAGAGTGAGAAGGAAAAGGAAACGTAAGGAGAGGAAGAAGAAAAGGGGCTGTAGGGCTGGTGTTTTGTATAGGCTGCAAAAACAGACAAAGCGACTACCACTCCCAAGTCTCTTTCTGACTAATGCCAGATCAGTGGCAAACAAGATGGATGACTTAAGGTTACAGGTCTCCTCAAGTAAGTTTGTGAAAAACTGTTGCGTGCTGTTAATCACTGAAACCTGGCTGAACCCCACTATTCCAAACACTGTTATTGATATGGAAGGTTTTTTATTACATCGTTTGGACAGAGACAGGAATGTGGGGAAGTGCAGAGGAGGAGGATTGTGCGTGTTTGTTAGAGAGAGCTGGTGCACAAACTCAGAGATTATAACACGTCATAGCTCTTTGGAGCTGGAATATCTGTCTGTTAAATGCAGACCTTTTTACCTTCCACGGGAATTCAGCGTTGTAATTATTCTTGTTGTTTATATTCCGCCGGATGCAAATGCGGATTTGGCGCTGGGTCATCTGGGCGATGAAATTGGCAACTTGCAAAGTAAATTTCCGGATGCTGTATACATTATTGCAGGAGACTTCAATCATGTAGATCTACGTGCAGTCCTCCCCAAATTCCATCAACATGTAAGGTGTGCTACTAGGGGGCTGAACACCTTAGATAAGGTCTGCACGAATATTGCAAATGGATACAGGATATTACAATTGCCACACTTGGGCCAGTCTGACCATATGTCCCTGTTTTTAGCTCCGGAGTATATTCCTCTGAGAAAACAGTCAGGGCCAGTAGTCAAGACAGTGAAAAGCTGGCCGGAGGGAGCAATGGAGCAGTTAAAGGACTGTTTTGAACAAACGAATTGGGAAGTTTTTGACCATCCTGATCTGGAAGAACATACAGCTGCAGTGTTAGGGTATATGGCACACTGTATTGACACGGTCACAGTGGATAAACGTATCCGGGTTTATCCCAATCAAAAACCTTGGATGACCGGGAAGGTTAAACGCCTGTTGTATGCTAGAAATAAGGCTTTTAAGTCTGGGGATGATCTAGACTACAGTGCAGCAAGAATGAACTTGAGGAGAGGCATTAAGCAAGCTAAGGCCGAATACAAGAGGAGAATTGAAGACTGCTTTCTCAGCAATAACATGAGGCAAGTTTGGCAGGGGGTTCAACAACTAACAAACTACAAAGCAAAAAAGGTTTCCTCGGGCGGAGGCATGGAGGTGGCTGAGGAGTTGAACAACTTTTTTGCTCGATTCGAGATCGATCAAACTGAAACTGTTCGTTTGCCATCATTTACTCAGCAGAGTCCCCCCTTCATTGTGAATGAGCAGGATGTGAGACAGACTATGAAAGTGGTTAACTCCAGAAAAGCAGCTGGACCCGACTTAATTCCTGGTCGGGTGGTAAAAGACTGTGCTGATCAGCTAGCCGGGATATGGACTATAATTTTTAATCGATCCCTGACACTATGCGCAGTTCCCGTCTGTCTCAAGGCTTCCGTCATCGTTCCACTGCCTAAAAAGTTGCCTACAAACAGTCCGAATGACTACAGGCCGGTGGCACTAACTTCAATCTTAATGAAGTGCTTTGAGCAGTTAGTTCGGAAATATATTATCTCCTGCCTTCCTGATTCCTTTGATGGGCTTCAGTTTGCTTATAAAGAAAATAGATCAACCGAGGATGCAATCAATACTGTGCTTTATATGGCTTTATCCCACTTGGAAACACAAGGGAATTATGTAAGAATGCTGTTCGCGGACTTTAGCTCTGCTTTTAACACCATTATACCCCACAGATTAATAGACAAACTTAAAGATCTTGATTTTCCAGATTCTATCTGTCTGTGGATTTGGGATTTTTTAACAAATCGTCCACAAAGGGTTAAACTGAATGACTACATCTCTACTGACAAGATACTCAGCACTGGCACTCCACAAGGCTGTGTCCTTAGTCCACTACTGTTCTCCATTTATTCATCAGATTGCACCAATAACCATCCCAGTAATAGGATTATCAAATTTGCAGATGATACTACACTAGTAGGACTTATCTCTGGGGATGATGAGTCTGCGTATCGGGACGAGGTATTACAGCTATCCCGCTGGTGCAAAAAAAATAATCTTTTATTTAACATCCAAAAAACCAAGGAATTCATAGTGGACTATAGGAAAAAAAGAGCAGACATTCAGCCACTGTATATAGATGGAGTTTGTGTGGAACAGGTGGTTGAATGTAAGTTTCTTGGGACTATCATAACAAATGACCTGACTTGGAGTGCAAACACCGCTGCGTTAATCAGGAAGGCACAACAACGGTTGTATTTTCTAAGGATTCTTAGAAAGCAACAATTGACTGAGAGTTTGTTAATCACCTTCTATCTGTCTCTGTGTATGGTTCACGAGCTGCACAGTGGCAGAGAAAAAGGCAATTCAAGGGGTGATCAAGACGGCCCAAAACATCATTGGCTGTTCACTCCCCTCTTTGGAAGAATTGTATAAGAACAGATGTAAGAGGAAGATATCTAACATACTGAAAGACTCCTCTCATCCGGGATATCAGCTCTTTAAACTATTACCATCAGGAAGGAGATTCAGGGTATTGAAAGCAAGGACGAGCAGATTCAAGAACAGTTTTTACCCAAGTGCAGTATTGAGTTTAAATGCGGGGCCATAAGTTTTTGGTGGACTTTTTAATTGCTGAGAGAAAACGGGGTATCTATATTTGGATGGTGAAAGTTGTGTATATTTTAACTTTTTTTTTTGTAGTGTTGTCCAGTTTTACCTTGGGGAAGAGCACCTCATTTCGTTGCACCCACTTGTGAGCGCAATGACAAATAAATTTCTTATGTCTTATGTCTTAAAGGATTTGGAACAATTAGAAAGAGACAAGCTTTATCACCTTAGCAAAATATGAGTAGAAAGTACTTTAAAGGCTCTTGCTACTGACGCAATGTCATAACAAAAGCTAATAAAGGGGGTACCATAGTTGTTCAAAACACTATAGACTATGAAATTTTAAGACAGCTGGCATCTTATGAACTAGGATCCGATAATCCCAAAGATGAAGTTATCAAAGAGATCAAGATTACTTTGAAGAGGGGCTGTATCTGGGCTGTATTAGGTATTCAATTTCTATTGAGTACCAACTGCAGGGTATCTCTCTTTTTTACCTTACCCAAATTCCATGTAGGTATAAACCCTTTTGTTGACAAGCGTATTGTTTCTAAGTCAAATTAGTTTTGGAACCTCTGTCAGAGCCAAATGGGAAGATCTATGCGCATGCCTTTACTACTTTGTTTGAAGATCTGGGGTGTTATATCCAATCAACAGCTTCTTCAGCTGTAACTTCAAAGCCACAACTCCAATGCAGTCATTTCCCAATTTTGAACCACTCAGTTGTTCCATATCCATATTCCATAGCCCACTGTATTGTCTCCTGAATGCCTTGAGAGCTTTTCATGGATAAAGACCTTTTGTACAGGGAAACTTTAAACACCGCATGCAGAGGAAAAGGAGAACCCCAGAGGCAATTAGTGGTCCCAAGTAAATATAGGGAGAAAATCATAAATCAAGCTCACAGTAGTTTGTTTGGGGCACAGATGGGGATCACATGAACCAAAAGAAGGGTTGCCCAGAACTTCTTTTGGCCAGGTATGGGTACTTATTATTGCAGAACCCGTGATGTCTGTCAGAGACAAGGGACAGGGCAGGACTAAAGCCGAATTATGTCCTTTGCCAGTCATCTCTGCCCCATTCCAAAGGCTAGGAATTGATCTGGTGGGTCCTTTGCCTAAAGCCACCAGAAGAGGAAATAAGTAGATTCTGACCATTATGGATTTTGCCACTAGATATCCTGAGGCAATTCCATTATGTAACATGGAAACTGACACGGTGGCAGATGTCTTAATCAATTACATGAGCTGATTGGGATTTGTTGCAAAATAGTGATTTGGGAACTAGCTTCACCTCCAGACTGGTAAATAGATTATGCAAGGCCTGTGGGATAACCAAAATCAACTCTACACCATATCATCCTGAGACTAATGGACTAATTGAAAAAATTAATGGCACATTAGTGCACATGAACTGGGAAGACAATCGTGAAAGTGACCCAGAGTCAGTAATAGAAAATATGAGCAGGTTGCAAAAGATCACTGAAGAAAAGCCAGGAAAGAACTTTTGGGCCAGAAGATGAAGTTCTTTTACTTAGACCAGTGGTTCTTAACCTGGGCGATAATGCCCCCCAGGGGGTGATTTCATTTTTCAGGGGGGCGGTGGAACGAAAAGGGGCGGTGTGGGGGCGCTGGAGCAGAAGGGGGCGGTAGGGGGGCGCTGGAGCAAGCCAAACCTGTGAAGATGGCTGCAAGCCTTTTTACAGTGTGCATGAATATATATTTTCCTCCAATTTTAATTTAGTTTCAGAGTTTTTGTCTTGAAATTTTTAGTTCCTGCATTTGTTTTTATGCCCTTTTTATATTTCTTTTTGCGTCTTAAAATTCACTTGCAACTAAATCATTAAATGCTACTTTTTGGGGGCATTTCATTTTCTTGGAATTTAATTTTGTTTTCAGGGGTCATTGGATTTAAGTGTCTTAAATAAATAAATAAATAAATAAATAAATAAATAAATAAATAAATAAATAAATAAAATATCACTGCGGGGAGGGGGGGCGATGATAACTTCCTCAATGGCTCAAGGGGGCGTTTCTTTCAAAAAGGTTAAGAACCACTGACTTAGACCAGCCAAAGGTCTCAAGCTACAGTTAGCTTGGGAAGGGTCCCTATAAAGTACAGTAGTGTCAAAATTGAACAAGGGAAATTATGAGATTCAGAAGGAGGAAGATGTAAGCCCTGATGCCTTAAAGAGGGACGCATCTAAAGATGTTCAGGAGGAGGAGAGGGAACTGCCTACCCTTTCCCCAGATGAGAAAGTGAAGCCCCGAGCCAGACTTAAAGTGGGCTTCACTATAAAATGACCAGCAGACGACATCCAGTGGTCAACTGAGTGGCCAATGACTGCCAGTTGGCGGAACAGGTTGCAGAGGAAGGAGCCAGTGATCAACAGAAGGACTCCTGAGTGCCAGCAGACATTTGTCCAGCTGAAGGAGGCAGTAACTACCGGACCAGTCCACGGTGTGTCAGACTACAATGGGAAGGTGAAAGACTCGGACTTCGCAAATTTGGACATTGCAACAGCGACTCAGATTGTGCCTCGAAAGCCCACAACATTGTTGTGGATGCACTTTCCAGGAGGCTAGATGACTGATGCAAGGACTTTTAAAAGAAACTGGAACAGACTATGATTTACTAATTAATTATTTTATGTAAACTAAAATAAATGTATGTGAAAGTTTCCTGATTGCGATTTCTGTAAGGTTGGTAACGTAAAATGTAAAATAATAGGTGTCACTGATAAGGTAAAGTATATTATGGATTAGTAGTGAAATGTTTAGCGTATAAGGTATAGAAATTGTCATGTTAAATGTGTTATATGGTAAGTAAAGTTAAATGCAATTGTGCCTGTTTGTTTAGGAGGAAAAACTCGTTTCCCCTCCCAAACAAACATATTTAAGGGGGGAGGTATGCAGCATTCACCCTTGTTATGTTAAGTAGTTATGAATATTCATGTTGCAGGCTAATGTTGCTGAGAGGCGGAGTCGAGAGATATGTATAAAGAGGCGGAGTCAGAGAGTCAGTCAGAAAGTCAGAGAGTGGAGAAGGAGATAGAGTGTGGTATTTGGGAGATCTAAGGTGATTAGAGTGAAAAGTGAATAAGAACTGTAATAACAAATAGAGGTTTGTGATTGATGATAATAGAAGTTAGCTATGATTAATATTCAGAGATCTCTAATGAATAAAAATGTTTTATTTAAAAGACAGTGAATTTTGGACCTGAATCTTCATCCTTCCATAATTAAAGTTGATTTAGTGATCAACTGGTGGCAGCGGGGTAAAAAGTAGTAGTAGTTTGCCTTTGTGTGCTCTCTGTTTGAAGGTCAGGCAAGGGGCACGAGGGTGAATGCCACAGTAGCCTTCACCAATCCAAGGTGAATCCAGGGTCCACATAAAGGCTGCAAATGCTGAAACTTACTCATTAACACAGGAGAAGCAGGGGCCATATTTATATCTACAGGACCTGTATTAACTACAGCATCAAGTCAGAGCAAGTCCAAGCAAGTTTGCCCACAAAGTGCTATGCAAATTCTTCACAGCAAGGTGCAGTGTGGTCTGCACTATTTTCTGGGGGCCAGCATTTAATAGGACCTTGACCACTTGGAAGTGCTTTGCTGAGTGTCTTTCTGCAAACAAAATGTGGCACAAAAGAATTACCATATTTTTCCGTGTATAAAATGACACTTTTCCCTAAAATAATTAGAGGAAAAGTTGTTTTATACATGGAAGGAAGCAGTTGTGCGCGCCCTCGGGCGCCTCTTGCTGCCGCCGCCGCTGCCTAATTGCCCCTTCCAGAGCTCACGGCTTGTCCCCTCTGGTGGTCCTGAGGCAGCAGGAGGCAGAGGTGAAGGAGCATTCACACACGCTCGGGCGCCTCTTGCTGCTGCCTTCTCTGCCCCCCCCCATCACCACCTCCACTGGGACTGACCGGCTCAGCTCACTCCCTGCCTTGTCCCCTCCGGCGGCGGAGGCAGCAGGAGACTGAGGCAGAAGCAAACAAGCACTTGTGCGTGCTCGGGCGCCTCTTCCTCCGCCAGATCACCTCCTCCCACAACCTCCTTAGGGTAGGGGACAAGGCAGCAACGTGAGCTGGAGGTGAGCCCCGGCAGTCGCACTGGAGGAGGTAATTGGGTGGGCAGTGGAGATAGCAGGAGGTGGAGGTGGAGGACCAGTTGCCCATTAACTGCTCCTCCGCCTCCATCAAGGGTCAAAATTAGGGGGGGTGTTTTATACATGGGGGGTTGTATACACTGCAAAATATGGTACTTCTTTCCTGCCACCACTGCCACTAAATAGGCCTTCCCATGGGCTCTAGCCTGTGTTCAGTTGGAATTTTCTGCAGTTGTCACTCTAGTCTCCATCTCATTTGTTTCATCCCCCCAGTAAACCTGGAGGTAGTCTGAATGCTTAGGAGAGATTGCGTCAGCAGTCCTGGCCATTTCCCCATTCCAGAGCTCAATCAGAGCTTCAACAAATTGCCCATCAAGGCAACATGGAACTCCTGAAGAGCCATCAGGAAAACATTTGGATCCATCAGCCTCCTGGAGTGGGCCATCTTAATCAGTTCCTCACCCCTGGAGAGGCTCTGAGTTCCGGTAGGTCTAAACCCCACCAGATGATATTCTGTCCATGACAATGAAACTAGAGTGCTCCTTCACACCCACATCACCCACATCTACTTCAGTACAGAAAACTGTTTCTAAAGTGTGCCCTGAAGCATGAGTAGGGGCAGATACCATTTGGGACAGACTCATGGTCATCATGAAGGACAAGATGTCCTGAGCCACTCCTGACAAAGCCGCCTCGTCATGAATGTTATTGACACCCCCAGCCTTATCCAACCAAGTCTCTGCAAACCAGATTAGCTTGCTCATGCGGGATCAAGTCCTGGATGGCTGTTGTTTTCCCATTTACTGGTCTGGCATTTGGTAGCAGCTTTTACAACCCAGGGGGCCTGTCTCCACAGTTATCCAAATTATTTAAATTTGGGGACAGCGTTATGGGCAATCAATATCCTTCCCCCCGACTTCTCATATGGGGGGGGGAAGGGTGCTGTTCCTTACGGTATCTCTCCCTGTCCTGAACAATTCCAACAGCTGCTCCCTGGCTTACCCCACTATTCTTTCCCATAAAAACACATCCATCCACAAGCAGACCAAGACCAAGTTAGCAACTTCTCTCCAAAGTTGGCAGGGGCCGGGAAAAATATCACAAAAAAACTAAAATGAGAGGTGATTAGTTGGAAAAGTTGTGGTGTTTTATAGTACAGGGAGGAGGGAATATAAAAGGGAGTTGCTGAAAGGGTCCTTGTAGAGGTCTGCTGGTGGCTGGGGCTCAGGGTCCCCTGCTGTTAAGCACACAACACTAAGTGTGCACTTAGTGTTGGACTTTGTGTGATGCAGAGGTGCACATAGAGGCACCGACCCTGCAGCCTGTGCTGTTCTTATACTTGCAAGCAGGACTGAAAGTGGTGCAGTCACAAGAATTTGAAACTTCTCCATAACAGCATTTGAAAAAGTGTAATATTGTTTTGCTTGTAAAACAGTAGAATAGCACCAGGATTTAATAGTACCAGGTGAAAACTGTTCATAAGGAATAACAACCATAAAGAAGTTGGGAAAGGGTAAAGCAAGGACATCTGATCCCTGTTGAGAAAAAAATCTCAACAGGGACTCCAATTCAGACACTGCTTGATTTTCAATAAACACTTTTTCTAATTGGGAAATCATTTGCGGCAAAAAGAAAAAAGAAAAAAGAGAGAAGAAAAATGGCATTTGAATAAGTCTGATTTCATCTGTTGACTGCTGTCATTGACAAAGGGGGAATAGGTGAGACCGAGACTTCCGTATCCTCCTGTAAACTAACATCATTTGACAATGAACTACCCAAAACCGCATGCTTTGAAAATAAGCCTTGCCTGATCCAAGGCTCTGCAGAGGCAGGGGAATCCTTGGAGGAATGATGGCTAGCTGAGGTGCATTTTGCAATGTGAACTCTAGATTGCTTTGAAGGGGAGAGAAACAAAGTGGTGGCTTCTTCAGATCCTTTTTTACCATCCAAGATGGTAGCCACCATCATTGACAACTGAGAGAATTGCCACTATGGGAGTGCTGGATGTCCCATCCCTACCTGTGAAAGCCTGGCTCTCTAATCATAACCTGATAGATCCAGTGTTAGAAGTCTGGGTGAAGACTGAACCCATGAATCACAGGGGGAAGGGGAGAAGTGGAGAATATACATGGGAGCTTCGTATTTGTATCCTTGGGGATATGAATATGCAGTGGGGCAGGTGCCATGGAGGTTCATTCCAGCCCAATCCACTCATTGGGCTTTGTGTGGCCATCATCAGTAATATTGTGCCAAAAGTGGAAGGAGCCCAGCCTGTGCTTCTCTGCACCACTCACTACTACAGCGAGGCTGGATGATGAGTCTCCCCACTCAGCTGCTGAGTGGTCAGCACCGCAGGGAGGTGGGGAAGTGCTGGCCGGGCTACTTCCACGATTGGATGATGATGGCCACACACATTGTGCCATGACTAGTAAGTGGACCAGCCGGTTCTGGAGGGAGGGTCCAAAGGGCCCAAATATCCCATATCTAGTAGAGACATCCAGTCAGTCACCATGGCAGCAGTCTTTACTGATGACCAGAGCTTGAACTGGCAGGATCCATGTTGCCTCAATCCCAGTAACCTGAGGGGACTCAGGAACTGCACCTAAATGGCCACCTTAGTGGCTATTGGTACCTGCATGGCATTCTCTGCTCTCAAACAGCTTGGGTCCAGGCTACCTGAAGGTCCCTATCTCCCTATATGTACCTTCTGGGCAATTAAGATCAGCAAAGGAAGCCCTCCTCTCCATGACAAATGACCTTAGCTTCTATGTGACAGTTTCCAGGCTATGGAACACTCTCCCTCGAGAGATCAGGATGGCCCCTTCCCTTTTATCCTTCTGAAAAAAAAAGCTAAAGACCCATCTCTTCAGGCAGGCTTTTAACAATTACAATTGAATCCCTGAACCCGATTTTAGCAGGCAATTTTAATCTTTTCTATGTTTTAATCTTTTAATTTATTTTAAGTCACATATTGTTTTGTAATATTTAAGCTATTGTCTTTTAATTGTGTGAATTTTAATGCTATGAGCCACCTCGGGTCCCTTTGTCGGGAGAAATGTAGCATACAAATAAAAATAAAAAAATCAAAATAATATTATCTCAACAGTTGGAGGGAATCCCCTGCATCCATTATAGATCTACCTCATGGGAAGGCAAATAAGGTGAAAAGGAAATTTTCTATGACCTTAAAGAATGGAGCTTAATGAAGAACTAGTTCACTGGAGCTAGACAGGAGAAGAACTGGGAGGGTATACTCAGGCAATGGAAGGCTATCCAAGATGATTGATAGATTAAGCTTGCCTGTGGAGTAGGAAGAGCTTACAATTCTAGGCTGCCCTCTTCCACTCTAAGAGAAATGACCCTAGCAGATTTATTCAGTTTAATATAGGAGGGGGAATTCAATGGCCCACCCATACACAGCAGCTATTTTCATAAATAAGATACAGGACCTCCCATATCATTAAACTGATTTCTTTTTTTTAAATTAGAAAACATAAGTGATTTCCAGCCATTTTGTTTTCCCCCATTTAAAATTGGGGTGATCAACAATGCAGTACACTAGATGGCATACATTTGGAAACAAAAGCCCCAGGTCACTGTGGACAACACTCAGCAGCAATTCACAACATAGAATGCAATGTAAACAATTTTATTACAAAATCTAACATGATCATGTTTGAGGGCAAAAACAGGTATCCATACTTGTATGATATGCATATGCTTAAATAGTTAAAAGGTTATTTTAAGTGGCCTCAGCAGAGCCTGGCTAAAGCTTTCAAAATTAGTTTGTAAAGCTGTAGGATAATAAAACTACACATGTTCAAATTTCAACAAATATCCAGTTTTCATGTCTAGCAAATGCTTATTTTACATATCAGTTCATTAAACAAAATACAGCTGCTGGGTTCCTTTCACAGATTTGCAAAAACAGTGGGTGGTAGATCTAAGAAGAATGTGCAAGACTGAATTAAAATTTAGTCTGAGTTGTATCACTGATTCCATCAACCTTCCAGCCCAACTCCAAAATGGGATCCTTGCAATAGCAAGCAGATTTGCAAGCATAACGGAAATAACCACTTTCCACAGAAGCGGGGAGATGGAATTCCTGAGCCTTTTAGAAACTCTAAAAAAATCACGTATTTCTTTTATAAGCATTTTGATGTAAATTGCAATATTTTTGTGCAATGCAATTCTCCCTTGTGTGTACAGAGGCATGCCGATTTGTCCATGGCAATAAATTGATTAACCACTACTCCCTCCTCTTTGAGAGGGTTATTAATGAGTTATTAGTAAGTTATATTGCTAAATCAATGAGCTATAAGGGAAATAATTTTATTTTTCAAACAATTTTCTCATATACGAAATACATACATTGTAATAAAAAAGATTGTGTGTGTAGAAATAAACATGGTTAACCATATCAGAATACATTTATATCCAGTGCAGGTAACATTTTCATTCAGTCCTCTATGGCACACAAACTATTGGCCTTCTTTTTGTAGCTGTCCAGGATTTCTCTTAAACTAGCCAATGGATCTTCTGACATAAATTCATGAAATTCTCGATCAATGTTTGTATTCTGTTCAGTCAGGTACTTCTAGAATAAAATTATGACAGGTCAGATTAGAGTCCAGTATTTTGTTTCCATTTATATTCAGAAATATATCTATGAAATCTTAGATTTTGTTCAGATTAGGTAAATTTCAACAGGAATCTGTAATATGTTTTATTTTTATAAAAATAATGTTGCAATAATGAAACATTATGAAAAGCAATATAATGGAATGGATCTATTTTCTTGAAAAATATTTGCACTGATCCAGGTATCATGATCCACAGAGAAGCTTGATCCTACATACATATCACTAGCTGGTAGAGATGGGCAAAAGCCACAGTTCAACACAGCACCTGCACAGGTGTTCTGTAGGCACCACGTGCTTCCCTCCCCCATGCAAACTCCCACTCACTGGCTACAGCATGCTTCCTCCCCTGCCTTCTCTCTGTGATCGTCCACTCAGATGAGGAGGCAGAGCAGCCTCCGGTGCTGCCAGTGAGTCGACAACTGTGCAGAGAAGGATGGGGAGGGAAGCAGATGGGAAATACCTGTGTGGACACCACCCCAAATGGTGGTTCATGCCCATCTCTACTTGCTGTTATCAGGTATAATGGTATCACTTGTTTGATTGCAGATATCTATCCATGTAGAGTTTGCAGAAGACAGACACTAAGATTTTATTTCTGAAACACAGCTGTGATATACAGCTACAATCAAAACAGAGAATAAGGGCATAACCTTTTGTGGCCGTTTTTTAATTTTTTTGGCATCATAGCAAGCAGCCATCTATACCCACTTTTTGAATGGTCAGAAAAATATCAAACCAAAATCAGAAAAAAAAACAGCTATAAAACATAAGCTTAATGGTTTCCAGCTTACTAGGTATAAACAAGTTGGAATTTCAGAATGTATGTGAAAATAAGAGGATATAATCACAATGTCCTGTATTATGCTGCAGAAACAGTGCTTCAAAGGCCAAACACAGGACCTTCTTTGCATGCAAACTTAAAAGTTCTAGTACCAGACTGCATATGACCTTTGATGAAATAAAAGAATCACAGATTAATGTTCTTTTTTTATGCCAATTTTAGCTAGTATGGTGTGAGTTACCTCCACTGACTCAAGATGAGCGAATATCAATTCCAGAAGATGTTGCAGATTTTTCTCCACTTTCCAGCTCTCTTCTGATGTTGTTTGCATAACCACCTGGTATCTGCGAAGTAAATACATTAATAATTATTATCTGCCTTCAAGACAATACCGATTTATAGTGACCCTTTCCAGCATTTTTAATGTACAGAGTACTTATAAGTAGTTTGTTACGTTATGTACCATCAAGTCAGAACCAACTTATAGAAACCCTAATAGGGCTTTTTAAGGTGAGATATTTAAGGAGTGACTTTACCAGTTCCACACCTTCAATGAGTTCCGTGGCTGACCAGGGATTTGATCCCAGGGTCTTGAGTCCTAGTCTGTCACTCTGTCCACTACACAAACCATTCTCAATGGGGGCCATTTGGCCTCTTGGGGAGCCCTGTTTGAAAGAGGGCACAGGCTAAAAGTGATTATTCACACACCACCTTACAAGGTTCATTATGCAACCATGCTGATACGGACTACATTTCTTTCATTTTATGTTTATGGCCGTGGCCAAAAGAAAAAAAGATTGAGAATGTCTACACTATACAATTTACTGTTCCCTATTTCTGGGGGCACCTTGCAGCTTGCCCAACACTACACAGGCTGGCTCTTCTTGCAGAAGGTACAAAGGAGAATCATATTCCTGGCTCCAGTTCCATCCCACGGAGTTATCCAGCCAGCCAAATACATCATTAGTACAATCTAATGCTCTACTACAGAGGTGTCAAATGCAGTTTTATCTTGGGCCACATTGGCATTATGGTTGCCCTCAAAGGGCCGGTTGAATCTTTAGGACTATATAAATGTATCTACTCTTTATCATATTAAATATAGTCCTCCTCATTTGATTATTACTGGTTTTAGTAATAACATAATAACTAGTTCTGAAAGTAAAAGTCTATGATCAAAGTTTAGAAATAATGGCAAGCAGATAAGAATGGGAGTGTGCAATAGCGAGGACTGTTTCCAAGGTGCTGTATACGCCAACGAAGCGAATGCACTTTCTGACTCTTTGCTGCTTGGAGTGCTGGGATTAGAAGTCCCGTTGGGCAGATTTCCGCATCCTTGCAGAGCATTATGGGTGACTGAGTAAGCGCCTGCATATTGTATACTGCACAGTAGCAGGCAACACTGTGAGGGCCACATGAAATGGCCGGCCAGATTTGGCCCGCGGGCCTTGAGTTTGACACTTGTTCTAAAACAGTGGTCCCCAACCTTGGGCCTCCAGATGTTCTTGGACCACAACTCCCAGAAGCCTTCATCACCACTTCTGCTGGCCAGGATTTCTGGGAGGTCAAAGGCTGCTCTATAACATACTTCAGTTCTTTTATTTAACAGGCTCAAGCTATTTCAGTGGGTTTAGTACTAGACTGTGGCTCTGTTCCTTGGACTTTATTTAATAAAGACTCTTTGATATGTATGAGGAGGAGAGTTTTAGTGTAATTTAATGAAAGACCTGATAAAAACAAGTTTTCCATTAAAATGTTAAAAACCCAAGTTCTTGTTCTTTTGGAATGCTTTTTTCAAGCTTTCCCCCACCCCCACCCCAGATGGTATAGTGAGCTGGGTAAATACTGCATTAATTTTATAGAAAACTATTCTATTCGTAAATTACAATGATTATACAAAATATGGTGATTTGTATGACGCATGCTTCAAGACTGTCTCATCTAAGTCTAGTTTGATACTTCATCATGTATCACTTCCCTCATTTAAATTCATTTCTCTAAATTCATCTTTATAGCATAAGATTTAACTTAACAACTTACATAAGAATCCTGTGTGTGTTTACTTCAAAATAAGTCCTATGGAAGAATGCCCATTTCATATAGTCCCATATTGCTGAGGTTGCCTAATTTTCATAGGGACAAAGATGAAATGTGCACATACATAGTTTACATTCACTTTTCTTACCCTTACCTCTCATATGTACCAGAGGCACTTTTCACAGGCTAAGGATTTAGATAATCTACTACTTAAATCTAGGGATAATATTTTACAAATAATAATTTACTGGAAAATAAGTCTCAGTGATTTGAAGAACAGAGCTTATTTGAATTGCAACTTTAAATGGTAGTTCTAAATTGCTTTGTGTAACATTAGAATGAGAAACGACACTCAAGTACAGTATGAACAAGCATTTTTCTAAAAAGCCTAGGGTAAGGAATACAGCATCTGAAAGGGCAATTCTATATACTACTCAACTTACTGGCACCGAACTTCATGTAGCTCTTTCATAGTCTCACTGACACCTTCATTGACTCCATTATAAAGCAAGCTTTTATGTTTCTCCAACAATTCAAGCTCTTTGATACTCTTTTCTTCTTCTTCTTCAGCTTCCTTCAACAGAGATATGGATTAATACTTTATAATATATTACAGACACTATCAAGAAAGGAAACTTTTCTGTGACTTACTATATTTTTCCATGTATAAGACTGTAGTGTTCACCCTTTGTTAGGTATAAGTCATGTATTATTCATGTCTATGCTAATGTGGTCAAGAGGCGGAGCTGAGAGAGGTGTTAAAAGGCAGAGCCTGAGAGGAGTCAGTCAGGAGTGAGTGAGTCAGTCAGAAGAGATAGTTAGAGACGGGTTAAGATAAATAGATAAGGTGGAAATTATATGGCAAAGAGAATACATGTACATCTGAAGAACTTCTGTAATTAATAAATTGGCTTCACTTTAATAAATGAGTGTTTGCACTTGTATTGTTTGCATTCACAATACAAATGTCTGATCAAACATCATTATTTTGTGGATTGAGGTAATCCACTGGTGGCAGCGAGAGCAAAATGCTACAGGAGCCTTTGTGAGGGCACAAAATGTAGGTGCCTCAAGGAGGTTAACGTCACAAAGACGACCCCCACTTCTCCAATCCCAAATAAGAAAATTTGATTGCTGCTTTCCCCCTCCACTTCCTAAGCCCGGCTGCGGAAATGGAGGGGTAAAGCAGCGATCAAAGGGCTGCGATCCAGCAGCCCTTTCATTGCTGCTTTACCTTTCCATTTCCTAAGCACCATGGTGTGCATGCACACCCCACTCCAGATCCACTTGCAGGCGAGAAGGAACAGCGCCCACTACTTCAGATCTGTGAAGCAGCAGCAGAAGCAGAAATGGAGCAGGTGGGTCCCAGCACGGAAGTACCTCCAGACCCCACTGATGAGCATAGGGTAGGCAGTTTTGCTACCGCAGTTTTCTCCTTGGCTTACTTCTGTGTAAAAGACAGCCCTAAATTTTTCCCACAAGGTTTTAGGAAAAAGTATAGTCTTTTACACAGAAAAATACGGTAATCCCAGGGCCTTCCTCTGGTGGATCCATGGAAAACAAACAGATGACCTGCCTTTTCAAACTGCTGTTGGCCAGAGGCCCTTTAGTCCTGCCTGCACCATTCAAAGAAGTAGCTTTTCTATCTGCATTTCTATTCTATTTTCTTTTTCCCAATTGCAGGTTTGGGAGTTGGGGGGTTGGCAGAGAACTGGGCAATGCATAAATGCCATCATTGACCTGGACAACAATTAGGTCAGAATATCACCCAAAGGGCAAAAGACAGGAGAGGCATCAATCTGTGCATCTGTATCTGGTTGTGGGCTGAGTCTTGGGGCCTTTGCACATCTCTCATGGAATTGCCCTGCCCATTACAGATTTTTCTCAGGTGCTAAGAGGGCAAAATCAATCATTTAGAACTTTTCATGTTTTTTCACCAGCACTGTTCCTGTAATTCATTTGTTGGTGAGAAAAATACATTGAGGACAAGACAGAATAGTTGCACAGTACATTTTGATTTGTAATGGTAGTAGACAATTGTCTGGAAACAGCCTATGTTTGGAATGCATTATAGCCTCATGGAGAAGTGAACGCAACACTTTCAAGTACAGTGGTTCCTCGCTTGACAACGTTAATGCATTCCAGCGAAAATGTCGTCAAACAAAATTGAAAAACCCATTGAAACGCATTGAAAATGCATTCAATGTGTTCCAATCGGCTGAATACCTGCTTGTCCAGCAAAGATCCTCCATAAGGGCGGCCATTTTTGGTGCCTGTATTGCGAAAAATCAGTCCTAAAAACAGCGGGGAGGGGGGGCGCATTTTCTTCAGCCGGTGGCCATTTTGAAACCCGACGATCAGCTGTTTGCTGATCGTTGTAAAGCGAAAATCGGTTCCCGAAACAATCATCGTACAGCGAAAAAACCCCATTTAAACCATCGTTTTGCGATCGCAAAAAGTCAACGTTAAGCGGATTCATCGTTAAACAGGGTAATCGTCCAGCAGGGCACGACTGTAATAACTTTTAAAAGTAACATGTTCTGTCTCCTAGTAATCAATTTGAAAATATTTATTTACAAACAAATGTCATACATTTATAATGAATAAATCAATCACCCTTCAAGTAACACATTTGTCAATATCCAAATCTATATAGAAATACATCACCTACCTTCACTTTCTGTTGACAAAGATCTTCAAGCTTTTGGGCTTCTTCTCTTAGCATTTTCACACTGCTGATCTGTTCTGCTTCCATCCTGCTCACCTTTAAGAATGTGAATTTAATTAGTAAAAGGTGTCAGCAGGAAAAAGTGAGAACAGCAAGTGCATCTTGCAGTGATGATAAGCCAGGCCATTCCCAACATGTTAAGCGATCAGGAAACAATCCCAAATCAACAATCTGTTCAGATTTTGCATCTGGAGAATCTACATGTTTGCTTTTGTCTATGTGCAGTGATGGGTTTAAAAATGGGCAGACTGCACCTGTTGAGAACTCAGAAACCAGACTGCAGCTGATGAGGGTTTGAAATCCTTCCAACAATTCCTCATCTTACCTTTCTTCTTCTATCAGCTATCTCCCGCCCTGCATACCAGCCACCTGTGCTTGAACATCAGTGGAAGAAAACTGCCCCAGGGAGGGCAAGCTAAAGAAAAAAGCTACACCTTCTGTAGACCTGGACAAAGTGCAGCCCGAGGGCCACATATATCCCGCAAGCCACTCCCGTCCAGCTTGCTCGTCGTCACTCCAGTCCGGTGTTCAAGCACTTGTTCAAGGCCAAGACAGACTGGATTTCTCTCATTGAACAAATTCAACATCAAAACCATTTAGAGCTTTTTGTCTAAAGTTGATTGGTTGCTTATATTTAACATACCGCAAAAAACCTCTTCAGTATTTGTGAAGATTAACAAGTTTAAAATAAAAACAATCATAACATCACTGTTTCATTTTATTTGTAAGTAAAGTTGGTTCGGCCCGCAAACACAGATTTTTCATGTGGCCCCCTATAGAAATTAATTGCTCACCCCTGACCTACTGTATGCACTTATTTCCATTTATTTCTCTGGGCTTCTTACTGAGGCCAAAGTAGTTAGACACTCACCTGTTCTAAGGCATCCTCTAAACTAATTTTTGTCTTTGTAGCACTGGCAATTTCGTCTTCTGTCTTGTTGATGAGGTCCAGAAGGGGAGTCTGCCATTATACAAGCAGCATAGAAAAAGAACACGAAGATTTCTTATTAAGGCACACAGTCCCTATAGCTTTATTTAATGAATTTCATACACACTGACTTTGATAAACTGAAAAAAAGATAGTTCTGGATTTTTCAGGCTCTTTGGCCATGTTCTGAAGGTTGTTCTTCCTGACGTTTCGCCAGTCTCTGTGGCCGGCATCTTCAGAGGACAGCAACCTGTGCTCTAGACCAGTGGTTCTTAACCTTTGTTACTCGGATGCTTTTGAACTGCGACTCCCAGAAACCCCAGTCAGGACAGCTGGTGGTGAAGGCTTCTGGGAGTTGCAGTCCAAAACTCCTGAGTAACCCAAGGTTAAGAACCAGTGCTCTAGACAGCACAGAGTGCTGTCCTCTGAAGATGTCGGCCACAGAGACTGGCGAAACGTCAGGAAGAACAACCTTCAGAATACGGCCAAAGAGCCTGAAAAACCCAGAATAACCATTAGATCCCGGCCGTGAAAGCCTTCGCAAATATATTGAAAAAAGATACTTTTATGGTACTAAATAGTTTATGTCCTGGAACAGTTTTATAATATCATACACAGGGAAGTCCTATTTAAAGGGTCTTGCCCCCACTCCACATCCCTTGGTGCTCCCTGAACCAGCTCCAAAGGGTTTCCAAGTCCTCTGAGCAGGGCTTTGGAGTTCATAGGGGATTGCAGTGGGGAGGAAAAAAAAATCTCCCTCTAGATTACATAACCACAAGAGACTCTGTCAGTAGGTACTTCCCAGTGGATTTAAGCCAGAGATCTGTATTCTGGCACACAAACAGTGCTCAAGCGTGTTCTTCTGTATATTATGTAGTGGTGATTCCCAGTAAAAACTGAGTGATTCTTGACCTTTATCTGCAAACCACATTAACCTCCCCATATGTTTAAACGTATTTAAAAAGTGTAAGTTTTGAATTTTATTTATTTATTATTTATTTATTTATTTAATTTATATGCCGCCCACACTACCCAAAGGTCTCTGGGCGGCTTGTTCAAAACTTTTTAAAGAGCAATGACAGGGAAATGTAAGCATAAACATACACGAATCTGAGTTCTGTATTTGTCCAGACAGTTTGGTCCTGCATCAGGATTAAACTTAATTTCAAAATCAAGGCCTCCAGAATTCTTTGAATTTACAGGAAGAAGTTTCAGCTTCCGAGCCAATCTGTGATAATCTGCCAATGTGGCTTCAATCTGTTAAATAGAAAAGCAAAAGACAAAACAGAAAATACCGCTTTTAAACCTGACGGTGATCATATGAATAAAACAAAAAATAGGATAGCTTTATAATAATTTACTTTTGTATGTTTTAGAACATTGGGTTTGTCTTCAAATCCAGCATTTTTTTTCAATTCAGAACTGTTTCATGCTTGCTCATAAAAAATAGTCTTTTCAGATTTTCTTTAGAAATGTATTTCAAAAAATTCTTCAATGGCTATTAAATTGCTACCTAGATAGTCACCCATAAGAGAACTTTGCTATAACAAAAATATGCTCCACTGTAGCTGAAGTCAGAGGTAGTTTTTGGCAAACAGGAAAAAAACTACCTAACTAGTTCCCTTTGCTTCCTTTGCAAATTTTGTAAAAATACTATGCTATTATTCTGTCTCATATCCAAAGCTGCTTCAGAAACCCTCAGAATAAACAGTAAAATGGGTATCTGACCAATAATTCTTTTACCATCAGAAGTTCTGCCATTTAATCCAATTTATGAGATAGCCAGTTATGTAGTTTATGTCCAATTTATGTTTAGTTAGGTAACTATATATATTTATGTAAGTAATATGAATGCCATTGTTAAGACCTTAGGATACTAATAATAATGGATTTCACAAAACATTGGTTTTAGATTCACATACTGCCTCTCTTCCTCTAGCATATTTTAATTCTTCATTCCACAACTGCCGTTGTTCTGCCTCCAGTTCCTTAGTTAATTTGTTGACTGTCTGCTGGAGCTCCTCTATTTCACAATTTAGTCTCTGAATATCTGAAACGGAATATTTCTGATTTTCACAGATGAGCTTCAGCCGAGCATTCTCCTCTTTCAGTGCTTCAATTTCCATGGCTAAAATTAAAAGAAATATGTAAAACCATTAGAGAACTAGGACAAAACACTAAAGTAACAAACATTGTTGAACTGCATGATAGCATTCAGGAATAAAACTACAAACAGCGTATGAACATAAAATTTCAAAGGTTAAAGTAAATCCAAAATGAAATGTCTTCTATCCAACATCTTCTGAAATCACTAAGGGTGGAATAAATCTTATGGCTTATATTATAACAGAGATGTAACAATTTCACTAGAGCTTTGATCTTTTGATGTCTTGGGTATATTTGTCTCAATGGCCACATACTGTATGTTCCTTGCATCTCATGAGCTCGGTTTCATGTTTGTAAAACAAACTACAGTAGAACAATTTTACATACAGTAGTGCCCCGCTAGATGATTACCTCGCAAAACGCCAAATCCACATGACGATGTTTTTTGCAATTGCTATAGCGCTTCACAAAATAGTGTTTCCTATGGGTGATTTTCGCTATACGATGTTTCGGACCGTGCTTCGCAAGACTTTTTTTTGGGGACCGTTTTTTGCAAGATGACGATTTTGACAGCTAGGTCCGCGACTTGCAAAACGGGTGTTTTCAGGACCGTTTTTCGCAAGACAGCGATTTTAACAACTGATCGGTGCTTCGCAAAACGGTTTCTCTCTGGGCGATTTTCGCAAAACGACGATGATTTGTCCACATTGGAACGCATTAAACGGATTTCAATGCATTCCAATGGGGAACCGCATTTCGCAAGACGATATTGTCGCAAAACAGTGATTTTCATGGAACAAATTAACATTGTCTTGCGGGGCACCACTGTGCTCCTCCCTTCAACCTACATTCCCACCTCCCTCCAGTACAGAGCAAGTATTTCTAGGTCTGAGGTTTCTTATAATACAGGTGCAAATTTGTTAGCTAGTGATTTCATTTCGTGTGGGCTGTGTGAAACATAGTGGCTTTGATTTTATGACCTTTTGGAGCACTCATGCAAACTTGCCAGTTATGACTAGAGATGGTTTGGCAGTTTGTACTTTGTCTGAACAGGTGTTTGGCACATCCCATAGGCAATATTTAAGATACAGTACTGTTCAAAAATATATAAACAGTTCCTTTAGGACCCTAGATTCCGTACAGAAATATGTAAATATGCATGCAGACATAACAATTTTGCACTGTATATGATAATGCACAGATTTGTTTTTACTTGTATGATAAGTAACTGAGATTAATTGCCAGCTGTATTTGAATATGTGCTAAGACTGATAATTATGACAGTTGAGAAGTGTAAAATGTTTATGAATGGAATTGTGAACAGATTGGTCTGTATAGTTCTTGGCTACAGAGATTCTGTTTTGAACGGAAGAGTGTGTATAAGAGTGAACTATTCAGAGTTTTTCATTAGACTTGGGAGTTACACAGAAACAGTGTTGGGTGAAGGTGTGTGACCATCGCAGTATATAAATAAATAGTATACAAGACCTCAGAAGAACTAATCATATAATTTAGAGCCATAAATATTGCCTATAGTGTTAAAAAAATAATGGCTTTTTTGCTTTGTTGTCGTCGTTCCTCTTCCCTTAGTATTTCCAAAATAGCTTTTTTTTCCATGCTGATCTTTAAGTTTCAATATCTACACTGTAAGTAATTCCTTTCAGGGAGTTCTTGATCAACAGGAAGAATGCAATAAATTGTTATCAACACTTGATCCTCACCAGCAGCCTCATGATCCGCAGTAATACTCTCTGATTTTTGACTGATACTGTTCAAATGAGATTCCAAATTGTCCATGTAAGCTTCATATTTTTTAACATCTGCCTGTAAAGATGACTTCAGTTTTCTTAGAGTCACTAGACGGTCCTTTAACAGAAGTAAAAAAATAAAGCAGGAAGATTGACATTTAGTTAAAGTACTGCAATTGTGTGTATATCTCCTTCACACAATCATGCAGACATTTACTAACCGGCTCACTTTCTCTCTCTTTTTCACGACTTGCAATCTCTTTATTCAACCTTTTCAATTCTTCTTCTAGAGCCTCTACACGATTTTCATGTACTTTAAAAAGTTCCTCTGAAAGAAAGCAAAACAGAGTAACTCAACACATTTATTATACTGAACATAGAGGAGGTTCTGGTTCCAGTGAGAGAGGAGGCAGCGTCTATACTAAGCTCTGCTCCCTATCTAAAACAGTTTTTAACAGGTATATTTAGAAAGGCTAAGTCTAAAAATTTAATCAATCTGACTCCCTACAGCTAACCGGTGACGGTGGTAGTGAAAGCCAGGACAAGACCTGTAGGAGGTGGTGAGTTGTTACTAAAACATTCCTTCTCAAGCAAGATGGGTGTTGGGAAACACCTCCGCGATGCAGATAAAGATTTACTTTCCCTTCCTGCTTCAAAACAAACCAAAAGAATGGATTTTTTTTTACTGCAGAGCCTGAATTTATATTCCCCATTCCCACATCCCACTCCTTCTCTCCCCTGGCTGAAAGTGATAGCTATGAAGGTAATCAAAAGGGAGAGAAGGACACACAAGCAGCAATCTTGTTTGATACAGAGGTGGGGCAGCCCAATGACGAGGTAAACTCACAAGGCCGAAAGACAACAAAGGAGGAGACCAAAAGAGGGCTTGAAATAAATCAAATCAAATCTATTGTCATTGTAAGTATATACATAGTATACCCATAGAATGAAATTCACACAGAATTTCTTTATCAATAATCCTGATAAAGAGTTGGCAAGAACAACATTGCTAATACCGAAACCAAGGACAGATGAAGCAGAGGAAGAGAACTATGGAGAGAACTACAGGCTTTATACTGAAAGCTGTTAAAGATCTAGCTATATTCTTGGAAAAAAATCTCCTCTCAAATGAAGAGCTTTGATTGAGGGGAAAATCTAGCTCCTGTAAATAACAACGCAGACCTATTTGGGAAAACACCCAGAAGTGGTACGGAGTAAAAAGTAAGGCATTCATAACGACAACTTCCCCCAATTTTCCACAGTATGGGCAGCATTCAGATGGAAGCCTAAGAAAAACAGAGGAGGATTTTAAAACATTTGCTCTCTCCCTGTAACCCCGAAAAATCTGCCTAACGGTCTGCTCATATAAAGGAAAATAAATAAATTGGTCTACTAAGAACCAAGTAGTAAGACATCTAAACTTCCTCTTAAAGACCCCTCCCTTATCAGAGGACCTAATTTCAGTTGAAACCTTAAACAAATCTAACTAGGTACAAAAAGTACTGCTATTGATCTAAACAAAAAAATATATCCATCTTTGCTACTGAGGAAGAGACTCTTATTAAAGAAATTTTGACTATTCCCAACCAGAGTGTTTCAATACACCAGGATTTATCCCCTCCTCCCAAATTTCACTCCTGATAAAGAGTTGGCAAGAAGAACATTGCTAATACCGAAACCAAGGACAGAGATAGCTATGGAAACTGACCTAATCACGTGGACAGATTTAACGGACACTGCACATAATGAGGGTAGTCATACGGTAGATCTGGTGGAGATAGGGCCACTGGCAGCTTCTCTGGGCCCGTCAAAGGAAGTACAATAAGAGATTCTGGACAGGTTAAAAGAACTGCGCTCTTGGCTCCAGAACTCAGCAAGGCCTGCTAATACATCAGGGGGAAACATACAGGACAATGTGGGTCTAATGATGCAGAGGAGTTCTTCCTAATTGTTATGGACCAGCTTTTAGCTAGCAGCAGGGGAGACCCCTCCATGTTAGTAAGTGATACCCCATGGGGGTTAGAGCTGACAAATGTTAAGGAGGTTAGGATACCGTTAACCACACCATCAACATTTGTCCTAGGAGCTACAAATCAAGAGCCAAATGGGCAAATAGACAGTAAGTTATCTCACCTACCACCTCCGGCATCAATAAAATAAATAAATAAATAAATAAATAAGTAGGGCCTCCTTTAATCGCAATGGATGTGTATTTAATGATGCCGAAAAAATCTTGGATAACATTGATAAAACAGAATGACAAATATTAATCTCCCCGCTCAGAATACTCTCATGGAATGTGGTAGGGTGGTTTCACTGTTTTTGGGCGGCATGCCATAATAGCCAGCCAAACCCTTAGACCTTGGTTTTATATCACCATATTTGTTGTTTCAGATATTTTACTAGTTGTTTGTCCGGTCTGGCTTTTTGCAGCTTATGCCAGTTCTTGAAGTTTTGCATTCAGTTTTGTCTTATGTATGGCTTGATGCTGTAACAATAAAGTATGTATGTACCTTCCAACTACCACAAATATTATCTTGAGCTGCTGACTTTCAAGGAAAGGTGAACAGAGAACATGGATGACATAGCAAGAAGATAGGGCAAATTTAAGGCAAAGGGAAGAAAGGCAAGGATGTAAGGATAACAGAAATTGAAGCAACAATCTTCAACTAGTTCATAACATTTCTCTACTGCCGAACCATACAAGACTGACTACTTGGTCATAACTTAATTAATGATGTAAATTATTTTCATAGGGGACATAAATAGTATTTAATCAAGAATAGCACACTGACTGATATCTTCCACAGATATAGTGGCTTGACAGTATGGACATGTACCTGCATCCCATTATTCTGTATTAATATTTAATATTAAAACCCTGTGATTGCCTGATCTGGCTTCCTTGAGTTTGTTTAAAAAGCTAGTCCAACTAGAGTGCAGCATTTCTGGAGTGATCATATAATTATAATTGGTTAAAACTTGTACCTATTATATAATACCAGTCAATATTTTTATAGTTTTGATTGACTGTGCCTGGTGTTTTTAAATAACAATAATAGTAACAAAAAGTAGTAGTATATGCTGTCAAGTCAGTTATGATTTATGGCAACCTTTTTCCTTGGTTTTCCAGGTAGAGAAAACTCAGAAAAGTTTTACCATTTTCTTCTTCTTGGGGTGCCCTGGGACTTGCAGCTTTGCCCAAGGCCAGATAGGCTGGCTCTTCTGGGATGCCCAGTGGAGAATTGAATTCCCAACTTCCGGTTGTGCAGCCAAATATCTAACCCACTGAGCTATCCAGCCAGCATGCTCATATACATAAAAAGCAATTCAATAAATGAAAAATATCTTTGCAGATCCAGAAATGCCGAATCTTTGGTGAAATGGGACATTCTCATATCTCCTCTCCAAATTGGATGATGGCATATACTGGAAGTGCAGAGTTGTGAATGATTTTCTTAAAGTGGTTGCAATTAGATTAACAAAATTTTCCAAACCAAATCATGTTTTGTATATACCAACAAGACATTTGTGAGATGGTACAGAGGTCCCGCCACTTAAGAGTAAAGAAACTTTTTTGAACAGTTGCTTAACTCTGAAAGAGACAAAGGTGGGCAAGTACTCTGTATCAATCCTGTTACTGTGTAAAATGGGTCTAACAAAGTTTACCCAGGACTATCAGGATGGTCATTCAAATGGTTTAAACTGGTCTTTAGGAAGGCAAGAGTCACTCCTACAGGGTCAATTCAGGCAATGCATACCAAGCACAATGTTGAATGCATTTCAGTTTGCATTAATCCCACTTCAACCTTTTCATGTGCAGCATAGCTGAAGGAGGACAGTTCTGAGAGATCATATAAAAGTGTTTGGGACCAACTTTTGAACAAGGTGCTTTTGCATATTCCCATATCTCTGCCACATATATCATTTTGTGTACTACAGTATTTTCTTAGCAAACATCTCAACTGCAGAAGCAACCAAGCTCCCCCCATGAACTCTGATAAACCGCAAAAGAGAATGAGATGATTTCAGGTTAATTGCATTTGGATTACGACTTTGTGAAGGCTGGGCAATTAAATAAAGACCAAGATTTCTACAATTTTGTAACTGTTCAATAGGAATATCATCAAGCATCCATATGTTTCTCTTCTTTTCAGAGACTACTACTTTGGTCTTTGTATAATTGATAACCCCATGTTCTTTTACACCGAATTTGCTCATTTCAGCCAAAACTTTTCACATGTCAACTAGTGCCTATGTTATTGATCAGAATATACATATTTTTTCCAAAGCTAATGCAATTGTGGATAAAGGTAAAGCTGCAAGGCAGAACTTTGTAACTACCCTATTTCTCTGAAAATAAGACCTAACCCGAAAATAAGTTCTAGTATGATTTTTCAGGATGCTTATAATATAAGCCCGAACCTAAAAATAAGCCCTAGTTAAGTGAAATCCCGCCCTCCACCATTGTGCAGCATTGTGCAGCAACTAGAAGATGACATAACTGTAAAATAAAACATCCCCTGAAAATAAGCCCTAATGCATTTTTGGAGCAAAAATTACAGTAATACAAGACCCTGACTTATTTTCAGGGAAACACGGTATATGTGCTCTCTGAAATAATATTGCTGATAGTTTGTAGTCCCTCTTTGTGACAAGCGTTAAGAAATATTCAGGTACAATGTTTCAAGATTCACAGTAGATGAACTAGGTTCTTGAAAGCTTATGCCTTAATATATAGATGAGAAATCTATATCTCTCATCTATATATTAAGGCAACTTTAACAAATCCAGAGGACAATACCCTCCTCCCAACACGCTGTATCACTTCCTCCTAATGAAGCCAAAAGTGGCTGGAAGTATAGTACCCACCCCCACCCCCATTTTAAAACATCTGATTTTGCAATCTTCAAAACTAAGATTGTGCAATTTGCTTACAGAGGAATCATACTTCAGGGAATATGGATTCACAATGCTTTAAAATAAAATGTTCTCTGTAATTGTTTTCCTCACAGATGGTCTGTAAGATGCTTTTTAGCTAAAATAAAGTGACATAGCTTCCCTTTTTTGATAAACATGATCGGTTACTGCATTCTACTAAAATTTAAAACGAAACTTACTTAACTTGGAATGTACTTCAGCATCGAATTCTTCAAATGTGTCTCTGCCCCTCATAAAATGGTCATAACATTTTACAGTGTAGTCTAAAAAGAGCTGAAAACAAAATCATGAGAGTTAGTTTTATTGTAAATATATAGAAGTGAATTAGCATTTTAATATAACCTTCCAAAATAATCAGTTCTGCAAAATACAAGTAAACAACCAAGATCTCTTTCTTTCTCTCAATGTATGGTAAAATTAACTCACTTTTTAGACACAGCTAAAATGCATTTTGTAGTAATACAACAATTTTAAACTTTTGCTTTTGTATTTTAGGAGACACAGAGAGCATAGCCCCATATTCCAGTTACATTGATTCTAACACTTTAACATCTATTGAATCTTGTTGATTTTGTGGACATCACTAACATGAATCTAGATTTAGTGATGGCTGACATGTCACAGGTAAGAGACAATACTGTGGGGCTGGGTCCCTATTGTTATTTAGGTACTGCCTTATCAGATAGCGTCAGCCTCCGCGTTGTCAGCATACAATTCCTGACAAATCACTCTAGATGCAATATGGTCCTTAGCAGATAAAAGCTTGACATCTCTGGCCAAAACTATCAGCTAAAAATGGCTGTTTGAACAATTCTAAAACACTGAAGAGTGCAGTGGATTGGTGACAGATACTACAAATACTTCAGGCCTAAACAGTAAGCTACATTTAGCCAAGGAATAGTGTAGCAAAATGTGGCAAGTAATTGCCATTGAGGAGGAGCTTCGTCTTGGTGAAGCTAGCAGCTCTCGGGAATAGCTCCAGGGAAAAGCTAGAACCACTTCGGTCTGGGACCCTCCCAGAAACGGGGAAGCCAAGGAAGAGTCAGGAGAGACCCTTCTGCAGCAGTTGGTGAGCCACAGAAGTTAGAAGATTGGGCAGCAACTCGATTTTTCTTTCTTCTGGAAATTCACATCAGCACAAAGACGGGCGCCATTTTTGGCAACTAGCCAGACAGCTCCGTTCGCCGAGAATAAGAAAACAGAAGCACGGCGAAAGTATACATCAAAGTAAGTGGAAGCCCTTGTTCTATGAAAAACCTCATTAAATAAAGAACAAGTGATTGTGTGCAAATTTATGACCAAATGAGATAAGGAGCGGCATTTCTAGCATACCAGCTTTTACTCAAGCTGAAGGTCGAGTCATTTCTAAAGGAACAGCCAGGCAGAAATAGCTCGTGTCTCCATTAAAGGAGGAAAAATAACTCTTGAAGAATCAACTGACAGGCTTTGAAAAAATAAATTCTGTTGCAAGCTGTTCACTTTGGACCCTTTTCCTCTTTGGATATATATTTTTAGACTGTATGGGAGTCTGCTTTCCGTGGATAATATATCTGCCGGGACCCTGATTGCTGGACCTCCCTTTTCGGGGGAGGAGAAGGAAGCCTCTGGAAGTAAAAGGGAGAAGAACGGACTGTGAGCTGTGAACTGGGGGCTATGTGGTTTGAACTGAACTGGGATCTTGACAAATGACATTCTAATAATAGAGTCTTGCCGGGTGAAGGTTAAAACAAACTTAGAGAAGAGAAAAGAAGGGAAAAGAAGAAGCAACCGGTCTGAAAGTTATCAGCGATGTGGAAAAGGACTGGACTACAAAGACACTTGAGAGATTCATGTTTTAGATTCCATCTCTTACTTGAATGTACCTGCTATCTTATTGCTAATATTGTATAGTTGTAAGGTGAAATATTAGAAATATTGGATGTGTATTGGGGTAAAGGGGAGAGGGAATTTTAAGTGAAAATAGTGGAAACAGAAAATGGAACCTCCCCCTGAGAAAATTACAGACCGGTGGCTAGACTGGAAAACCTCTTTTCAGATGTCACTGTTGCAAAAATTCATGCAGGTAAATTATTATATTGACCAGATGGAAGACGTGATTGGAGGCTCTAGGGGAGGGAAGGTAGCGGAGGTTAAATTACACCAAAAAGAGATCTCAGAACCGGTTGTATTGATGAAGATATCAGACAATATACAAGGGATGGAGGGCCACCCAGTAAGCGATGTAGTGATAGCAGGTAAGAAAATTGAGGTTGAAAAGCAAACTTTGAATGATATTGTTCCCCCTTTTAAAATATGGAAGAAAAAAGAGTTGCAGATACAAAACAAGCACAGGGAGGAAAGTGGAGGGGAGAGCAGAATTTATATTATTTTGGGTCTGTTGAGTGTATTCTCAAGAAAAAAGGAGGGTGAAAGAGGGGATATATTTCACAATTGGCCTTGGTGTTCTGATGCTGTGGGAATAACATAGATTTAAGCTGTATTACACGTATAAGTTGAAAGCTAAAGAGGTTAATACATAGACAAAATAGTCAAAAGAAGAAGAAGAAGAAAAAGTAGAAAATGAATCTTTATTGGAACATGAATAGATTAGATGTTTATATACTTGATATGAAAGATTGAATGATTATGCATTTGATGTTTTCTTATTCTCAAAACCCTTTTTCCATCCCCCCCCCTGCCCTTTGCCTTTTGTATTCCTTTCCCATTACCCAATAGTTTTGAAAATAAAATTAAACAATTAAACAAAATTAAACAAAGAAAAAAAGCATACAATTCCTGACAAATCACTCTAGATGCAATATGGTCCTTAGCAGATAAAAGCTTGACATCTCTGGCCAAAACTATCAGCTAAAAATGGCTGTTTGAACAATTCCAAAACACTGAAGAGTGCAGTGGATTGGTGACAGATACTACAAATACTTCAGGCCTAAACAGTAAGCTACATTTAGCCAAGGAATAGTGTAGCAAAATGTGGCAAGTAATTGCCATTGAGGACACAGAATGGGGTGATCAGTTATTTTTGTATCCGTTTGCCTGTAACTTCTGTCAAGGAGAAGATAGTTCTAAGTGTGGCAGGAAAGTCAAGATCAAAAGGTGGATTTTTTATAGCTATTAGGTTGGAAATCTGAAATATCCAATGTGCAAGACTTACTTTTACACATGTCATCAACCAAATTTTGTGTAAGCCTGTGGGTGTTAGTCAAAGACAACTGTATTTCACTTAGATTAGATCCAGTTGTCTGGCATTCTCTGGAAAATTATAGTTAATACTGTGAGAATGCCAGCAATGAAGGAGTTAATCATTCTCTCAAATCTATAAAAATGCTGAAATAATTGGATGAGAGAAAGAATGCATCTTCCACCTTCTGGAGCAAGAATTTTATCTTTGGCCTTGAAGTGTAGTTGAGTGGACAGTGGATCTTCTCTGTGGTGACCTGGCATTCTTCACAAATAGCAAAAATAAGTATTTTACAGTTCTAAAGGGTGACTCTTTAGTGTAAAATATACATATCCTGTAAATTCATGGAAAATAGTTGAGATACCTTGTTGTGTACTATTCCATCCTCAGTTTCTCCTATAGGCTGTTCTTCATCAAATGATTGTGGGTTTTCTTTCAAGCAAAAGAACAACTGAAAAGGAAAATGATAGTATATTAAAATGTGTAAGCAGTAACATCTTAAGATACTATAGCTGTATAAATATACTAAATAGTTCATATTCTAGACCAGTCCACATTGATATGAAGCAGTGTTTTCGAGTTCATATATAATAATAATAGATACCTTTATTGGCATAATAAATACATACAAGCATACAAAGGGTACAGAGTACAGCTTATGGAGTTCATATAAATAATTGGGAAGATTCTCGGCAAAAACACAGCCATAGAAATTTGTTCCTTACATCTCACTTAAATCAGAGGCCGAAGGAACAGGAACGTGCGCGCACACACACACACACCGCCTTCCTGGACGCCCCCCCCCCAGACTGAAGGGAATAGGAAAGATAAAATGGCAAGGCGGGCCAGATGTGGCTCACGGGCCATAGTTTGGAGACCCCCCTTCTAAGGCAACACAAGACATAGACATTCCGTAATATTAAAGTTGTATGAATGTTTATACTCAAAGAACTTTGAGCCCAAAATGATATTCTGCTCTCAATTGAGCAAAAACAGATGAAAAATATTTCCATTTTATGAATGGATCAAGATCAAACAGCAAATGAGCTCTTCATGCGCAATTTATTTCCAAATAATTATGAAAGTAAAGAGAAATATTCTGCAAGCTTTATGATACCTTGACACAATCTGTCAGCCAGACCAATGCTGCTACAATTTGAGGCCATGTATGTGGTGCTCCCACTGTATACATAGAGCTTTTTGACAAAGCAAAGGGATACCTATGAAAAAAGGTCAAATTTTTATGGTAAAAATGTTAATATTAAAAACTGCATGCAGTTATAATATTGAGGAAAATAGTATATATTAAGGATTGTATAATATGGATCTTTGATTCCATCTGATTGTTTTATTACACAAAACTGTAAGGATAATTGTTCCTGATTTCTACATTTATGATAGACACCTAAAGAATAGCAGCGAATGAGAGTACAATCCTTATCTTGGGATAAGACCTAGTGAATCCAATAGGAAGCACATCTGTGTAGGTATGCAGAAGATTTAAAATATCAGTGACTTTTAAATAATGAGCCAGCAGTGGCAACTGTTCAATATTAATACTAATACAATATCAATACTAAATGTGAAATGATAGCCTGAAGTATATAATGGCCAGAATTAATCTGTGAAATATTACATATAATAATCCTCATCATACATCTAGTCAATACTGACTTATGGTGACCCTTTTCATGGTTTTCCAGGTAGAGAATATACAGAAGTGGTTTATCATTCCCTTCTTCAGGGGACATCTTGAGACTGTGCAGCTTGCCCAAGACCACACAGGCTGGCTCTACTAACAGGAGGCACAGCGGGAAATCGAACTATGCAGCCAGACACCCAAACATATATGAGAAATTTGCAGTTTTTGAAATTTTGTTACACATTCATGAATATAACTGTATACACAACCTATGTATGTCTGAGGCTCAAACAGCCAGAACACACACACACCATTTACACCGTTTGGAATTTATACGGCATAAATCCAAAAGGATTCTGTACTTTATATAGAATGTACAGAAATGTTGTGTTTGCTTTTACATCACAAAAATGTGAACAAATGCAGTAATCATAAGGAATATCTTGGGTAGGTCACAGATAATAAAATCAATAATATAATCTTCAGTTTATAAAATACACTACAAGCATGACAGTGGTTGTCCCAGAAGTGATTGTAAGCTGTATGTTCTCCCTTAGTCAAAAGGTATATTAGTCTGATACATACCCAAGTTCTTTAAAAATTCTTGGGATCTCTTCTTCAAACTTTGTACTAGGAAGTTCATAGGAAGGGCAAATAAGTTCATATATAAAACTGAAGATTTTCACAAAATCTTTAACAGATGGTGTCTGGAGTGACTTGACAGAGACAGTAGGACCATAGTCATATGTTGTAAGAAACTGACAGAAAAGACAGAAATACATCTATCACATATGTTAGATTTCAAGGCAAACAATATAACAGTTTGAAGTCATATAAGATCCAAATTAGGGCCAACATTCAGTCTAAGAAATTTCCACTGATTTGTTACACTACTTCAAGGACTACACATATCTGCATGTAAACAAAAATTACTTCTGCAGGAAGACAGATTTTACTTAAAATGCGATGTTAGTCCTGTCCTTGTGAAAAAGAAATTAGCACCTAGAACAGTGACAGCGGACCTTTTTGGGCTCGAGTGCCCAAACTGGAAAATAAATTAAAAATACTACTATTAATAAAAACAGCGGGCAGAGGCGGAACTGGAAGTGGCGGTTGAAGGGGGAATCTGGGGTACGGAGATGCCTCAAGACCCAACTCTGGATCCGCCGCCATCATCAACTGGCTCCAGATCCTGGCCCACTGCCTGTTGAAGCGCCAGCACCGCGGCTGCAGCTGCCTCCGCAGATTTGGCTGTGTGTGTGGGAGTAGTGATCTGGCGACCAGCTGCTCTGCGTGCCAGCTGTGGCACGTGTGTCATAGGCTCGCCATCGCTGACCAAGAATTTATAACTTTTGGAAACAAACTAATTTTGCTTCTTTAGCCTATTTTCATCCTTGTTTTTTAACCTTAGAAGATAAGGAGGATCATTTGTAGGCAAAATTTCAATCAAACAATATGTTAACAAATCTAACCAACTAAAACCAATGAAATGTTGTCCAACTACAAGTAGTTTATTAATGTCACATACATCACAGAGTTGACGGATACATTGCTGAATAAATGCTTTGTCATGAAGTGGCCTAGGTTCCTTGATCTTTTCCATACTTCCAAATACACCATACTGGCTGTTTCGAAGGCTTCCAGGGCCACTGGACCTAGAAACACGACAGCAAGATCAGTTCAGTGCAACTCTTCATTGTCTTGCAAAAAAGAAAGAAAGAAAGAAAGAAAGAAAGAAAGAAAGAAAGAAAGAAAGAAAGAAAGAAAGAAAGAAAGAAAGAAAGAAAGAAAGAAAGAAAGAAAGAAAGAAAGAAAGGAAGGAAGGAAGGAAGAAAGAACGAGCATGGGATTCTCAGAGATGTAAAGGACAGCTACATCTCTGTCTATTACACTCATTGTAATAGTACTGTACTTCTAAGCAAACACAAGAATTGTGCTGCAGCATTTCTTCAAGCTGTGAAGAGAACTGTGAACCACCCTTCAGGTGCTTAAGCACTCACATGCCCATTTGCTTAATCAGATTGTGCCAAGAGAGTACATATTGAGTACTGTTAGTGTGCTACATTACCTTTTGCCAAAAACACTAGTCCTCTTCTCTGAGGTTCCCACTGCATGTTTCCCGGTACTTAGCTTTCCAAAGGTTGTCCTCCGCTCTTGCCTTAAGAATATTTATTTGTAAACATGAAAAACAATAGAATTTTGTCTACATTCCACTCAATAAAGTCTGCCAGTGCTATCAGTAAAATATATTCATGCATGCAATTACTTTTCCTCTTGATTCCCTTTTCTGCTGAAACTGTGATCTACTGTCATTTGGTATACACATAAAGTGAGAGCACAGATCTCACTCCAATTACAAAACTCATAGCTTCATTTCAACAAAAAATGCCACAATTCCGACCTCTTCCAGCTCAGGTATGTGGGTCATTACTTAAAACTACATCTTGGCATAGTTTTGTTCTAGCACACTGCTAGTATCCCTGAGCTACAATGTTTGAGTTTGGTGAAACTCATCTCCTCAATTACTCGGTCTCTTCTGTTCACTGAGTTTAATAAGTCACTTATGCCAACTGTATGAGATCAGCCAGTACAAGGGAACTCTGCAACAGAAGGACAGGTGTTCTGAAACAGAGGGCTCTGCTCATTCAAAATCCATTACAATTAGTATACCTTTGAGTTAAGATTGTACTGCATGTGTTTATTTTTGTGCATTAGAACTTTGTGATATACGCTTTTAAAACTCCTGGCAAAATAAAAAGTAAGCAAGAGCAGAGCTTCACCCTTTTCAAAAAGTGTACTTAGGAAATAAAACAAACAAAACTCCATCACAGTAAAATTTCTACTGAAGAGTCATGTGGCACTATTAAAACTAACACATTTATGATAACAATCATCTTAGAAATGCAGATCTAGAAGGGATCATAGGGTCCAGCCCATCAAGGAGGCAAGAATCAAACTCCCAACCCGTAACTCCACAGCCGGCAACCTAAACCACTGAGCTATTATTATATCAGACGCTTCTGTGAACTGTTTACCATATTACAATACATGCATTTGTCTTAAAAGTGGCGAAGGTTTCTGCCACAATTAGTTAACACAGGTACTCCTTTGGTGAATATGATAGATACTGCCTCTTACGTCTGAGGTGTATGGAGTCCTGCCTTGTTGGTATCATGCACCCTGAGAGGTTGGATGGACTGCCGGCAACTGATGCGGCTTGTGCTTGAGCTGCGTCTCATTGTTGGAAGACCAAACTGCAATATAAATAGGAATGAAAGCTCTTATAGAAGTCTGCGGAGCTGACTGCAGGAGCATTTTTTTTTCTTTGCCAGGACTGCTCTGGAAAGAACATGTCAGTGGGATGGGGGAGCAGCTCCACCATCCAGACGACGACATTGGAATTATTATTAGGAATTTGGTCAGTTTCCTTTAGTTACACAATAGAAGTACAGAAAGCTGAAGTAAGAATTCGCTACAAGTTTCCCTGCAAACCCACCCCTTTCATTATAGCCACCACTATATAAAAGGATCACTCTGAGACCACTTTCAGAAAAAATAAAATAAAATACACTTTCCCCTCAGTTTTCAGAGATTCCAAAATTAAAGAAATGAACAGAATCAAAAGTAGTAAGAGGAGATCCATATTGGATGAAATATTTATGTTGTCGCCTGCTCTGCAGGCACTCTTCCAAGCAACTAACAAAATCAGCAGACGCGCTAATCAGGGAAAGGTGCTGAAACATAGACAGTCAGTTTAGCCCAGGGAAAGACCCTCCCAACTACACCTACTGCTAAACAACATGATCGCTAATTACAGTATCCAATAAATCCCGCATTCCCACCCACCCCCGCCGCCTTCCATTGGGAACGCCAAGTAAACGGGCCTCTCGCTACCCGGCGACAGGAGAGGAGACGCCCGCGGCGGAGGAGCCCAGAGGCCGCGAATCCCACCCTCCGGGTTTGAGAGCGCTGCGAAGTGACTCGTGGGAAAAACGCTGCCCACGTTCCTCGCAGGGAAGGCGGTATCAGGCCCCGACAGGCTTGGTCCCTTGGCTCTAGAGCCCACGACAGATCGACCGGGGGGAAAGAGCCCCACCAAATGCATAAGCTGACTTACTTCAGAGTAAAAAAATATATACAGATGACAAAGGAAGTCTTCTTTTTCACCCCGAACAAGCAGGAAAAGTGGAGACGGCTCGAAGAGATCGCCCTCACCCGCTGAAGCGAGGCCTATATAGTACCGGCGTCCGCTGTGGCGGCGGCAGTTTCTTTCTCGGCGCGCAAGCGGAGCCGAGGGAAAGGCCCCAACGCTCGACCCGCCGGCGTCGCTTCCCTCAGAAATCCCTTCGTGCCGCTCCGCCCTCTCTCTTCTCACTTGTTTTTCAAAATTACCCGCCAGCGCACTACGTCAGCAGTTACGTTTTTCGCGTAAGAGAAAGGGGTGGACGGACGAGGGACAAAAGACGTCACTTCCTTCAAAAAAACAGGAAGTCTGCGTGGATCGACAATTCAAGAGAAGAGTACTAGACTTCTATCTCTATGGCTACATTGCTCCAGCTACGCAAGAGACCGAAGGACCGCTTAGGACCACGTGACTGGGCGTGGTTTCCCCCCCGTTCCCGCCTTTCCGTAGGACAAAGTGGCTGCGCGCCCACGTGAGCAAAAAGGTTTTTCCTCGTGGGGGGGGGGTTTGGATTAGTTGGTGTCAGGTGGAGTTCTCTGGCCATCGTGGGTTGTGTTGTGTTTGCCCAGTGACTGGACGCAGTCAAGGCAGTATTCTAATCTCAAATGCACTTATTTTTGGGAGTAAGGTCCACTAAATTCCGCGGGGGATTTATTTCGGAATGAAACATGCTAATCGGACTGCATCGGCGAACTGAGAAGGCGACACTTTAACTCTTCCCTCAGCCGCGCAGCCGCGAGATCGCTTAGTACGGATGCTCGTTGCCACTTAGGTTCAGTTCTCTTCATTTCCTTGTTATTTGAGGACAGTAACGTTCATCTATCTAGCGTACAATCAGATTATTTTTATTGGGCGTTAAGGCCCTCCCCAAGAGTATGTTACTTGCTGAGCATCCTAACGTGGCAGCATCCGCACTTTAAAATTATTTTCCTTGTCATAAGGACTACAAAAAGTACTGCACAGATATTTCTTTCTGTATTTAAATATGCTATGCAATCAAAATATTGTAGAGAATTTTGTCTTTTGTTAAGCAAATACTTTAAATTTCTGCTTGATACCGTTTAAGGTTTGTTTGCCCCAGGGCTTTTCTGTTCTGTGGGATGTTATTTTTATGTTCTCTGTCTGACTCTGTGTCTTTTATAGATAAGTTGCCAAGGATGGCAGTTCACCTGTGATAAAGGAAGTTATCTTTTAAAGTTCTCACTCTCTCCTATTACAAGGAGAACACCACTGCTTACATAATTGGTTGATAGGTAATTTTAAAAGCAATTTTGAAAGTTAGAACAAAAAGGCTAGCAGCAACTTAATGATACATAAGGGGAAAAAAGGAGATAAATTACCCAAACATGTCAGAACCATTGCTTAGAAGATAATCAATTCTGGTAAAATGTTCCATTGACCAAGCATGGGGAATCTTCCCTTCCAGATGTTGCTAAACTACAATGCCTGTCATACCTGAGGACTTTTGAGAGGTGAAGTCCCACAACATCTGGAGAGCTGTAGCACTCCCATAGGCTATGGGAATGTTATAACAAAAGCTATACAGTATGATCAGTTTAAATTTATTGAAGTGTAGATCTGCTAGATATGATTAGGTGGGCATATTGATATATCCTAATGTATATTAGGGCTTTGGCGTCAGAAAACTGATAAATAATTCTAAAAGACATCCTTTGTTTACAGATGTTCTAATCAGTAGTCATACACACTTGGATGAATAATGCCTTAAACAGCAGCGGCAGAAGCAAGCAATGTCTATAGTATGTTCACAGCCAGCTGGGTGGATGCTGGACCACCTATCTTTCATAAACAAGTCTGTTTGCCAGATGTGCCATTCCCATGACCACTCTGCCTGGGCCACTTTGGATAATACTGCTGCTTCATCAGATGCCAATCTTAGTGTTCCTGAGACCCTGCAGAGTGAAGTTTCTATTTCTGGGTTGAAAGTTGCAGGAGAAGAATTACATCCGTTGCAAGAGGAGAAATATGTATTTCGGGAAGAATTTTTTAATATCTTCAAGCCCCATATCTCAGACCTTGAAACAGAACTTTGCCAAAAGAACTCTCAGATTGATCGAGAAAATGGAATATTTGAACAGGACAGAGCCAAGAGTGGTGATTTCTGTTTTACGGCTAAAGCTAAAAAGGTACAGTATGCTACCAAGGATAACCCTCTGCAGCAGAATTTTTCAGAGCTGTTTAAGAAAGAGCAACAGTTCCCCAACTGATTTATTATGGAATAATTAAAGACTCCACCTGGAACTCAGTATTCTTTTTTTTTCAGCAGTGAAAAAGCTCCAGGAGGCTTCTGAAAGTGGCACGAGGGGGGGCTCTGGGGTGGCGGGCCTGCCCCTGACACACCCCCACCCACCCTGGCAAAGCGCAGGTTTCAGAGGCTTCCCGAGTGCATTTCCACTGCCTGTTTACCTGCTGGGCAAGCCTGGGGAAGCTTCTAAGAGCAGCGCCGATCAGCTGTGAGGCGGGGAGGGGGAGGGGCTGGAGCGGAGAAGATGGCTCCCGGCTCTTTTCTGAGACGGATTCCTCGCAAGAAACGGGACGTTTGCGATGATCGCTTCCCCCCCATCATCGCAAACACCCCATTTTCGCACAGCTGATCGATGGGCCTTTGCGAAGATTGCGCCCCCCGCCAATCAGCTGTGTGAAAATGGGCCGTTTGTGATGATGGGGGGGGGGAAGCCATAATCGCAAAACGATTTTTCCCCATAGGGAACATCGCAATGCAGTCGCTTTTGTGATCGCAAAATCTTCATCGCTGTGCGGATTCATCATTAAACAGGGTGCCCGTTAAGCAGGGCACCGCTGTATGACACTAACTTGCATATTACTGCACATATTACTGTGTAGTTCCATTGTACTCTTGAAAAATACAAAAGCCAGGGTTTTGATAAGTTTGGCATGGTTTGCTTTAAGAATGCCTTCATGATAGTTGTAAATTGTTAGCACTTCAGGGACACAATAGTAACAAGGCTAATTAATTCACCCATGCTCATTGTCAATGCTCATTTAATTTTAACACTTATTGGCTTCAGTTTAAAGAATTTTGTATAGAACAAAAATATTCTGTGTGTCAGCTGCGTGGGTTTTTCTTATACAAGAATTCCAGTGAAATGAAGGTCATGTAGCTCTGGTTTCTCTTTGGTAAGAGGTGTGCTTGATTATGAAAGTAGATAATTAGAATTACAGGCTAAACATATGGATCATATCGGATTGGGGAAAGCTGTATTCTGTCTCCAACAGTGGACAGCCACGTACTTCTGAGATGGACAGGGCATGGAAATAAATAATAGACCTCCCCTGCTTCTGCCTCCCAGTATTTAGAGATGTGCTTCTCCTGGAAAGGATTCTTCCATTTACTTGCTGTGGCAAATAGCCAAAATGAATCCTCTGACGAATTTAAGAACCACTTTAAGAAGGAATTCATTGGAGGATTTAACTGCATGATCATGACTGAATTTCATTTGCACTGTGTAAGACTAATGACATCCTTGGCCACACCTATTTTCTGGAAATTTGACATTTCCGGTTTCTCCCTTGATGGACCGGTGGCTCCTGTGTAATCGTTTTCATCATTGGGAAGTTTTTGGGAGCCACAAGTTGTTTGTGTGTGTGTGTGTGTGTGTGTGTGTGAGAGAGAGTCTCTAGTTACCATAAATGCTTCCCCTTACGGTAGTATCCCATGATTCCCAACAACTTCCCGATGATGCAAATCCCTGCAGCTGAGTAATCCTCATCTGCTTTATGTGGCGTAACTCACACGACAGGATTTCTGTTAGTGTATTCCAAAAGGACTACACTTAAATGTGCTTTTTGCAAAATAATATTTCTGTGTGTTTTGATCCTACTGCTGAAGGATTTTATTGTATACCTCTATTATAAAGTTATGATTTCCATCCTATTAAATGTTTTTATTCCTGAAGGGTTGCTTTTCTTTGCCTCAGAACAGGGAGAACATTTGCACTTAATGGTCATGCCTCGACTATTAAGTGTAGTTCACTAATTATAAGAAAGTTCTGTTATAGGGACTTAATCCTGGATAACTGCCTGCTCAGAGGAAAGTTAAAGGACTTTGTGATTCCAGCTAGGGGTTGGCAAAGTTGTCAGGCACAGGAACCGTATCAGGCAGATGATAAGTGGTTCCTCTTGGATATCAGCAGAATGTGTGGTCCAGTTTCACTACAGGGCAGAGCTCTGTAATGTTGGTAACATGCATATTTTAGACTGCAGGTTCATCACAAAATCTACTTTTACCTATATATACACGTGAAGGATTGTTGAGAACATAATTAACAATTGTAAACAAAAGCATTGCCGATACTTATTTTATGTATGTATCCAATTCTAGAAACGGAAGAGGAGCAGTGACCTTAACCAGGGGGAGCGTGATGCTTTAGAATACCATTTAAAGGTAAGCACAGAAAATAAGTGGAAGTGAAGTCTGTTTTGGCAACTTGCTCAGTTCCATCATTACTGCAGAAAATGTGGCACACTTGTGCATTTATCCTGAGTAAAGGCTTACTGTGTTAACTGATGCTTACGGTATAAAGGGCTCACGTGAAAACATGAATGTTGAAATATTTTGCTTGGCATTTTCAAAGAAAAGTTTATTGATTGAAGTTTCAGCTGGAAACAACATGCTTTCACTGTTTTAAGAGCAGTGAGAGTTGATATTTTCAGCTGCTCCCTGTCCACTGGGAAAAGAAATTGGCACAGAGCAATTTATAGAGGGATTATTCAAGGGGAAATAACTCACTAATCCTCCAGCTGGGAAGCAATAAAAATGCTTGAGTTGGGAAAGAGAAGGTTTTGTAAGTGCTTTGTCAACAATGGACAGGCTATAATAATGCTACATAGTCACAGTGCTACTGAGGATTTAGGTTGGTATAAATAGGTAAAGGTTCCCCTTGACATTTAGTCTAGTCATGTCCGGCTCTAAGGGGCGGTGCTCATCCCCGTTTCCAAGTCATAGAGCCAGCATTTGTCCCAAGACAGTTTCTGTGGTCATGTGGCCAACACAACTAGACATGAAATGCCGTTACCTTCCCACCGTGGTGGTACCTAATTATCTACTTGCATTTTACATGCTTTCAAACTGCTAGGTTGGCAGGAGCTGGGACAAGTAACGGGAGCTCACTCTGTCACGTGGATTCAATCTTAAGATTCCAAAAGATCTCCTGTATGGAGAATTAGTGCAGGGAAATCGCCCCAGAGGGAGACCATAGTTGCGATACAAGGTTATCTGCAAATGGGATCTGAAGGCCTTAGGAATGGACCTCAACAGATGGGAAACCCTGACATCTGAGCGTTCAGCCTGGAGGCAGGCATTGCATCATGGCCTCTCCCATTTTGAAGTGACACTTGTCCAGCAGGCCGAGGCAAAGAGACAGTCCCGAAACCAACCAAATCAGGGAGCTTGACAGGGGACAGATTTGTCTTCAGTGTGGAAGGGATTGTCACTCTCGAATTGGCCTTCCTCCACACAGAGCGTGTTACCATAGTCTCTCGAGACTGATGGATGTCTAAATGAATGATGAAACACTAAATCAGATTGCTGCTAATTAACAAGTTGCTGTTTGTATCTTGGTTGCTTTGCAACTTAGTCTGCAACTAGCAGTGTGAATACGAGGATGAGATGGTTGGACGGTGTCATCGAAGGTACCAACATGAATTTGACCAAACTCCGGGAGGCAGTGGCGTGCTCTGGTCCATGGGGTCACAAAGATTCGGGCACGACTTAATGACTAAACAACAACAAGCAGTGTGAATGGCAATTTAACTAATTAACAGCAACTCCTAGACCCAATGTATGCAATTACAGATTTGCTAGTGTAAATCCTCAATAGGATTTTGGCCACCATTTTATCTCCAAAAATCATGAGCAAACGTTGGGGTTTTCTGCCATATTTTCTTCCGTGTAGCCTTGCTGCTTCCCAAAAGCTCTCTGAAGGCTTGGGGGTAGGGTGATCTTCTTGAACAGGGTAGGCAGAACTTTTCTTGCCTCCATCTCTCTTGTGCCACCAGCCATAATATTTTCTAATGTCATCTCTTCCTATGCATGTATAAAAGTGGTCTGTTTTTAATTGGAATATTTCTACAGTTTTAATTGTTTATTTGTAAAGACAAGAATTGTTCTTTCTCAAATATTTAGTGACAGTGGTACAAAGCAATAAATATGCATATTGTTTAATTGTCCTTATATATATATTTTAAAAATTCAGACCTGTATTGCAATGGGTTATTGTCATTAACATGGAAATGACTAATTGGGGTTCTCTTATTTACAAATAGCAGATTCAAAAATCTGCAAATATTAACATATGGAACTTTCATTTACTTTTTTATGGATGTCCCATTTCAGATGTTTTTCTCTTCTGTCCTTTCTTGCTTTACAGGTCAGTGGTGTGATTTTGGATGGCACCAGACATTTAGTCCAAGAGGGGCTCAAAATGGGTTTTCTCCAGTGCAGTTGTTCAAGACAGCATTGTGCCAAAACTCCAGTTAGTGGACACAGCGATTGTGGTTTAGCTGAATTGTGTGAGATGGCAAAGCAGTTTCCTCCTGTGTCTGAAGAAGAACGAACTAGATGCACGATAAATGAGAAGGCATCTGTTCCTGAACAAATTCAGCTCTCCTGTGTTACAGAAAACAACACAAACCATGCAAAGATAATAGCACTGATGGGACAGAAGTATTTGTTCCCTCCGCAAAGTGCTTTTCTTTTGTCTGATATTTCTGTTATGCAGCCACTTTTGGACTGTAAGTATATTTCCTATTAAAATGATTTGTTGATCAGTGATTAATTAATATTTGGATAGAGCACATTTGACTAGATATGGAGAGGAAGGCATTTCGCAAAAAACAACCAGCTTGTATTCTTGAGCATAACACTTATTTTATTAGAAACAGTATTTTCTGGAGACCCCAATCCCTGCCCCCATCCAGTTTCTCAGGTAGTCTCACCGGTCCACCTTCACATCTTTGCTTTACATAATGTGAGGTATTTGAGGAATGATAATGTAATACATGTGCAGTGGAACAGAATCATCCACTCTTTGAAGCTGACATGATGGCCTGTTAGTTTTGCATGAACATGAAATAGACTAATAAGATCAATCAGACATATATCTGTAAATGTTAGTAAAAACATGAACATGAACATGGTGATTTTTTTGCATTCCTTACCCCCCAAAAAATATTGCCTTAAAAGAAGCAAAAAACAAAACAAAAAACAACCCTTTTTCTTTGAAAAATTTTGTTCCTTAGGTGCTTAGGATTTGAAAAGCAGTTTTATGCTTTATTTTAAATAATGTTAAATATATGTTTTATTGTGGTTACTAAAAAAAACTTAACAAGTTTTGCTTTCTTTCTAGATAATAAAAAATTTGGTGTAATTGTGATAGATCCACCCTGGGAAAACAAGTCTGTTAAAAGAAGTAAAAGGTAATTTACATTAAGCAGCTCTCGTTTATATTTTAACAATGCAACACTCTTTCAGTATGTGTCCATTTGGTCAACTGACATCTTAGGGCTCTACTTGTGCAGTAAAAAAGAGACAGGCATTTGCAGTGTGGTCTCTACACCAGAGACTGGACTCTCTTGTAAAGTGTTAGAGGATTCAGCTAGGGCTGATTTCTGGAACATTTTCATTTTATTCCTCTTTTCTGCTTAGAATTCTCAGATGTAACAAATTTGGATGCCCATAATTCTGCTGTTAGAATGCATGGATCTAATTCACCAACTGCAATTTGTATTAGGGGAAGAATTCAATTGAATCATTTTATTACTAACCTTTTAATATTAATGGAGAATTGGGTTTTAGTATTAACGGGCAATTGGTTCTGAAAGCCTTCGCGAATACATTGGTTCTGAAAGCTTTGTAAAAATAATGCAGTGGTTATGTTGGCAACAGCTGTGGATGAGGTTGTAACCTGTTAGCAGTGGAATGTATTTTGAGATTATCATAGCACATCAAGTTGTCTTTTCTTTAGTCAAAACATTTTGCTCATTTGTTGTTATGTGTTAAGTTTTCTTCGATTTACGGTGATCCTATGAGTGATCTCCAAAATGGCTCATAGGTTCAGTTTTCCTTTACAATCTATCTCTTAGTGCCATGCTGTTTTCAGGGTTAATAATAATAATGAATGGGGTCAATACCTGTGAAATGTTTTGAGAAATTAGAGCTACCCAAGCCTGCTACTAATCAATTTACATTTTACAAAAGGTATAAGGCATGACAAAACTAGTGTCTGAACTAGGTACAGTCATACCGTTTAGCCCAAATTAAGTAAAAGTTGCTCATTTTTAAACATAATAATCTAAGAATTAAAATCAATATTATTTGAACATCTGCTTAAATTTATGATTAGAAGGGATCTGGGGTCAGGGTGCAATATGTTAGCTGCCTCAGGTGGCAGAAATAGAGAGAAGGCAGGGGACAGTAATGGCCTCCAGCCATTTTTTATTAGCCTTATGGTCATTTCTCTTGCCCCTTAACTAGACTGCAGCCCAAGCTGTACTGGGGTTACACGTGTTGAATTGAGATCAAGTGGCAATCCATTTGGCTTCTGTATATGGAAAGAAGAGGTGTCCTATTTCATTCTTTGTCTCCCGTGGTAATATATTTTGTGCTGGCCTTGCTAGGAATACATATAAATAGTTTCTACAGAATACAAACTTAACAGTTATTTGCAAATTAGGTAGAAAAGCCTAATAGCAAAATATAGATGGAGTTCAACAATTCTCGTTAGGCCTCCGTTTTAATACAGATCCATAGGTTTCTGTGGATAGGTAATTTAGTTACTCCAAGTGTGCAGTCTAGGAGACACCAAATTTTTTAGCTATTCTTAGACTTGTGTCTCCAGAAATGTGAACTTGTTAACAGCAGTATTCAGAAATGACAAGTAAGAGACCTGATGGCCTGTATTTTCCAGCTCTGACTAAAGCTATTCCTGAAGCTTTTTTCTCTTGACATGATATAATGTCAATATTTTTATGAAGCCTTACTGAAATCTCCAGGATTGCTTTCAGTAGTTTTCTTGAGTAAGGCTATTCCCTTAAAGTAGTGATTGTCCCTCTTTAGCTTTGTGTTGACAAACCTGAGCCCTTACCCTTCTCTAAAGAACTGGAAATGTCAGTGAGCAGAGGAGGTAGAATCCGTCTGGACAAGGGGATAGAGGGGAAACATATGTTTAGGTTATAGCAAGCAAAAATGTATTTCCGTTGTCTCTGGGAATCCCACAAGGAGGTCTACTCCGAACCCCATGTTGTTTCCTGGGAACTGTGACTCAGAAGGCATCATCCCTCTGATTCATGAGGTGATTTACAGCAATCAGCTAGTCATTAGTAGCCTCATCTTCCACAGATTTGATAAACCTTGTGAAAGCAAACATCGTAATATAACTGTGTGAAAACCTTGAAATACTGAAAAATTGTCTTGTAATCTAGAGTGAAAATGTAGTTTGTTGGCACCATTCATCATCCCTAAATATTGGCAATGTTAGTCTGAATGGATAGAAATGAGAGGCCAAGAATATGGACGCCCATAGGCTTCCCATTCCAGACATGTCATATTCTGGATTGCAGAGAAACAGTTCAGTAAAGCATATATTTAGAAACTTAATTTCACCAAACATCTGATTTTAGAAATGGAAGGATGTTTTAATCTGTATGGTTGATCAGAATGAAGCCGTTCTTACTGCAACAGATTTCACCACTAGATGTCACTCTTTCTTCACTCTTGATAGACTGATAGCTGTTTCAATGTAGGTTTTTTGGGGGGGGGGGATTACAAAAGATTGGTAGACTTCCTGGCTTTGACACAGTCTTCATGAATTTATCCATTTGTAGGTACAGTTACTTGTCTCATTGGCAAATTAAGCAAATTCCTGTCCCAGCTCTGGCAGCACCAGATTGTCTTGTGGTTACGTGGGTGACGAACAGACAGAAGCATCTACAATTTGTAAAGAGTGAACTTTATCCATTCTGGTCTGTGCATGGAATAGTGGAATGGTTCTGGGTGAAAGTAAGTTTTCTAGAACTTTTAAGAACTTGCTTTTCTATATGCTTTTAAATCAGGGGTCTCAAACTCAATTTACCTGGGGGCCGCCGGAAGCAGAGTCTGGCTGAGGCTGGGCCGCATCAGATTTTCTGCCAAGTGGAGCAAGGGCCCAAGGAAGCTGCCCAGGAGTTTCCTTAGCCTGGCTGGGGCTCTGAGGAGGAGGAGGAGGAGGAGGAGGAGGAGGAGGAGGAGGAGGGGGTGCACGAGCTGTCTTGGGAGAGAGCCAGCGAGCAAGGCTTTTTTGACTTTTGACAGCAGAGGCTACATGGATGCTTCAGGGGGGCAGGCAAGGCAGGGGCCACAAACTATCATCCGGCGGGCCGCAAATGGCCCCCCGGGCCGCATGTTTGAGACCCGTTTTAAATGTTTCTTTCCCCAAAACTATTTGTATTGGTAGCGTTAGGTGTATGCTGATGTTTAAGAATTTTACTTTTTTTTCTAGTTTTTAATTTTTATATTCAGAGTTTTTCATATTTTCTTCTGAAGGTATCTTTCCCAAATTAAATAACTATTACAGGGAAGTTGTATGCCTCAACCTTGGACTGGCTTCGGGTTTGTAAATAATACTTTTGTTTAAAAACTCTGGTTACAATCTATTTTTATTTCACTTGTATATCTTCTAGTTTGTGTGTAGACTAGACAACGGGTAGACAGCATGAAAACTTTGCGATCTACCACTCAATCTCCTACAGATCTATAGTTGATCCCCAAGAGTTTCTGACTTACTTCCTCTTTATGGGAAATTTATACATATTCATTTGTCTCCCACTTTCTTTATTCTTGTAGCTTTGGCTACCAATAATTAGAAACTGTTGGGAGAATCTACCGGTATGTCCACTGCTGCACACAACTTCCTCTTGATTTCTATTGCTTCTGTCCTGGAATCCCAGACAGATGTGCTTCCACCTGTAGAGTTCTCAATTTTTTGTTGCTTCCCTGTCATTATTTGTACATATTCTATCTTTCAAGTGGTTTTTCATATCTTTTAAACACTCCAGCCCCATCCAAAGATCTGACAGATTGTGTGTGTGTGTTTAGTCGTTTAGTCGTGTCCGACTCTTCGTGACCCCATGGACCAGAGCACGCCAGGCCCTCCTGTCTTCTACTGCCTCCCGGAGTTGTGTCAGGTTCATGTTGGTTGCTTCGCAGACACTGTCCAGCCATCTCATCCTTGGTCGTCCCCTTCTCCTCTTGCCATCACACCTTCCTAACATCAAGGTTTTTTCCAAGGACTCTTTTCTTCTCATGAGATGGCCAAAGTACTGGAGCCTCAGCTTCAGGATCTGTCCTTCAAGTGAGCATTCAGGGTTGATTTCCTTTAGAACTGATAGGTTTGTTCTCCTTGCAGTCCAGGGGATTCTCAAGAGCCTCCTCCAGCACCACAATTCAAAGGCATCAATTCTTTGGCGGTCTGCTTTCTTTATGGTCCAGCTCTCACTTCCATACATCACGACAGGAAAAACCACTTTGCACTTTTCATATCTTTTAAACACTCCAGCCCCATCCAAAGATCTGACAGATTAATCTGTCCTTATTGCTCGTCACTGCTGGCTGAATAACTCAGTGGTTTAGATAGCTAGCTGCGGAGCCAGAGGTTGGAAGTTCAATTTTCCACTGTGCTTTCTGTGAGTAGAGCCACCCTGTGTGGAGTTGAGCAAGTTCCAGGATGCCCCCCCACCCCCGCCAGAAGAAGGGAATGGCAAACCACTTCTGAGTATTCTCTACCTGAAAGACTCTGCAAAGGATCACCTTAAGTCAGAATTGACTTGATAGCACATTATTATTATTGCTTGCCAAAGCCATGGAGAGTAAGGTAAAGGTTCCCCTTGCCATTTAGTCCAGTCGTGTCTGACTCTAGGGGGCGGTGCTCATCCCAATTTCCAAGCCGAAGAGCCAGCGTTTGTCCGTAGACAGTTTCCGTGGTCACGTGGCCAGCGCGACTAAGGTTTCCCGTATTCTGCCAGATCTTTCTTATTTATTTATTTATTTATTTATTTTTATTTTTTATTTATACCCCGCCCATCTGGCCTAAAAGGCCACTCTAGTATTAAAAACAAGTCCTTAAATCCTAGTTACTTTCAATAAAACAAAGGTTATGGCATTTGTTTTATTGGCATTTTTGACTAGCAAGTGCAAAAGAGTTTGAAGCTTCCAGAAGATTTTCCCAAAAAGTTGTACGTGTATATTTTTCTGTCCCTGTATGAGGGCTGTGAGGTGCTTCAGGCTATTCGTAAGCTTCCATTTTCTGTTCTCAGATGGTAGACAATTTAAGATTGGAGACTGTTCACATCTGGACTTAGCTGAGATAGGAGGTTTACTAGGGGAAATAAATTGGTGAAATATGTAGTTTGACTTATAATAATCATTTTTTATTTTTGCTTCAGATAACAAGGTCTGGAGAGTTTGTGTTTCCGTTAGATTCTTTTCACAAGAAGCCATATGAGATTCTTGTTCTGGGCCGAGTCCAGCGACATAAACATGTACCATTAAGGTATGAGTCCATTGATTTATCTGTATTATTTATTGCATATTATTTTTGTATGGGATTCATTAAGAATGCTCAGCTGAAATTGCAGACAGCTTTCAAGGAGTGAGGAATGGCCTTTCTTAACAAAATAGTCTAAAGAGTGATGCACATTTGTGCTCCAACCTCTGAAAGACTAGATTTAAAGAAGCTGTATAATATCCTGGTCTTTCTCCCCTATTTCCTTTTTGATCTCTTGTTTAGTTCTCTATTTCTCATAATGCTGAAAACATTCAGGTTTTCCCAGGCATTTTTTGGCAAGCATTTTGAGCAGATGCCTTTAATTGATGAGCCAATTATTATTAAATAGTTGGTTGGGATGTCAGTTCTGGGCCAAGATCATTAGCTGCTTTGAGTGTTCTTTGCATTGGAAAAGCAGCATGGAAGAACCTTAAATAAATAAATGTTTCTCTTCCCTCTGAACCCATTGGTGTAAGCAAAAATAGAAGTTGCACTGCACAGAGCAACAGGATGATAGAATGGGTTTGTGCTACAAAGTCAGTTATATTGCCTTATCATTATCTGCTCTTGAAATTCATCCGTCTTCCATTAACATGTGGGCTGCTCCTGCTGTTGTTAATAGCAACAATAACCAAGAAAAGTTAAAGTCCCTTGAGCTCAAGAACTAGTTTTAGACTTTTTTGGCTCATTGGCAGAGTTTGTAAAAGGCTGAAAATGGTTGATTTAATCTAGTTCCTTGAGCTTCTACGTAGGTAGATAAAGTACCTAGCATTCACTCAGGGAGGAAAGGATCATCACAGTATAGTAGGAACCCTGGTAACATTATATAAACTAGGTAGTTCCTATAGTTTTCTTACCTTATACCAATTCATTTTATGTTAACCCTGCAGGGCTGTTGCTGCTGCTGCCAAATGGATCTTCTGTTCTCTTGAATTAAATATAGATCTTTTGTTAAGGGCAGGCAATATTCTACAGTTGAAACACATATTGTTTGTGCTGTATTTATCTTTTTACTATAGTCTTATTTCTTTATTGGTCTTTTTTTTCAGAACCTTAAGAAATTTCATAAGCTGCCCTTTATTTTTCAAGGAAACAGATACGTTAAGCATTTGGATATTTAGCTTTCCGATAGCTTACTGTCTAGCGTGAAAAATGTTCTGTGGGGTGGGGGAACAGCTGTGAAAGTGTCGATCTTTATCCAGGTATTTCTGTTTTTCATTTGAGACTCTCACTTTTATTTTGCTGTGATTTATGCAACAGGACTTCAGAAGATGAAATGCCTCCAGCAATTCCAGATCAAAAATTAATTGTGAGTGTACCCTGTACTCTCCACTCACATAAACCTCCTCTTACAGGTATGTTCTTAAAATACCTCCATGATATTGTATATTTTTAGGGATCCATGTTTTATATTATTGATAAAGCTGTAGGGATAGGCAGCAACATGAATATTTTTATTGTTTCTGTCACTACTTTCTGACCATCAGTCATTTGCCATTGACATTAGTGAGAAATTGCTGACAGTTCTGCCATTTTTTCCTCAGGTGCTTAACTGAAGTTTAGTTGCTATATCAGACCCCCTAGCTGGATATTTCTGATTACCCAGATTAATATATTAAATTACTACTTTATGCTTTAAAATTAGTTTGGTCTTCACATTGTGATTGACTGGCAGATTATAGTCAGCTTTTTTCCTGGGAAGGTGTACTTGCAGTGTGTTCCAGCTAGAGCGCAGTGTAGGTGTATCTCTTAAGGTGCTAGTTAAAGAAATTCAAGAAATATAATTTGGCAGTAGGATTCTTGATCTTGACCCATACTTCCCCAAACGTGGGTGGCTGTTTCTAAAAATTACAACTTTTATCTTATGGTAGGAAGGAAGTTCAGTTTAAATGAATTGAATTACTGCTTCTTGAGCTTGCTGTTCTTGGGCATAGTTGGCAATGATACTTCACAATACAGGAAATGCAGAAAGATTCCAGAAAGAAAGTTTTTCCCTATTCCTTGTTCTACTTTTACTTTGTGTGCACACTTGCTTTCTGGATTCTTATGCTCATGATCCATGATTCCAGTATCTTTCTAAGAAGGCACTTAGGTGCAGTATACTAGCTCAGATGTATCCTCATCGATAGATTAAAAATGACAAATAATGCCATAAAATTGGGCTGGAACAGGTGCTAGACCTTAATATGTAACATCTGTTGATACTGTGCAGTCGTGGGGCTGTTGAAAAGTCACCAGTGCCCAGTGCGTCTGCATTGTCAGTGACCTACAATAGCCATTCAACAGCCACAGGCTGGCATGATACAACATGACCCATCCTTCAGCACTGCCATTTCCTGGTATGGCTATGGAGCCCTTGGTGGCAACTCCTTCAAGTTGCTATGGCAGATTAGTAAGACCAAAGCTTATAATTGCTTTTTAAATTTTGATATGTTGATTCCAATTAGAGTTCACATTAGAAATCAGAATAATAGAATAATTGAGTTTGAAGGGCCTATAAGACCATTGGTCCAATCCCCTCCTCAATGCAGGAATCCAAGTCAAAGCAGATCTGACAGGTGGTTGTCCAGTTTTCTTTTGAATACCTTCAGCGTTGCAGCACTCACCACCTCCCGGAATAATGGGTTCCATTGTTGTACTGCTCTAATAGTTAAGAAGTTTTTTTTTCCTGATAATTCAAGCAAAATCTGGCTTCCTGTAACTTTTGCTCATTATATTCTGCACTCTGGGATGATCGAGAACAGATCTTGTCCCTCCTCTATATATGACTACCTTTTAAGTATTTGAAAAGTGCTATCATATCTCCCCTCAGTCTTCTTTTCTCAAGGCTAAACATGCCCAGTTTTTTCATTCTTACCTCATAGGGCTTGATTTCCAGTGCCCTGATCATCCTTGTTGGCTTCCTCTGATCTTGCTCCAGTTTGTTGGCATCCTTCTTGAAGTATGGTGTCCAGAATTGGACACAGTACTCTAGATGATGCTTAACCAGTCCTGAATAGAGGGGGATTAGTACCTCACAGATTTTGGAGACTATACTTCTGTTAGGTAAAGGCAAATGTTCCCCTTGACAATTTTTGTCCAGTCGTGTTCGACTCTAGGGTGTGATGCTCATCCCCGTTTCCAAGCCATAGCGTTTGTCCGAAGACAATCTTCCGTGGTCACATGGCCAGTGCGACTTAAGACACGGAATGCTGTTACCTTCCCACTGAAGTGGTTCCTATTGATCTACTCACATTTACATGCTTTTGAACCGCTAGGTTGGCAGGAGCTGGGACAGGTGACTGGAGCTCACTCCGTCGCGTGGATTCGATCTTACGACTGCTTGGTCTTTTGACCCTGCAGCACAGGCTTCTGTGGTTTAGCCTGCAGTGCCACCACGTCCCCATACTTCTGTTAAGGCAGCCTAAAATAGCATTTGCATTTTTTTTTTTGCAGCCACATCTCACTGTTGGCACATAATCAGCTTTTGATCTACAACAATTCCAAGATCCTTCTCACTCTCAGTACTACTGAACCAAGTATCCCTCATCTTGTAACTTGTGCATTTTTCCCTCCCTCGATGTAGGACTTTGCATTTATCCCTATTAAATTTCATTCTGTTGTTTTCAGCTCAGTACCGAAGCCTATCAAGGTCTTTTTGAATTTTGTTCCTTCTCTTCCAAGACATTAGCTATTCCACACAACTTTGTCATCTGCATATTTGATGAGTATTCCCTGCATTTCCTCATTCAAGTCATTAATAAAACTGCTGAAGTGCATTGGGCCCAGGATTGAGTCTTGGGGTACCCCACTTGTTACCTTCTCCCAGTTTGAGAAGAAAACAGGTTTGCCTTTGTATCTACTCACATATTCCTTAAGGCAGGGATAAGAAACCTGCTGTCTTCCAAATGCTGCTGAACTGAAGCTCTCAGTATGCCTGACAGTGGATTATACTGGTTGGAAGTTAGGGGATTTGAAGTACCACAGCATCTGGAGGACTGCAGGTTCCACCCCACTGCTCAGAAGCTTGGGAAAAGATGCATAGCCTATATTGGCAATATTTTCTAAATGTTACATTCTTTTAGTTGCAACAGAGCCCTCAGTAACATAGGCATAGGTTAAAACAAAGAAGAACAGGGTTTTTTTCTTACTTATGTGAAGAATGATTTACTTAAAGAAAAATAACCTAATATGTTTTCATATTGTTGTGTACCAAAAATATTTTTAGTGATCAAGGGAGATGTGAGGGGATGTTTTCAGATCCTCCTTAAAAAAAAAAGCTTTGAGAAATGTAAAAAAGGTCAAACAGTTTGAAATCTTTTGTAAAGCTTAGAAAGAAACCCAACAAGAAGTGTCATAATGCTGCTACGAACAGTAAGTTCATATTGCCAAAAAAAGAAAGGCTATAACAGAGTAAGGAAATATCCAAACAAGGAAAGCCTGACAAATCAATATTGAATGCCTTCTGTATATAAAAAGTTTTAAGACCAGTATCCTGTGGCGAAGACAGCTAACTCTTCTTGGAGAAAGTTGTGAAGAGTTCAGCCATGATTGTCCAGGTTTTTAACCTGTCCAGATTTTTTTTTCAGAAAAGAGGACCTGTCATTTGGAATCCTAATGTAGAATAAATCATTGTTAATGAAGGAGGCCACTTCTTTAGAGAGTATCAACAAGAATTGTGTCTTTTTGTTTTTGTTTTTAATCTGACCACCTAGAAGACTTTGCAATCATATGTTTTGTTTTATTGGAGGAAAAGGCACTGGTTAGATGTTCTGGTTTCCATTTCCACTTCATTTCAGACCCTTGGCACAACTCAAAATCTGGCACGTAGCTGAGCCTGAATCAGGGGGTGGGGACTGCTTCTAAGGTTTGCATACAACTGCTCAGAAAAATAGATATGAAGTTCAGGTAGCTGAATTCAGGATAGAGATTGATGGGTGTGCTTCATACTTTCATCAGTTGGCATAGAAAAGCAGAATAAAATATATGCAATAATGAAAAACAGCTATCTGTATTTGCCAGTAGAGGGAAGTGGTTCCAAATTCCTGTCCTATTTTGGGCAACATGAAAAGGAGCAAGACTTTGGGATGAGACAGAGGAAATCCCACTCAACCACATATCTCATTGTTTTGTTTTAAAGGAACTACCAGAGCAATGGTACAGCTTGCTGGATAGCTCAGTGGGTTAGGTATCTGGTTGCAGAGCCAGAGGTTTGGAGTTCAATTCCCCGCTGTGCCTCCTGCGAGTAGTCAGCCTGTTTTGCCTAGGGCGTGCTGCACAGTCCTAGGGCGCCCCCAGAAGAAGGGAATGGTGCACCATTTCTGAGAATTCGCTACCTAGTAAATCCTGAAAAGGGCCACCATAAGTCAGTATTAATTTGACAGCACGTGATTATTATTAGAACAATGAAATTATTACTTGCTGCCACATTAGAGTGGTTTAGCTCTTCTTATGGCTGCAGAGTACTGTTGTTGATATATATGAAGCTATTTAATGAAGATTATAACAATTTATTTCTGTCCAATAAGAGGAATTTGCAAATTAAAGTAAGTTATCAAAAAGAAATATATTGTTTCCTGCAGCGCATAGAACAATAACATGTCTCCAGGATTATAGAGTGGTACATGTTCTGTGTTTAATGCTCACAGAACTGATGTGTCATTCTAAATGTGTTTAAACTATTCTGTGCTAAGTATGAATTTGAAAATTCAACTTAGGTTGTCCTTTTATTCTTCTAGTTCAGCACCTTGTAGGAGAAAGAAAATAAATTACTGTAACACAAAGTAACAAACATATCATGCATCAGAGAAAAGAGGCAGTCCTCCATAGAAACTTATTCTATAATGATTTTTAAGTGTTTAAGATGTCATGATAATTTTGGGTTTTTTGCTACAACAGATTAGCAGGGCTGCCCTTGTAGAAAGGTGTTTGAGCTTTAGCTGTAGGAGATATTAATTTGCAATATGTTTTTATCCTGCACCTGAGCTGAAAACAATCATGCAGCTGCTTACATGCAGTCAGTTTTAAGGAAAGGTAACGTGCTGTGGCCTGGAGAATATAAGTAAAAAAAAAAGATAAGACCCAAAAAGAAAAAAGGCATGAGGAGGAAAGAGGAGATCCACGACTCCTGTGCTTCTAGCAGAGCTGCTGATGAGAAGGCCCTGCCTCCCATCTCATCATCTTCTGCTCCAGCCTTCTTGAATGGCTTCCAGAGGTGACAGTTACCCTATTCTATAACTGATAATTTTCTTTAGAGGTTAGACCCTGGTTCCTTTGGGGGGGGGGAATAAAAGGTATTTGAAATTATATACCTGCCTATCTGTTAAGGAAACCACAGTCTTGAGTTTACAAGAACTGAGCAGGTTGGTTGAGGACAGGACATGTTGGAGATTTGCTCATTCATGGGGTCACCATAAGTTGGAGGTGACTTGACAGCACTGTAACAAAAACAGCAACAACCTGCCCATATTAAATTCTAAAAAGTGATATATTTGAGAAAGATTTTATACTAACATGGCCTTCTTCTTAGGTCCAAGTATGGTATTTCAAGATAGGCACAGTACAGCCCAGCAGCTGTTGTTGGACTGCAACTCCCAAAGCCTTGGCAAGCAGAGTGAAGAGTAAGGACTGTTGGAAGTTGCAGTCTTAACAAATTGGCCCATTCCTATTGTACATGTACTCAGAAATACACCTCATCTAACTATTTCCGGGTAAATGTGTATAGTATTATAACATTAATTGTTGAAGAATATCAGTTATTGATACTGGCTGTATGATAATTTAGTCTTTATTCAACAGAATTATTGGTTAATACCTTTGCGTCAGAGGCTAAGCTGAAAGATCACATTAAAAACATTAAAATATAGCAGTTAATCTTTAAGGTACCACAGTGTTTTTGACTTCTTTTTTATTTTTCTTTTGTTTTGCCTCATATGCTAGAACAGATTAACATGGCTGCCTCTTCTAAAACGAACATTTAATGCATATCAGTCGGTAACTGATGTGTGTTAATGACCGTGGCTATACACTTGGGATATTGTCCTTAATGCAAAGCTGAAAAGAGTAATTCTGTTTATAAAAATGATTTCCAGGAAAAAGAATAACCTAATTCAGTCTTGTACTTTGCCAATCCCTTTCTTGTCTTTGCCTTATAATGTAGCCCACTGGGCAAGTACTAGTGTAGAAAACTGCAGCATTCTGGGCACCTGCATGTGTGCACTGCCCTTTTTCTTTCCAAAAGAAAAAGCATTCATCTATGTAGTTCCCTGAGTTAAACACCTGGCCACACCGAGCAGCCTGCAAATGCATTGTCTGTCTCCTCCTTTCTGCTTGAGAAGGCCACCAGCCTTGAAGACCTAAAAAAAGGAGACACAAAACTGCTGCATGGTGTCACCGCCAAGAAGGGAAACAGGAGAAGCAGCAACAGCACAGAACAACCTCTTAAATTATTACATGCAAGACTCTTCTGAACCTGCTAAGACTTGTGCAAATGTTAAATTTGATTAATTTGCCTAGCCTTCCTGCTTGAAGATTCCTTTTTCTGTCACAAGATAAATTAGCAACAATGGCATTTTATGTGAAGAAGCAAACTTTGCAGCAGTCAACTAGAACAGTTTCCGTGTAGGAACAGCATTGGTAGGAAAGCAGCCTCGGTGCTTTGCTTCTGCCTAGAATTGGCTAAGTATTGGTGGTGAGGGAAGAAGCAACATTTCATAGACATCTTGCAAGGATAGTGAGAGAGCTACTCATCATTGCATTTTTGTGGATATTTTATCAGTAGGAAGAACCATTTAGGGTAAAGGATTGAACATAGGGATTTTTTTTCACCTTCTGCTTTTAAATTCTCTGGTTAACGGACCTGAGATTAGCAACCCAAGTTTGTTATTTTAGTCAGGCACATATTCTTAATTTTTAAAAAATGTCTAAAAATTACATGCTTTTTTCTTGCCAATCTTCCTGGAAGTGATACATCTAAAATATACTTGGAATTCAGGGCCACATTTAAAATATGTGGTATTTGGTTGCAGAGCCAGAGGCTGGGAGTTTGATTCTCCACTGTGCATCCTTGATGGGGCTGGACTTTATGATCCATAGGGTCCCTTCAGCTCTACAGTTCTAAGAAAATCATCATCATCATCATCATCATCAACATCATCATCAGGAAGGCCATGAGTTCTGTACCCTGGGCTGAAATATCTTTGCCACCTTTCCCCTCATACTTTATCTGTCTTTAACAAAAGTAAAATGGGCTGAAATTGAGCAGGTGGGCTTTTTGTAATCTCAGGAGGTTTAAAGATAAAGAAAAGTACTTCTGTCTTGAGTCAGTGGAGAAAAAGGTTCTCTGGCATTCGGTCCCTATTGTGGCCAACCAGTTGCCCATGGAAAGCCCACTAGCAGGAGAGAGCACTCTACTGCTTGTGGTCTCCCGCAGAGGATATTTAGAGGCATATTACCTCTGGCACAGGACATTGTACAGGAAAACGTAAAAGGTATGTTCCAAATGTATATGTTTATCTGTAGGTAATTTTTTATATAAACGACCAATTGTTTAAATACCTAAACACTTATCATAAACAAGTACAAAAATGATTTGCCTGGCAGGTTCTATCCAGAGAGTTTCAGGAAGTGATATTGTGTGAAGGAAATAATGATCTGGAGCATTGGTCAATAAGCTACATTCTTCAGGGATCCTTAGAAGGAAATGATTACAGCTTAAATGATCTGCCCTGAATCACTAGACCAGCAAATTTGAGTCCATAGTTTTAAGCACACTGAGAAAATCTCATTGAAATCAGTTAGGTTTTTATATGAAAATAAAAAACAAAAACCTACCACTTGTATTTTTTCATGAGCATTAACATTTTTCTCCTTTCCTTCCTCTCACAGAAATTCTGAAATTATATACCAAGCCAGAGGTAGAATGCTTGGAGCTCTTTGCTCGGAGTTTACAGCCTGGGTGGACCAGCTGGGGCAATGAAGTCATTAAATTTCAGCACATGGATTACTTCAGTGCTGTGCAGAATAAGAGTAACTGACTTTATTCAGTGATATGATGTGTTGGGTTTGTTTTTCTTTCTGTACTCAACCTTTGCCTTTTTGGTACATTTGGAAACCATTGTCAATACTTTGAAAATCAGTATGAGCCAGTATACATTTACTTGCTTAGAGCTCCAGCTGCAGAAGCTGCTGTTGCAGTCTGATCAGGTACAGCTCACATGCAGTTACACACTTGATTGTGTGATCCAGTTGTGCCACCATTGCAAATCATGGAACAGGGCACTCACCACTGTATTTTGAAATTGTTATGATAGTATAATGATAATACCTTCAGACACGTAATTCACTCCTTTTGTAACTGAATTTATATATCCTTCAGCATCACAACATGTGGAATTTAGTGATTTGGATCACACATAAATAGTAGCTGTGAAGAGCTGATTGTAACATTTGAAAATTGGACCTAAGCCTATACAGCGGTGCCTCGCTTAGCAATCGCTCCGTTGAGTGATGAAATCGCTTAGCGATGGGATTTTGGCCATCGCCAGAGCAATTGCTTAGCGATGGCCCCTATGGGAAAAATTGCTTTGCGATGATCACAGGGAAGCGATCATGGCATAGCGACCCTTTTTGCACAGCTGATTGGCGGTTCCAAAATGGCCACCAGGAAAACAAAATGGCCGCCCACTGTTTTCCCTCACATTAGAGGCACCGAAAATGGCCGCCCCTATGGAGGATCTTCGCATAAGGTCAGTTTTTAAGCCCATAGGAATGCATTAAACACGTTTTAATGCGTTTCTGTGGGCTTTTTAAAATTGCTTAGCGATTAAATCGCTTAGCAACGTTTTTCCTGGAACGGATTAACGTCGCTAAGCGAGGCACCACTGTATGTGAATTGGAATTGATCTTATTATAGAGAGGAAGCAAAGTGGCATGAACATGAGCAAAAGAGAAAAGGATAGATACAATAGTATTTTGAATGGGCAAGACAGACGTTACTTGGTACCAGTAGAGAGTTTATTTTCCAGTGCTTAACGTAATTAAACTGAGTTCAGATCATTGGTACCTTTAACCCAGTATTGTCAACCCTGACTAGCAGTGGCTGCTCAGGGTTCCAGACAGAATCCTTGTCTAGCCTTATCTGGTATTCTCTGGTGATTTCCCATCCAGGTACTAACTAAGCCCAATGCTTATTAGTTTCCAAGGTCAGATGAGGTTGGATATGTTCAGGGTGATACAGTGATATGCATTCTGTATCCGTATGTCCCACAGCATGCATATGAGTGATATCCACGAATAGTGGCCTGAGATAGCAGATGACAGCACATGAGATTGGTGGAAAATGGGCAAGTGTTGGAGAGAAAACATGGATGTGTCAGTCACTAGCTCCAGTTTATGCTGCCAGTGTGTTTGATGCTATGTATTTTGTTACCATTTTAGTACAGTGGTGCCTCGCAAGACGATATTAATTCGTTCCATGAAAATTGCTGTTTTGCGAGAACATTGTCTTGCGAAACGCAGTTTCATATTGGAATGCATTGAAATCTATTTAATGCGTTCCACTGGGGGAAAAATCGTTGTCTTGTGAAGCATTGGTCTTAAAAAAAAAGTCTTGCGAAGCATAGACCAAAACATCATCTTGCGAAAATTGTCCATAGGAAAAACCGTATTGCGAAGCACAACAGCGATCGCAAATACCCATCATCTTGCGGATTAATCATCCTGTTAGGCAATCGTCTTGCGAGGCACCACTGTATTAGGAATCATGCACTTTGCTCCATCTTACTTAACACAAGAATGCTAAACCACACATGGTCTGTTCAAAATATTTTGTAATTCCTTGATTATTTAAAGGATTAGAAGTTGCCTAACTGCCATGCTCAATAAATTCTGCTCTGTGATATGTTTAAAGTTATTTGTTGCCTCTCCTTAAAGTCTTGTTTGGTATTGTCTCACCATCTTATAATTCTTCTTAATTTTTTAAACAAATTGCTTTAAATTGCAACTTATTACAGTTGTTTCTAATATGTCTTTAAATTGCTAACTGCCAGAACAAGGTGCTACACTTTAAAGCAGTGGTTCTGAACCTTGGGTCCCCAAATGTTCTTGGACTAAAACTCCCAGAAGCCTTCACTAGCTGTGCTGGCCAGGATTTTTGGGAATTGTAGTTCAAGAAGATCTGGGGACGCAAGGTTGGAAACCACTGCTTTAAAAGAACAGAAACATGACTGAGCCAACTAAATTGACTTATGGCTATGTCACATTCAAAGTCGTAGTCATGCTCAGTTTGGTTGCAGTGGGATTCCATCATGATTAACTTCAACTGGATTGACTTTTAAACTATATTTTAATTATTCTTCCTCTCCTGCCTCAATATGTAGATCTTCATTTTCACAGAATGTATATTCTGCTGATGCCTGCTTTTGTAAGGAAATATGTTCTAATTTGAAATAATTAAATCATTTTTAGAATGATAAACTGTATATTTTTTTCACCTTAGGGTTTGCTTTGTTACAAATGCAGTAGTAAATATTACCATATATTTGAATGCAACATTATAAGAGAAAGTAATCATTTTAAATACAACAAAATCAATCTTTTTGTCTAAAAATTAGATAAACTTCAGATTAGTTGGTATGCTGTTAAATTTTTAAATATGGTCTGGATGTTCACAAGTAGACTGGGGTTTTTTGTACTTCAATAATAAAATAATCAATTTCAGAAATGTTTTTCTTGATACATTATTTACAAGCCTCTTATTTTTCAAATTGTGCATTTGATGTAAAGTGTAGGCTTTTGGCAGATATTGCTTGTCCTGTGGGAATTGCAGTGCTAAAACAATGTCATTCTGATATCAGTGGGATTTTGTTTGGGTGTGTGTGCAGGAAATAACTCTCATCCTGATTTACACAGAATCAGATATGTGGCTACTCAGAACTAAGTCCTATTTATTTCAACAGGATTATTCTTAAGTAAGTGATTACAGCCTCACTTTTCACTCTGAGTGCAACAGAATAGCAGGAAAACTGCAGTGATCTGCTGTGAAGTCGCTCCCAAGAAGATGGGTTTCCCTGGGTGAATTTGCTTTAACAGATCACACTGGAGTCAGCAGAGAGAGCAGAGAAAATTACCCCGCTGAATTTGTTAGCACCTTGTTAAGTAATGTGGCTTTAATGGAGTCATCCAGATATTCAAGATATACAGCTACGTGGAGCTAACTTAACAAACAAGAGCCAGCTGCCAACTTCCTTCTCTCTGCTGATTTCCTCTTTGCTCACTCCCACCCCCCTTTGGGTCTCCAGCTGCCTTAGAGTGCTAATGCTGGCACCGAGCATTTGGAAAAAAATATACATATTTGGAAACAAATGGGTGCTCACATTTGAGAGGAACTGATGCCCCCATGAATGCCCCTTTACTTCTTTCCCGCAGCTTAAAGTAGGAAGGTAGGAAAACCAGCTTCTGGTCACCCATTGCATTGGCTCAAGTGATCACACTGTCTGAACCAATACAAATACATTTGAATCCTTAAAAAAAAGTAGCTTTAGCAGTGGAGGGGGAAAATACAAATAGGAAGGAAAAACTCTGGGTTGATTTACATTGACTTATATGTCATGTATGTTATGGAGAAAGCCAGAGAGTTCCAGAAAAATGCCTACTTCTGCTTCATTGACTACGCAAAAGCCTTTGACTGTGTGGACCACAGCAAGAAATATCAACAACCTCTGATATGCAGATGATACCACTCTGATGGCAGAAAGTGAGGAGGAATTAAAGAACCTTGTAATGAGGGTGAAAGAGGAGAGTGCAAAAAATGGCCTGAAACTCAATATAAAAAAAACTAAAGTCATGGCCACTGGTCCCATCACCTCCTGGGAAATAGAAGGGGAAGATATGGAGGCAGTGACAGATTTTATTTTCTTGGGCTCCATGATCACTGCAGATGGAGACAGCAGCCACAAAATTAAAAGACACCTGCTTCTTGGGAGGAAAGCGATGACAAACCTTGACAGCATCTTAAAAAGCAGAGACATCACCTTGCCAACAAAAGTCCGAATAGTCAAAGCTATGGTTTTTCCAGTAGTGATGTATGGAAGTGAGAGCTGGACCATAAAGAAAGCAGACCGCCGAAGAATTGATGCCTTTGAATTGTGGTGCTGGAGGAGACTCTTCAGAGTCCCCTGGACTGCAAGGAGAACAAACCTATCCATTCTAAAGGAAATCAACCCTGAGTGCAAACTGGAAGGACAGATCCTGAAGCTGAGGCTCCAGTACTTTGGCCATCTCCAGAAGAGAAGACTCCTTGGAAAAGACCTTGATGTTAGGAAAGTGTGATGGCAAGAGGAGAAGGGGACGACAGAATGAGATGGCTGGACAGTGTCATCGAAGCAACCAACACGAATTTGACACAACTACGAGAGGCAGTGGAAGACAGGAGGGCCTGGCGTGCGCTGGTCCATGGGGTCATGAAGAGTCGGACACGACTAAACAACTAAACGACAACGATATGTAATGTAGTTAACAGAGGCGTAGGCATCCTTCAGTCTCGAGAGACTATGGTAACATGCTCTGATTCGAGGAGTGTCCTCTCCAGAGCATGAAGCCTGGGTAAAGTAATATGGAGGATAGGCTGTTACCCAAGCAGCAGATTCCCCCTGTCCACGCTGCTGAAATGGTCCAATGGAAAGGCAAGAGCCAATACAACTGGTTCCAGCAACGTCGCAGGAGTTGGCAGAATGACACAAACTGCCTCCGGGACTCCAGCCTCCTAAAGTTTTTTTCATGAGTGGCTATAGCCTTCTCCTAGATGGGCAGCCTTTCATGGCTGACGAGCCCCACCTACCCGGCCTGCTCATTAACAGTGCGGGAGTATGATCCAACCATTAGAATTTTCCCGCCTCCCAGGTGTATGCAAATCTAATTTCCTATTTACCATATTAGGGTCAGAAATAGAATCAGAGAATTTCAGGTCCTGGGACACACTCATTTAAAGCAGAAATCCCCACCCCTAGGCTCCACCCCCAGGCCATGTGGTGGGGGAGACAAAAAGAAAGCACAGGAAAAAAACAGCAAAATGTCCGTGCAAACATACCTGGCCTTCAGCCTCAGCCTAGCTTCCTAGGGAAAAGTTAACAGAAAACAATGCAGATCAGACCATCCCAATCTCAGTTTCCTGAATTATTTGTTAATTAGTCGTGCCTGTAGATAGCTTTCTTTCTTAGCAGCCAGGAGTAAAATCACTATCTAAAAGACTCCCTGGCAGACTTCATTATCTCTGAATCCTCCACACACACTTAATGGTGCATCACTGGTTGTGAGCTTCTCTGTTCTGGTATGCATCGAGTGAGCAAGATAATGGCCATAGGATTCTGCTTTTCAAGCTTTGAGGACTAGCTAGCATAAGTGAGGTACTTCACTTTATTTTATGTAGTTCAGTAGGCTTGGCTTGTAGCAGATGCAGAATTGTTGCTACTAACTGTGCAAATTGGTTATGTGAACATTTATGAGAAGTAGGTCCCATAAATTCAGTGGGGCATATCCCCAAGGATGTGCTGCGTAGGACTGCAGCCATTAACCTACCACAGTTGGTTCAGTAGCAGACCTGTATATTTTCTTTAGTATTTCTATCCATCTTACAAAATATTACTGTATCTTCTAATTCTACGAGAACCTTCCTACCATAATTTTTCTTCTATCCGATAAATTCAGAATGTTGACAAATGCAAAACATTTTGAAGCTTCCAGCTACAAATAAGCAGTGCACTTGTGCACATTTTCAAAGATAGCTCTTAATTCAAGAGCTGTGCACATACCATTCTTCAAACATTATTTTTATCTGGGGGCCTTTCCTTCTAAATCAGCACAGCAACATGTCCTTATGGAGATGAATTCTGAAACCGCTAGGGTGGAGGGGAGGATGAATGCTGTCCCTCCTCCCCCATGTCAAAGGACTGATGTTTCAAGACACATTTTAGCTCTGGCTTAAAACAAAGATGTAATTGCCACTGGCCCTCCCCCTTCAAAAAAACTGCTTGGAGATATCCTGTGTACTCAGTGTCGGAAACATTTCTCTTGCAATTAAAATATTATTTCTGTACCCACAACTTTGAAAATCTAATGTTGACCATCTCAACAAATCTTTTGTTTATTTACTAGTGGAAGTACCCAGTGCCACATGGGTTAGAAACCCCTTATTCCCCACCCTGGCCTGGTTCTGTTTCCAGCTGCTATGCTTCTGAGAACTTGTAGGTGAGGGTCCTCTTCACTTGTGGACTTAGTCTTCCCTTCCCCACATTCACCCACATATCCCAGTGCATTTTCTCATGGAACTAAGTGCTTCCTCTACGCATCCAGCTGTGCACTCCCTCTCTTCACTTAGGTGATCCTTCTTCCACTGCACCCGTGTGTCCCAACCTTGGGTTCCCAGATATTCTTGGATTAATCTTCCAGAAACCTTCACTGTCAGCTGTGCTGGCCAGGATTTCTGGAAGTTGTAGCCCAAGAACATCTGGGGATGAGGTTGAGAATCACTGCCTTAAATCAACCTCATGCTTTTACTTCCTCATTTTTTGTTTTGCTATCTTTTTGTAGTGGCTCAATAAAGATGTCCCCTGTTCTTACATTTGTATTTTTGGGGACCATACAGCCTTTCCCTGATTCCACAACCCCCATGTTCTCCCATACTCTCTTTCTTGCTATTTCCTTCCACACTGGTGCCCACTTAGCTTTCCCCTCTGCTCATACACCTGCACCAGGCAGCATGAGTTGAACATCTTTAAACATTTCAAACAGGTCCAGAGTTTTGCAATGGGAAGCAGCAGTCATACCTGGCATGTTGTTTTCCTTGAGGAGCAGCATAGAAACACTGTATAGATGCATATGCTGGGTTTGGTTGCACTTACTAGTCAGTAAAGTATGCCACCTAGTGACTGGCAATGACATTGCAGGCTGCAGACATTTATATAAACTAATGTTATTCCAGGTGTCTAGATTTCACGGTCATGAAAATAACTTCCACATAAACGTACACGAGATTGTGCTGTGCAAATAGTGATAACAAGTAGGAAGCAGTGTTCTTTTTAATTGCAGTTAGGATGGATGTTGCAGTTCTGTGAACACAAACCTTAGTGGAACTTAATTCCAAATAGATATGGATGGGATTGGGTTCTAAATTATGTCAAAAGATGAAAAGAGCATCCTTTGTGTATTGAGGAATCCTATTAAAACAAGGTTCAGAAGCTTCTACTTGTTTGCTACTAGATCAGCTTAGACAAGTCAAGTCAGGCAGGAGGCATGGCCCTGGGCCTCTTTTATTTCTTGCTCTACTCTTTGCAGACATAGTGCCTCAGCAAATCATTGACCGCAATTTCTCACAAAATGTCACTGCTTTACTAAGTGACTAAGTTATGTGGTCATATTTGGTTTTTACAACTGAACATTTTAGGAGTCAAGCCAGCTGGGAACTTTATCCTCAGGTGAGGAAAACCCTCTCTTTTTAAATCCAGTCACGAGAGTTCTGTTTCTAATCAAGGATTTTGTACTGCGCACATATTTCAGTAAATTCTTATACAGTATTGCTAGAAAACTTATTCTCTGAATATATTCTAATCTTGTTGTTAGATTATCTCAATGAGTGTTGTAACCAAACTTATTTAAACATGAAAATGAAGGACTGAGTTTGAATTTAAAATGTCAAATTAGCATATGACCTTTACTTTTTTTTGTACAGGCTAATAAGCAAAAATATGGCTGGCAATGCTTTTGTGAGGTATTTTTAGAATAGTGAAATTGATGGAGGTAAACAATTAAATTAAGCTCACATGGAGAATCTTCCAGCAACCCCAAGAGGGGCCCCGGCTTGAGAAAATAAAATTGCATGTGTTTTTAAAAAAAGTACTTGTGTTTGATTAGTTGTCCTCATTTCACTGCCTTTTCTGCTGTCTAGATAAAGGTAAAGGTTCCCCTTGACATTTAGTCCAGTCATGTCTGACTCTAGGGCACGGTGCTCATCCCCGTTTCCAAGCTGTAGAGCCAGCGTTTTGTCCGTAGACAAGTTTCCGTGTTCACATGACCCAGCATGACTAGACACGGAACGCCGTTAACTTCCCACCATGGTGGCACCTATTTATCTTCTTGCATTTGCATGCTTTCGAACTGCTAGGTTGGCAGGAGCTGGGACAGCTGTCTAGCTCTGAGTTAATGGCAATTAGGAGCAGATTTTTTAAAGCTTCCCGGAGATATTACCAGCGTTATTCAGGATCTAACAAACACTTTGCTATATCTTCACCTTGCATTTTGAGACATAGAGTACAAATTGGGGAGTTATGTGTAAATCATTGTGAATAGATGGAATGCTGAATGAAATGGGCCATGGTACACTCGCAGCATTCAAAGAAGACTCATCATGATGATCATGACTCATTTATACTGAACTCTTAACTTATGTGAATGACTGGTGTAGCCCTCCTTGACTTTCTCTAAGGTGACTTTCTTCAGAGCAGTACAAAATGGGCTGATGAGCCAGAATGCACTGTGAGTTAACACTCCTCTGCACATGAGTCACTAAGAAAGAGAAGTAAGAAAGTTCTGTTGCCTTTGTGTCCTTCTTGTTGGCTTTCTGCAGGCATTTAATTAGCCATGGAATGATAAAACAGGTATGCCTTTGGTCTGATCCTTATACTGTGTTGAGCCATTGTACCATCTATTCTAGTGTTGATGCTGATGGGCAGCATCTCTCCAAGGTTTCAGGCGGGGATCTTTCCTGGAGAGATCATGGATGGAATGTTGGACTTTCTCCATGCCAAGCAGATGCTGGTCCTTCAGCTACAGTCACTCTCCTGAACAAGACTCTTCCTTTGAGATATACACCAATGGTTATACAGAACTACATCATATCGCGTAGGAGGCTTCAGTTTACATCCTCCCATGGACTGCAAAAAAGGGGGGGTACCTTCCATGGGTGTGTAATATGAATTGCAGCAGCAGTAACATCTGGAGAGCTACAAGTTTCCCAGCCTGGTTTAGTATGACTGCACATTTGCTTGTGAGCAGCGAGTGATGAGAATCCATGAGGAATCTATCTATAAAAGCTGCCTTAAGAAACATGCAACTGCGTATGGTAGTTGTCCTTTCTTTGACGTTTGGAACCTTGAGCTGGGGCAATAGACAACTGCATCAATGCGGCTGTTGGTTAGATGAACCAAGCTTTGTTGGACTCTGCTTACAATGCCTTACTAGACTGTGAGACAGGGAAGAGTGCTGAGACCGTTGGTATATCTTCTAGGATTGGAAATGTCAGGGAACCTATAGCCCTCTAGGTGTTGATGGATTGCACACCCCATCACCACTAACTGTCATGACCTGTGCTCCAGGATGATGTGAATTGTAGTTCAGCAGGAGCTGCTGGGTAGCTCAATAACTTAGGTATTTGGTTGCAGAGCCAGAGGCTGGGAGTTTGATTCTCCACTGTGCATCCTTGATGGGGCTGGACTTTATGATCCATAGGGTCCCTTCAGCTCTACAGTTCTAAGAAAATCATCATCATCATCATCATCAACATCAACATCAACATCAACATCATCATCAGGAAGGCCATGAGTTCTGTACCCTGGGCTGAAATATCTTTGCCACCTTTCCCCTCATACTTTATCTGTCTTTAACAAAAGTAAAATGGGCTGAAATTGAGCAGGTGGGCTTTTTGTAATCTCAGGAGGTTTAAAGATAAAGAAAAGTACTTCTGTCTTGAATCAGTGGAGAAAAAGGTTCTCTGGCATTCGGTCCCTATTGTGGCCAACCAGTTGCCCATGGAAAGCCCACTAGCAGGAGAGAGCACTCTACTGCTTGTGGTCTCCCGCAGAGGATATTTAGAGGCATATTACCTCTGGCACAGGACGTTGTACAGGAAAACCTAAAAGGTATGTTCCAAATGTATATGTTTATCTGTAGGTAATTTTTTAAATAAACGACCAGTTGTTTAAATACCTAAACACTTATCATAAACAAGTACAAAAATGATTTGCCTGGCAGGTTCTATCCAGAGAGTTTCAGGAAGTGATATTTTGTGAAGAAAATAATGATCTGGAGCATTGGTCAATAAACGACATTCTTCAGGGATCCTCGGACAGAAATGATCACAGCTTAAATGATCTGCCCTGAATCACTAGACCAGCAAATTTGAATCTATAGTTTTAAGCACACTGAGAAAATCTCATTGAAATCAGTTAGGTTCCAAGAGCCCAAAGGAAACTAATATGAAAATAAAAAACAACAACCTACCACTTGGATTTCTTCATGAGCATTAACATTTTTTCTCCTTTCCTTCCTCTCACAGAAATTCTGAAATTATATACCAAGCCAGGGGTAGAATGCTTGGAGCTCTTTGCTCGGAGTTTACAGCCTGGGTAGACCAGCTGGGGCAATGAAATCAGTATCAGCCAGTATACATTTACCGGTACTTGCTTAAATCCCCATCATCTAGCATGTGAAGGAGCTTTTCACGTAAAGGTCTTTCATGTATTAGCTAAATAAACAGATGGAAAATGGGGGCGTAACAGTGACATTTATTGGCAGTATTGGCAGAAGTTCACATGTGCATGAAGAAAAGGGTTTCTGAACCACATTCCTGAAGACAGATGTTTCTACAAGACCTCTGCAATGGGAGTTACCCAATTGCACCCTCTGAGTAGACACTGCCCAATGACGGGTAATTACAGGTATTCACCTTCCCCATCTTCATCTGAATTGCTGCTCTGGGCATGCCTCCTTCCAATCAGCAGGCATAACTAAAGTCTCTTTCCACACCGGAGGTGCTGCTAGAGCAACAGCTTGCACTGATTTCCCAGATCATTGACTTCCTTTGAGTGCACTATGCTTCAGTGTGGGAGTTGCAATTAATAGTTATCCTTGGAGAGCACAACAAAATCTGAGAGACATGGAAGCTCACAAAAGCTTCCCCCTCCCTCTTCAGTCCACAATTCCTCAAAGGAGCTCAGGGTGGAAAACATGGGCTGAAATGATCTCACGCCCTCGATATACCCTATATATATGTGCACATATGCTTTTGTGCATGCACACTTACTTTATCCTCACAACAATTCTGTGAAGTAGATGAGCCAGAGAAAGAGTACTTGCCTTTAGGTCTGGTTTTCATGTCTGAGGAAGTAACTAAGTCTCCCTGGTTGTATTGCAGCACTCTTAACTATTACGCCACACAAGCAAACAGTATTGTAAGCATTGGTATTGCTTCAACCCATTTGTTGAAACATTGCAGCTTACCACAGTCTCCGTGTAACAATGCATTAACACTAGACTGTTCAGGACATTAAAGTATAAACTTCATTAAATAAACTATGCCTTGCAGCACACTTTTGGTGGCAGGCATATATATGAAATTATATTTAAATAGATAAAAATAATGATTTCTCACAAAGGCAATTAGAGCTAACCACAGAAAGAAACAAAAAGAATGAAAACTCTGGGCGTATGCTCTGTTCTTACACTGAACTTCATTGCCTAGAGGTATAGCTTTGGTGGGGAGGAGTATAAAAGTGAAGCATAACCTAATTCAGGGGTCTCAAACATGCGGCCTGGGGGCCATTTGCGGCCCCCCAGATGATAGTTTGTGGCCCTCGCCTTGCCTGCCCCCCCCAGCGCCCACACATCCTCTGCTGTCAAGAGTAAAAAAAAAAGCCTTGCCTCGCTTGCCGGCTCTCTCCCAAGACAGCACCTCTTGCACCCTCCATCCAGAACTGCAGCCTGCCAGCCAGCCCACCTGTCTGTCGGCTAAGGAAACTCCTGGGCGGCTTCCTTGGGCTCTTGCTCCGCTTGGCGGAAAATCTGATGCGGCCCAGCCTCACCCAGACTCTGTCTCT